>NC_091225.1:17603017-17705064 GCF_040958095.1 Procambarus clarkii | reverse complement strand
GTTGACCTCCACGTCTGTACACACACTTTGGTCAGGGGTCACCGTTACCCCATCTGTCTCAACACTGTCGTGTCGCAGGTCACAGCCACTGTCTGTCGCAGCCTCAGAGTTGAGCCGGTTATCTCGTCTTCGTAGAGTGGAGTGGATAGTCTGTCGACGAGTGGGCGTAGTAGCGGGTGTGGTCGCCGGTGATGACGGCCACGTCTCTCGAGGTCTGGAATCTGCAGAAGTTGAGCGTCGCGGGGCCAGAGACATATACCGATGGCTGGGCGCTACAGACTGCGATCTACCGTAGCGGCTCTCGGTGATGCTCAAGGATCGACTCCGATCCTTAACAGGAATGGTCTTGACCTCTTCCCTCTCTTGTGCTAGAGATTCACAAGGCACAAGAGTGGCAGCGGGCAACGTGGGGCCCATGGCCAGATAGTGGGGGTCGGAGGGCAGCCGAGGGGCCATGGCCATATAATGGTTTTCAGTGTCGCTGCCGGAGCCACAGGTGGAAGTTATGGTGGTGGCCTCCAGCATGGCCGGCGAGGTAGGTGAGAGGTGAGGCGCCACCTGGCCACCCGGAGCCTCGGGCGGCACGGAACTGGTAGTGGTGGTGGCGAGTGGTAGGGAAGGGCGGCAGATGGTGGGCTGGCCGCAGCACGGGTGACTGGAAGAAGGCTGGAGGTGGACAGCTGCACCAGTCTGAGTGGAACTGGCAGCTGTCTTAACGTCCCGAACATTCTCATAAAGCACAAGACTCGCAGCGAAATCCAAGTTGGCGTAGTTGGCGTGAGAGGTGGGTGGGACGACCTCGTGGTGGCGGGGTGGGGGTGTGGGTGGGGGCGTGGGGGGAGGTGTGGGCGCTCTTGGCTTACCCGTTTTCTTCCTCTTGTTTACTACAGCGTATATTGCAGTCTCTTGTGATGGTTGGTTGCTGTTTGGCGGAGTTGGCGGCGGGTGGCGCAGGATGGTGCCGGTGTTGGCGTCCACCACAGGCATCCGTCCCTGTCCGTCCACCCGCAGCTGTTCAGACTGGGCGTCTCCGTCCTCCCTCCGCCCACACACCAGCGCCCCCGCCCACCCCAGCATCTGGCCACACCCGGGGGCGGCAGACACCAGGCCGCCCTCACACCACACACCTGACGCCGGGGCCACATTCTCGCCAGCCTCGCCACCGGCGTCCGGCGCCAGGGAGGTGCCGGAGTCGTACATAACAAGACGGCGGGGCGTGTCGTAGTGGGCGGAGGGCGGGGGCGGCGCCCGTGGTGGCGGAGGGACGTCGTAGTTATCCAATGGGTTGAGGGCCAGGCGAGGTGGGTGGGTGATGTGGGTGGAGCCCTCTGGGTGTGGGTGTGGTGGGTGGTGGGCCAGACAGCAGGGCTGGTGTCCCGGGTGGTGCAGGTGACCTAGAGGGCGCGGGTGGTCGTACAGTGACTCGGGCGTGGGTGAGGGAGCTGCCACGCCCTCCCACGATCCCCGCGCCCACGTCGCCGCCCACCAGGTTGCCTCCTCGCCCTCGTGGGCGCACAGGTGTGTGCCGGAGCTGCTGACGGTGGAGCAGCCGCCCACCACCACAGACTGACTCTGGCAGGAGGCGCGGCGGCTCCAGGGCGGCCAGGCGGCGGAGTGGGCGTCGTTGTGGTCTGGTAGTGTGTCGCCGCGAGGTGACGTCGCCGTCGCTGTCGCCTCCGACGCCGCAAGCGACACCGTCTCGCTGCTCAGATCCATCACACTCACCTCCCGCAGCCACGACATCTCCGTGCGGCTCTCCGCCCGCGACCCTGTGGCGACACATTCACTGTACTCACAACTGTGTAAAGTTGACTCACAACACTCCCCACACCCACCAATCACACCCCTCCCCACACCCACCAATCACAACCCCTCCCCACAGCCACCAATCACACCCCTCCCCACACCCACCAATCACAACACTCCCCACAGCCACCAATCACACCCCTCCCCACAGCCACCAATCACAACACTCCCCACAGCCACCAATCACACCCCTCCCCACAGCCACCAATCACAACACTCCCCACACCCACCAATCACACCCCTCCCCACACCCACCAATCACAACACTTAGCCACAGCCACCAATCACACCCCTCCCCACAGCCACCAATCACAACACTCCCCACAGCCACCAATCACACCCCTCCCCACAGCCACCAATCACAACACTAAGCCACCAATCACACCCCTCCCCACAGCCACCAATCAGAACACTGCCCCCAACCACCAATCACAACACTCCCCACAACCACCAATCACAACACTCCCCACAACCACCAATCACAACACTCCCCACAGCCACCAATCAACACTCCCCACAGCCACCAATCACAACACTCCCCACAGCCACCAATCACAACACTCCCCACAGCCACCAATCACACCCCTCCCCACAGCCACCAATCACAACACTAAGCCACCAATCACAACACTAAGCCACCAATCACACCCCTCCCCACAGCCACCAATCACAACACTGCCCCCAACCCTCACTCACCCAACAGGAAAATGCAAGGAGCCGTCACTCAAGTAACGGATAAGTGGTAGTGCGCGCGGCACTAAGCTACAAGATGAGTGCTTGTGGCGGGAGTAATGTGAAGGAGACCTACCTGAAGCGGTGGGAGGTCTGGTCCTGGGGAGGGCCAGGAGGCCCCTGGCGGCCTGGTCGATGGCGTGGGTGACGGCGTGGGGGTTGTCTGACAGGGCCACGTGCACGCCTGTCCACCGTCCACAACGCGTCCCGCCCTCCCACACTACGCGCCCGTCTACCACACCGTACCTCCTGTAATGACGAGTCAGCGTTGACGCACGGAGCTAGTGTACCCGAGGGAGGGGGGAGCAGCAGCAGCTGCTGCTGCTGCTCCCAGCGGTCAGCAATGAGCAGCAACAGCACACATTTACTGCTTCCTGGTGCTGCACAACCAGCAAATGTTGGGTGTAGTGTACAATTATAGTAGAAGTAGTAGGCATCCATCAGTCTCAGGAGACTATGGAGTTGCGCTCTGGTTGTCGGTCTGGAGTGGCCTCACCAGGGCGCAAAGCCAGGGTAGGTTGATACGAAGGAGAAGCTGTTACCCATGCAGCAGAAAGTTGCTATATTCTCATACACTCCGCTATCCTTTCTTCACATGACTATCCACATACCTTCGTTCATCATGTCCTAACTATATTGCTATACTTTCCTCAATCTTAAATATTTACTGACTTTTGCACTTTTCGACTTTTTATGACATTTTCATTCCTTACCATTCCTCTTCCCCTTCACACTATACATACTTCTCTCAGGCTTAATTTCTACTGCTCGACTTTACATTCTTATTTAATTTATGCCACCTCACGATCTCCTATCTTGAGAATTCATGAGGAAACTTAAAGTTATATTATTCCACCTCCAATGTTGTCTTCTACATTGATCTACATTCTACATTGCCAGGTAGTTTATCAGGTATACCTCCACCCACCACCTCGGAGCAGATAGTGCAGCGCTCACTTGTTCGATTATCGGCGGATGAGCACATTGTGAGTAGCTGAGTTCCGTCATTGTACATCAAGAGCTCATCTCATGCACACACAGCTGCAAGATCTCATTTATTCACTCACACACACACACACACACACACACACACACACACACACACACACACACACACACACACACACCAGCAGCCTCAGGTGGACCAGCAGCCTCACCTGAGGTCGTGGGTGGACCAGCAGCCTCACCTGAGGTCGTGCGTGGACCAGCAGCCCTCACCTGAGGTCGTGGGTGGACCAGGCGGCCAGGAGACGGGGCGGGGTGCCGGTGGTGAGACAGAAGCGATGGTCTCTTACGTGGAGTCTGGCGGGACCCGCCGCCACCCGGGACCTCGCGGGCACTTGCAGCACCTGCACCAGGAACTGTTGCTCTGTGGGGTATAGCAGGGCAGGGGTTAGTGGGGTACATCACCAGGGCATGGATTAGTGGGGTACATCACCAGGGCATGGATTAGTGGGGTACATCACCAGGGCATGGGTTAGTGGGGTACATCACCAGGGCATGGATTAGTGGGGTACATCAGGACATGGGTCAGTGGGGGTATACAACTAGGGCATGAATCAGTGGGATATACCCTCAGGTTAACATACCAACATTTCCTACCCATTCCACCCTTCCCACGCGAATATGCTCACCATTCCACTTGTTAATTACACTACCCGTCACACATATATTTCCAGCTAATTCCTCCGCTAAATTTCAACTTTCTTAACTCGTTATACCCCGCCCAGTAGATATAGGGAGGCATATTGCCACCTTCACTGCCTCTGTCTTCTACTGTATTTACACCATGCTATAAAAAGTAACTAAATGAATAATATATTGTGGGGGTGTGCGGGAATATACAACTGCTATACAATAAATTGGTTATGATTCTAACACGAACTTTCTCTATATATCATACGTCCTTCACTTTGCAACTTGCACTGTTTAATTGCAAACACCGTTATCTAAAGGTATTTCCCCCTATTAAAGAATTTCACCTCGTTGCCCTCTTCGAACATATGGGTAGCTTACTGCTTATGGGATTTGTTTTCGAACATTGCCGATGCGGGCCTGCTCAAGCATCTTACGATCCTCTTGATCCGATGTAAATAAAAAAGTTACCTTTTAAGCTGTCGTTTATATCAAGTATGAAGAAGGCCGGTGGATACTGGTGGACAAGTACAGACGCTAAATGCACAAACAAAAATGGCCCAACATTACAACCTTGGGGCCAATTAGCGCCAGGAAGCCACGTTTACCTCGCAAACACAACAAGCCAAACTAATTTGCCGATATTTTTCAGCGATGAATGTTTCGAGGGCCGCTGCTGATTCTGTTGACCCTGTCGTAAAATGTTAAAGATCAAGAAAGGAGTGAGGGGGGGATAAGAAAGGGGAGAGGGTAGAGTAAGAAAGAAGAGGGGGGGAGTAAGAAAGAAGAGGGGGGGAGTAAGAAAGAAGAGGGGGGAGTAAGAAAGAAGAGGGGGGGAGTAAGAAAGAAGAGGGGGGGAGTAAGAAAGAAGAGGGGGGGGAGTAAGAAAGAAGGGGGGGAGTAAGAAAGAAGAGAAGGGGGAGTAAGAAAGAAGAGGGGGGGGAGTAAGAAAGAAGAGGGGGGGAGTAAGAAAGAAGAGGGGGGGAGTAAGAAAGAAGGGGGGGAGTAAGAAAGAAGAGGGGGGGAGTAAGAAAGAAGAGAGGGGGGAGTAAGAAAGAAGAGAGGGGGGAGTAAGAAAGAAGAGAGGGGGGAGTAAGAAAGAAGAGGGGGGGAGTAAGAAAGAAGAGGGGGGGAGTAAGAAAGAAGAGGGGGGGAGTAAGAAAGAAGGGGGGGAGTAAGAAAGAAGAGGGGGGGAGTAAGAAAGAAGAGAGGGGGGAGTAAGAAAGAAGAGAGGGGGGAGTAAGAAAGAAGAGAGGGGGGGAGTAAGAAAGAAGAGGGGGGGAGTAAGAAAGAAGAGGGGGGGAGTAAGAAAGAAGAGGGGGGAGTAAGAAAGAAGGGGGGGAGTAAGAAAGAAGAGGGGGGGAGTAAGAAAGAAGAGAGGGGGGAGTAAGAAAGAAGAGGGGGGGAGTAAGAAAGAAGAGGGGGGGAGTAAGAAAGAAGAGGGGGGGAGTAAGAAAGAAGGGGGGGAGTAAGAAAGAAGAGGGGGGGAGTAAGAAAGAAGAGAGGGGGGAGTAAGAAAGAAGAGAGGGGGGAGTAAGAAAGAAGAGAGGGGGGAGTAAGAAACAAGAGGGGGGGAGTAAGAAACAAGAGGGGGGGAGTAAGAAACAAGAGGGGGGGAGTAAGAAAGAAGAGAGGGGGGAGTAAGAAAGAAGAGGGGGGGAGTAAGAAAGAAGAGGGGGGGAGTAAGAAAGAAGAGGGGGGGAGTAAGAAAGAAGGGGGGGAGTAAGAAAGAAGAGGGGGGGAGTAAGAAAGAAGAGGGGGGAGTAAGAAAGAAGGGGGGGAGTAAGAAAGAAGGGGGGGAGTAAGAAAGAAGAGGGGGAGTAAGAAAGAAGGGGGGGAGTAAGAAAGAAGAGGGGGGGAGTAAGAAAGAAGAGAGGGGGGAGTAAGAAAGAAGAGAGGGGGGAGTAAGAAAGAAGAGAGGGGGGAGTAAGAAAGAAGAGGGGGAGAGTAAGAAACAAGAGGGGGGGAGTAAGAAAGAAGAGGGGGGAGTAAGAAAGAAGAGGGGGGGAGTAAGAAAGAAGAGGGGGGGAGTAAGAAAGAAGAGGGGAAAGCAAGAGATAAGCAAGGTAGTAGAGTAGAAACTAGATATCTTAGAGTGGAAACTAAAGATCTTAGAGTAGAAACTAGAGATCTTAAGAGGTACACTAACCTTCCCCTAGCGTAGACGTCATCTTAACCTGCCATTGAAGCATCCTCTCCCTAGTGTCGAAGGCGACCACCAGGGTGACATCCTTACACAGTAGCCCGAGGGTGTGACTCTCCTTGTCCAACGTGAACCCTGGAACACACACAAACACGCTCTTACTTTCCACCAACTCTGCCCGGCACAAACACGGAGTTTGTATGCGAATGGATGCATACAACATGGATTTAAAATTCACACAATGTCTCTCAAAAACTCGCTTAACTCGGTCGGTCGGCTGGTCAGAGGGTACTCACCGAGCTGTGATTGCAGGGGCTGGCCTCCAGTTCCCAAGCCCCGCCTTTCACCTGTTGTTTATGAGATGCAATGTCTCGTATCCCTTGTAGGCTTCACACAATCAGGAACCTGTATATCAGTTGAGAGGCGGGACCAAAGAGCCACAGCTCAACCCTCGCAAGCACAAGTAGGGGAGTACCATGTCAACCTCCATTTTACGCGCACACACACAGGCTGATTCCATACACAAGTTCAAATTTAGATATGATAGAGCCTAATATGCTCAGGAATCTGTCCACCGGTTGATTGGCAGTTGAGAGGCGAGACCAAAGAGCCACAGTTCAACCCTCGCAAGCACAACTAGGTGCGTACACACACAGAAGGACTGATACCTGATATCAGCCACAGATGTACCCCAGTTATCATCTATACAGCGCGTGGGAAATATATCTAGACATCCTGAACAATAAATGGTGAAAATATGGAGTCATAGCCACGAGTGGATAATATATCACCAGTATGGGGAAAGAGGTATGAGAGGTCTGTCACATCCACTCTGGTCTAGACCAAGATAACGACGACTCGCCGCCAGACCTGAGTTAACACACGTTGGTCTGGAGAGCAATAAAGCTGTCACTTTTCACCCCAAGTTAGAGAGCCGGAGCATCACCAGCGACGTCCGGCCACCACCACCACCACCAGACTCCCACACAAGAGCCGGAGCATCACCAGCGACGTCCGGCCACCACCACCACCACCACCACCACCACCACCACCACCATCACCACCACCACCACCACCACCACCACCAGACTCCCACACAAAACTTCACACCAGAAACATCAGCAGTAATAACACTTTCCTCTGGGGTCCACAAGTTTAGCCACAATGCCTGTGTTCGTTCCAGTGGAAGCCAATGTGAATGGCAAGCAGCTCAGGCAGGAAGTCAAAGTGACTAAAGTGAACAGTTTAGGGATACCAGACAACAGAACTGTTGCCAACAGTTAGGGGGGGGAGGGGGAAGCAGCCTGGGAAAATTGTTACAATCAGTTAAGGAGGACAGACTGTGAGACTGATTCAAGGAGTTCAAGAGAGAAAAGACTATTGCTAGCAGTTAAGGAGACCAACCAGACTGTTGAGGAAAGCAGGCATTACACTCACACAATAGACTTGTAGTGTATCAACACGAATTGTCTTGGAAGTCTAGAGTGACCTCTCTGACAGATGTCTTCAGAGGCCCAACTGCTCTCTTCCTTTGTCTTATATTCTACCTTCCATCTTATTATTCTTCACCATCTCTATCTCTTCCTCCTTTAGGAGCAGCAAGAGTCAACAAACCTGCCTGACTCCTTCTTCACGCCACAAGGAAAATAGATTAATGTCAATTCACTCCAGCTGGAAGAGAGGACAGGGCTGGTGTTAGTCCTGTTCTCTACACAACTTCTTAAAATTCTGCAAATGAGGGGGGGGGAGGGGGTGGAGGTATGTGGGAGGGTATATGTGATGAGATATATATGTGTGGTGGGGGGGGGATGGAGGTATATGTGATGAGATATATATGTGTGGTGGGGGGGGGGATGGAGGTATATGTGATGAGATATATATGTGTGGTGGGGGGGGATGGAGGTATATGTGATGAGATATATATGTGTGGTGGGGGGGGGATGGAGGTATATGTGATGAGATATATATGTGTGGTGGGGGGGGGATGGAGGTATATGTGATGAGATATATATGTGTGGTGGGGGGGGGGATGGAGGTATATGTGATGAGATATATATGTGGGTGGAGGTATGTGGGAGGGTATATGTGATGAGATATATATGTGGGTGGAGGTATGTGGGAGGGTATATGTGATGAGATATATATATGTGGGGGGGTGGAGGTATATGTGATGATATATATATGTGGGGGGTGGAGGTATATGTGATGAGAGATATATGTGGGGGGGTGGAGGTATATGTGATGAGAGATATATGTGGGGGGGGAGGTTTTTGAGATCAAGACAGTCCACAAAAAACTCGTGATTATTACAATATAAAAAAACCTACAGATGCAGCGATTGAAGAGTTGACACAATAGATTAACAATATAAAATTGTCTTTATAATCTATCTTGTTTAAAGGGGAAGGTAAGAGACAATAGCATTATAACAGGTGGAAAACCCCGGATATAAACCCAGAAAGCAGAATAGACCAAGTGAAGAGCAGAGGTGCCACATGCACCTCTGAGAACAGCAGATGATAGCAGATCACAGCAGATGATAGCAGATCACAGCAGATGACAGCAGATCACAGCTCAACAGCCTCCTTGCATCATGCATCAGAAATATTACTGAAACAACACATCTTTTCAAGAGAAAAAGTTCTTGAAAGGGAAAAGGAACTATCAGACAAAAGCGCCAAGCCATCACGACTATATAGCACTGGGAAGGAATCAGGATAAGGATTTGGGATGGGACAGAGGGAAAAGGAATGATGCCCAACCACTTGGGGACGGTCGGGGGATTGAACGCCGACCTGCATGAAGCGAGACCGTCGCTCTACCGTCCAGCCCAAGTGTTTTGAAAGTTCTTGGAGAGCATTATCATCCTCCTGGGACGTTTCAAGGGGGTACAACCAAAGGGGCGAGAGTGAGTAGGGGGAAGAGGTAGAGAATGAGAGAGTGCAATTAATAAGGGTAGAGTTAGAGGGGTGAATGAGAAAGGGTAATATAAGGGCACTCACCAGTCTCTAGGGCCAGTACGTTCTGGAGTGCCAGAGATGCCTTGGTCGCCGCTCCCTTGGCCCTGTCACGGCTGTCACGGTATAACTGCAGCTGCAACACATCTGCAATGTTATACACACACCTATTACACACCTGGAGCTTACATCTTAGGATTAGCACATCTACATACCAGAATAAAATCCTGATTCGGACAAAATATATAATATCTGCTAGACATGTATAGCACATATCTGTCTCACACACACACACACACACACACACACACACACACACACACACACACACACACACACACACACACACACACACACACAGGTGTGTACAACAATGAATACACCCGAGACTGCTTTACTACTACAAACCCGTGCGTACACATGTGTAGGCCTTAACAAATGCTAAACACACCTGTAACTGTACTGGTTGATACAACACTGGTACAAACTGTTGCACACATGCACTTGCACAAATACATATTACACTCCAAAATAACACATGTTACACATTAAAATAACACATAATATACACCAAAATAACACATGTTTCACTCTAAAATAACACATGTTTGACTGTAATAACTGCCGAAAGCTCAGCACTAAAGTAGGCAGAACAAAATATGTGCCTTACACATATTGCACATACAAAATACACATACAAAATATACACATACATATACAAAACACATACACATGCACATACAAAATATGTGCCTTACACATATTACACATAATATGACTGGAGAACATAATACAAATGGGATCCCTGAATTGTTTCAAGCGCAGGATAGACATGTATATGAATGCGTTTGGGTGGGTATGGTCAAAATAAGCCTTCTGCTGTTTATTTTTATGAGCTTAGAGTCCATTTTACAAATGACCTGAGACGTGTTTAGGACCTTCAATGTTGGCAAAGGCGAATATCTTATATTTGAACTGACCGCAATTTTTCCTTGGTGTAAATATCAGAGTTCTGGTAACAGGGTGGCACAGGGCTTGGACCCATCACCAGAATCATCAACCAACAGAATCATCAACCAACAGAATCATCAACCAACAGAATCATCAACCGACAGAATCATCAACCAACAGAATCATCAACCAACAGAATCATCAACCAACAGAATCATCAACCAACAGAATCATCAACCAACAGAATCATCAACCAACAGAATCATCAACCAACAGAATCATCAACCAACAGAATCATCAACCGACATAATCATCAACCGACATAATCATCAACCAACAGAATCATCAACCGACATAATCATCAACCGACATAATCATCAACCAACAGAATCATCAACCGACCTAATCATCAACCGACATAATCATCAACCAACAGAATCATCAACCAACAGAATCATCAACCAACAGAATCATCAACCAACAGAATCATCAACCGACATAATCATCAACCAACATAATCATCAACCAACAGAATCATCAACCGACAGAATCATCAACCGACAGAATCATCAACCGACAGAATCATCAACCGACAGAATCATCAACCAACATAATCATCAACCGACAGAATCATCAACCAACATAATCATCAACCGACAGAATCATCAACCGACAGAACCATCAACCAACAGAATTAACGCTTGTATACAAGTCTTTTACATGTCTTTGGGTTTTTATATCTGTATGCTTTCTCATTAGTGCTCTCTCTCTCTCTCTCTCTCTCTCTCTCTCTCTCTCTCTCTCTCTCTCTCTCTCTCTCTCTCTCATTCACTACAAACTTTCACATGTCGGGTCTGGAATTGCTTTCCTGATCTTCCAGCACAAATATTGTGGCAGGGAATTTCATCATGGGGAGGGGATAGGAAAGGAGGAAAAGATGGGAGGGGAGAGTTGGAGGAGCAAGGAATGGGGAGGGATTGAGGACATAGAGATGAAGAGGATTGGAGGAGATAGGGATGGGGATGAAGGATGTTTAGAACAATGGGTAATGGGGAAGAAAGGGGTGACAGTCAGTGGAGATATTAGGATCGAAGGGAAAGAGAGGATGGATAGAAAGAGGGGATAGCTAGTGAGATAGATAAGGGACAACAGTGTAGGGAAAAGGAGAGGGGAATAGGGGGACAGAGCAGGTAATAGTTACCTTGAGGTTACCTTGAGGTGCTTCCGGGGCTTAGCATCCCTGCGGCCCGGTCGTCGACCAGGCCTCCTGGTTGCTAGACTGATCAACCAGGCTGATCAACCAGTTAGCCATCTTGGATCTGCCGAACTTTTATAATGCCTTCCGACATACCCTATTTTTCATAGGTGATTTACTGTACACAATGTGTTACAAAGAAGTATTGGTCACCAAGTAGAACACGAAACAAAATATGTATACAGGCGATGAGTCACAATAACGTGGCTGAAGTATGTTGACCAGACCACACACTAGAAGGTGAAGGGACGACGACGTTTCGCTCCGTCCTGGACCATTGACTTGAGAATGGTCCAGGACGGACCGAAACGTCGTCGTCACCTTCACCGTCTAGTGTGTGGTCAAAATATGTAAACTTTTTTGGGTAAAGTTCAATATTTTCTGGGAGCTCCTCGCATCCAGGGAAGTGACCGGAGATGAAGTGGTAATGTTTTCCCTTGGATAGCCATTACTGAGGGGAGAGAAAGCCCCTTACCCTAGACTTTCAATGCATTTAGAACATAAATCCACGAAGAGGCTCCTGGCACTCTTCCCAGCGACCAAAGGTCTCTGATCCTATAGGGAAAAGCACAGTACTCTGAGGGACTGAGCTCTTCACGGTTGATGGACCGGATTTTATTTGGTTGACTATTACACATTGGGTTCTGCTAGTCAGGAAATTGTAGATCTATCAGTCTATTTTCTCGGTAATTCCTTTTGAACGCATTTTGTGTGCAATAACACCATGGTCACATTTGTCGAAGGCTTGTGTGAAATCTGTGTAAATTACATCAGCGTTTTGTTTGTCTTCCATGGCATCTAGGGCCATGTGGTGCAGCAACTGTGACAGGTAAGAGCGCCCTATTCTGAAACCATGTTTTCCAGGGTTATGGAGATGCTGTGTTGCTCTGAAGGTTAATATCTGTCAAGAGAGGAGGACTCTGGAATGCTACAAGGCAACCTGGGTAAACTACTGGAATGGTCTGATAAATGGACACTCGACTTCAACTCAAGTAAATGCAAGGTAATATACTTATGTTGACAACCAGCCGAGTACCTTTAAGGATACCGAGATCTTCAGGGCTATGTACACCACCTACGTAAGACCAGTAACGGAGTATGCAGCTCCTGTATATTTCACTCAATGAAAAAAATAAGACAAAATGATGATTTAGAGATATACCACATGACTGATCTCAACTGATTGATGAAGATTAAGCCACCCAAGAGATGGCACGGGCATGAATAGCCCCTAAGTGACTGAGAGGGCTTCACAATTCACAACTAAGGAAGCTCATTCGTACAATTTAAAACGGGAGAGGTGAAAGACAACATGTTTGCGACGTACAAGATCATAAGGGGGTATTAAAGCCGCGAAAGTTAAAATATTCAGAGAGAGCAACAAGAAAACAGAGATGCTATGGATGAAGAAGTCAGACAGTAAATAGATTGAATAGATCGTCAATAGTTACCAAATACCCTCGTACCTTCAAATGATGAAAGAAACCTAATAACTCGCGTTCTATGGTATTAGATGACATGAAAAAACGGGGCTCAAGAGCTTAGGCTCGGTCCTACAAGCACAATTAGCCGAGAACGGAAGACCGAGCGAAAGCACGCACACGCACGCACACAGATATCAGTCTATTGATAGTTGAGAGGCGGGACCAATGAGCCAGAGCTCAACCCCCGCAAGCACAACTAGTTGAGTACACACACAAAGCCATAAATTATCTAACCGGTTCCAACGCCTAAGTCTCAGACCTAATTTACAACATGCATACACATGTCTAGGATAGCAATTAGGCCGACCTAAACCAGCTCTGTGTGTGTGTGTTCACGAGACAAGTGTCCACGATAGCTGCATGGGGCGTACTCCCACGGTGCTCTCTCCTCCCACGGCACACCTAATACCTGTTATCCTAGGCCTAATATAGCACGTAGACGTGCTACAGTAGGCCTAGAAATATTTAAGTTCAGACTTGAGTTCCGAGAAAAATAAAGCTAGACACAATTTAAAGTACAAAGAGGCAATTATTATTGGTGGTCCATTACTGCTACATGTTGGAACTTTCAGTCACGTAGTGTAAGTACTGTTTTGGGAGGATGGGCTGACCTCAGTACACTGACAACGTCTCCAGATGCTGCCACTCTTCAACTTCTACAACTCTCCGTGCTAGTGTTTTCCTCTGCTACAGTGTAGCTACACTGTGGCTACATTGTAGCTACACTGTACCCACACTGTACTACATTGCGGCTACAGTGTAGCCACGTCTATATCACAGTAACCTGCAGGGGTCTCCGTACCTCTCACACACAGTGAAACTCTGCAACTTTGTTCACGATATTTAATTTTTCTACAGCCATAAGCATTGACCAGCAATACGGCAATTAATAGGCCTTGTAAGATATGGCTCTTACCAGTAGGCCTTACAAGATACGGCTCTTACCAGTAGGCCTTACAAGATATGGCTCTTACCAGTAGGTCTTACAAGATACAGCATCATTGAGCCGTATCTTGGTCAATATCTTGCCACAATAATTGTGACTTGTCAATGACGACCTCAAGGTGTAATTGGAGTGTAATCATAGCGTGTACCAAGAGAGTGATCATGATACTTGGTGTTAATGAAGGTCAGGGAAGGAATAGCAGTCCGCGAGTCTCGCTCGCGGTCTCTCGCGCGCTCAGCATTGTGCGATGTGTAGAGTGTAGGTAGGGTCGTGCTGAGTTGGGGAGGTGTAGGCAGGGAGGTGTCCTCTAATTACTGCACCTGTGTTTCCTTAAATGTTGAGGTTATCGTGAGTTCATCAACGACTCTCTCTCCCACGCCCTCTCCCTCCGTCTCCCACGCTCTCTTCCTCCCTCTCCCATGCTCTCAACCTCTCCCACTCTTCCTCCCCCACGCTCTCTCTCTCTCTCTCTGCACGATGACCTAAATTCTTAACCAGACCAACTCACCAGCTGGTCCACAACGTACGTAAGGTGGTGGTTGTGGAGAATACGATACTACGTATTCTCCAGTCACCAAGTATCGGCAGAGAAAATGGTCACGCTCCAATGGGGCCACGGAAGGGGGGGGGGGGCATGGGGCGGTATGAAACCAGGTCGAATAACACACAAGGGGACGGGACCAGGTCGAGTGGCCACACACACACACACACACACACACACACACACACACACACACACACACACACACACACACACACACACACACACACACACAAATCGACCACTAAAAATAAAAAATAAAATACGTGTACGAACAATTATATTGTGAGAGGATATGCAGTTTTCACATTAGTCGACTGATGGTCAGGAGCCGGGGCCCAGAACTGGAGCTCCTCACACCCAGCACACACACACACACACGCCTCGACTACCTTGGTCATCATAAGCTTAGTTTTAATTACAAACACAACGTCCTGCTTGCAAATGGACTAAACTTGGCCAGTTAACATCCTCCAGTATTTCAGAATTCCACCACAACACATTTTCGGGCACCCCCCAATACCCCCCCCTGGGGGCCCACACCATAATAACGGGGGTCCCTAGGGGCCCACACCACAACAACGAGGGTCCCTAGGGGCCCACACCACAACAAAATTCAGCTGTCGGGTACAGACACGGTTGTACAATCTGTCAGAACCAGAGGATGAAACACACTTAGTCTATCTCGTATCCCTTGACCTGAAGAGGGCCTTCACATGCCCCTGTGGAAAGGTACTGACCCATTGAATTCCGAACACGCAAGTATACACAAAATATGTATAAAATATGTATACAATTCCACTCACAATATCATTTCAATATTCGCAGCCTACGCCAGATCAGTATTCTTTAGAGAATTGCAAATCATGTATACAATATACAACTGAATACCTCATCAATCAATACAATTAATATACATATACAACTGTATACTTCATCAATCAATACTCTACAATTTAAGAAGAAATTACCCTATTTATTACAAAACTTGTATACTAATCAAAAATTACATAAAATTACAATTTAAATTTACTTTAAATTTATAAAAAAATGGCACATTTTATGCAAAATTTTAAATATTAGAGGCCTATTGATTTTTATAAACCTAAATTACCTTTTTTACCAAAGGCCACCAGATATGAGATTTTAATTAATTAGAATTTGGATAAACATCGAGGTATTTACATTGAACGAACTATAAAGGTGAAATTACACCTCTATCAAACGATGTGGTATTTTGGGGGTTTGTATTAATAATACGTAAATACAGTATATTGTATTTCCGTGTAGTGCTGGTGTGTTTGTTATTGTTGTTAATACAGCGGGTATTGTATTGCTGTTAATTCAAGCCCGTCGTCTTAAGATTTCCCAACGTCAAGAAATACTGTCGTACTGAAGTGCCCTTAGCCTAACCTGCCAGAGGACCCACAACTGAAAACGGGACAGTATGGTCAATATCGCGAGCCCCTGCCATTTTCTAGTACGACGATTTGTTGGGCTTATGGGAGAGTATACGTCAAAATGCGTCGGTATATTAGGAGGACGGGTTGTAATATGGCGGTTACTGTATTGTGTATGGTCACTCGCGTTGACGGGTTGACGGGTTTGTGTTTGGTGTCCTATTAATACACACACACACACACACACACACACACACACACACACACACACACACACACACACACACACACACACACACACACACACACACTCAATCACGGTAGCTTTCTTCCCTTCTTGCGCTCGCTTGCTTTCTCTCCTCTACTGCCTTTCCAGTTCTCTCTCTCCCACTCTCTCTCAGATTCCCCCCCTCTCTGCCCCCTCCCCTCTCTCTCTCTCTCTCTCTCTCTCCCCCTCCCCCCCCCCTCTCTCTCTCTCTCTCTCTCTCTCTCTCTCTCTCTCTCTCTCTCTCTCTCTCTCTCGAGAGAGAGAGAGAGAGAGAGAGAGAGAGAGAGAGAGAGAGAGAGAGAGAGAGAGAGAGAGAGAGAGAGAGAGAGAGAGAGAGAGAGAGAGAGAGAGAGAGAGAGCAGAGGTGCTTTTAACATAATTGCACCAGTACATGTGACAATTACCTGCAGATGAAACAGGTAAAGCATCCCGTTATTAATGTCAAAGTGTTACATTATTAATGTGCAGGCTAATTACAGGTGGAGGGCACCAGGGTGTATGGTGATATTTCTGTCGACACCACCACCACCATCACCACCATCATCAACCACGATTTTCACCATTACTGCTACAACATCCACCCACAACCAGCACTACTACATCTATACATCAACCACCACAACATCAACCCACCACTAACATTCAACCAGTATTACCACAGCAATAACAAGGACAACCACAACAACTAGCACTACCACAAGCACCCCCACAACCAATCCCTCAACCTCCCCCCCAATCACCACCTTCCCTCTTGTACACTACCCATATCTTCCCTTTCTTTACCACAAATAAACCTCAAAATATTAGCGTCCAGAATGCCAAAAAATACCCCAGTATAAAGAGAGCGAACTTAAACCTCCGCCAATTTTACCGAGTGGTGCGATTCATTGAGTCAATTCGCAAACGCGAATACCTCGAATTTAGATAATATAGTCAAATTGCGCAAATTTGCAAGCACGACTGCGCAATCAATGTAGAGCTTCGCTTCAAGTCAATTTGCATGCGCGAATACCCTTTTGTTTATGTATCCTGCTAGAATGCCGGCTTTTGCATGCGCGAATTCCTTTGCCAGAAACCTGTTTTTTTTCACTAGGCTGTCAAAACCACAGCAGCATTTGACTGGTAAGTCTCGATGCTTAAATTGTTTATTGATTGTAAACAAAGCCGCCATAGATTGGGAAAAGATGTACAGGTTTATGCAAGTACAACTTTTGTACTTGCTCGTGTCTGCTTTATACCTGGTTGATGGGGTTCTGGGAGTTCTTCTACTCCTTATTATGGTTGGTGTTGTTGTTGTTGCCGTTGTTCCTGCTTTACGGACAACCCAACCCACCACTCGGTAGAGTGCTTATACCTCACTAGATCACCCTTGGCGCTTCTGGCTCTTGGAGAGAGGCTCAACGTCACACGTTTAGGGGATGCGGCTCCAACACTTAGCCTCGTTGTCACGTGCACACACCCACTCGAGCCGCTGTGACTCCCCACTCTCTCCTTATGTGATATGATCTCCTCAATCCCCCTTTTGACTTATTAGTATTACCTTCTACCCTGTCCACAGCAGTGGTTCTTGGTTCTTTCTCTCTCTCTCTCTCCTTCTGTACTATTTCCTGGAAAGCCTCACTAGGACAAGGGCAAATACCAGCAAATTTGAATAAATTTACTGGACAAAGCACATACACAATACATATACACATATAATAATTATAAATCCTATACTCTATACTATTACAATCAGGTTGCACTCCAACACCATCAGAACTCTATTATCAGTTTACCGAGTGGTATCCTATCTCCTGATTCACCACCTGATACTATCAACCTCCTCAAGTTGATCAAGTCTACATACACTGTTGCACTATCAGTAAGAGAATATATATATATATATATATATATATATATATATATATATATATATATATATATATATATATATATATATATATATATATATATATATGTATCTATAAATGTGTACAAAGGAAAATCAGCATGTGAATGCAATAACATTTATCAGTATAAATGTTCCTTGATACACAACAATGATCAATCGATCACTCTATCAAACACATACATCTGTAGGTAATCCAGCCTACGTCTGTAACTCTAAACTTCAGCGTAAAACACTCCTTGACATAAGAATGCAAACGGTCACTCACCTCTCACTGCGTCTTGCACGCTAATGACAACCAAACACTATCAACTCCCTACTAGTAATCCACCAGAACTTCCCTTCCACCTCTGGCAGTTCACTACCCTGATCTCTTCAGGTTCTTCCGGGCTTCACTACCGGGATCCTCTGCAGCTCCTCCAGGCTGCTACCATGAAGTTTCCTTGAGCAACTATGGTGCTCTACTACTTCTGCTAGGTTCCTCCACAGCTCTCTTGGCTGCTACACCATGAAGTTTCCTCGTGCAACTATGGTGCTTCACCACCTCTACAGAAGCATGTGACACTCCTCTTCACTGCTTCTCCTCACAGCTCGAGGTCCTCGCCTCCACTACCTTGGAGTCTCATCAGCTACTTCATCTGTGCTGGCTTCGAAGTTCTCAGCAACTTCTTCCCCAAAGACAAACCTCCAACCCATCGACACTCCAATAAAAATGTTTCCCCTTTAACACAAACAAAAATAATCACACAATATGTTTGCCTCAAACCTCTATCTGTCCTCTACATACAGTGAGAGTGGACTCCCCCGTTTCGGGCGGATCCATACTCCACCTCGCCCGGCGGCGGGCCTCCTCACTCAGGGAGGGTCCTTCACCGTCAGGAGCCAGGCTCCCTCAGTCGCCCGCCAGCGCTCAGAGGGGACGGACGTCGCTCCGTGTTCCTCCCTCTCCACTCTCTTATTTTAGGCTTTCTGCCTTATCAAAACAGGTCTAACTTATAAATAAACATCGCTACTGTCGCTGGGCACACGACCAACTACAAGCAATCACTATGAACTGGCTTAAATCGTGCTTACCACAAATTGTCTAGTTGAGGGCGCTATCCCTCTGACGAAGCTTGGTCAGGGCGCTGCCACGGCCCACGATAATGCCTCTGGCCTGGCCGGTTTAATACTCTTCTCGTCGACAATGACTTGAGACCACAACGTTCCCAGCTCGATTCTACAGCTGGCACGTCTACACGCTTCTCTTCTCTTGGAGATATATCACTAGGGGTTCCCTTCTGACGGGAGCTCAATGGAGCGCGGCTTTCCCCTGCGATGTCTGGCACTCAAGTGAGGTCAAAGCTCCTCCAGAAGCGAGCCTCACGCCTCCAGCAAAATGTCCACATCTCCTAGCCAGTCATTTATCTGTTTTCTTCTTCACTGCCCATAATCTCAAATTGTTTATCATATCCAACCAGCTATTTTACATATGGGTTATCACCTCAATATTTGCTAGACCTTCTAGTTAGGTCAGGCTTGATGAATAACTCTCAAGGGGGAGACTCGTTTCTCCTATAGGCTGAGATCATAACATCCCCAAGCCCGGCCCGAGGCCAGGCTTGACTTGTGAGAGTTTGGTCCACCAGGCTGTTGCTTGGAGTGGCCCGCAGGCCCACATATACCTGGTTGATGGGGTTCTGGGAGTTCTTCTACTGCCCAAGCCCGGCCCGAGGCCAGGCTTGACTTGTGAGAGTTTGGTCCACCAGGCTGTTGCTTGGAGTGGCCCGCAGGCCCACATATACCTGGTTGATGGGGGTTCTGGGAGTTCTTCTACTGCCCAAGCCCGGCCCGAGGCCAGGCTTGACTTGTGAGAGTTTGGTCCACCAGGCTGTTGCTTGGAGTGGCCCGCAGGCCCACATATACCTGGTTGATGGGGGTTCTGGGAGTTCTTCTACTCCCCAAGCCCGGCCCGAGGCCAGGCTTGACTTGTGAGAGTTTGGTCCACCAGGCTGTTGCTCGGAGCGGCCCGCAGGCCCACATACGCACCACAGCCCGGTTGGTCCGGCACTCCTTGGAGGAAACAATATAGTTTCCTCTCGAAGCTGTCCACTGTTGTTCCGTGGACATAGGAATCCTGGGTCGTATTAAATTAAATTCTGTATTAAATTAGAGTCAACAGGTATTAAATTTATTTTGTGGCTGTTGAAGTAGAACGACTCTCGAAACCTTGACTAGGTATTGGCCAGGTATACATGAGTTACGACTGGGTTAATTTATTGTTGTTAAGGTGAAGGGTAATCAATAACTTGTCCTAGTAAGCTAAGTTGGCCAAAAACTTTGTTTGACCACAACGACATCAACTACAACCTCCACATAAGCATAGTGCTCCTGGCTGTCTGGGTTCGAATCCTTCTAGGGTGTGTGTAGCTTTCAGTTGCATATTGGCTTGGGGGACCATTCAAGCTTGTTCGCATTTGTGTTACCCCCCACTCACACCCATTAACCCCCCCCCCGTAACACGACCCCCCACCCCCACCCATTAACCCCCCCCCCGTAACACGACCCCTCCCCCCCGGTAACACGACCCCTACCCATTAACTCCACGTCGCCCCTCCCTGACACGACCCCCCACCCCCACCCATTAACCCTCCCCCCCACGTAACACGACCCCTACCCATTAACTCCCCCCCCCTCCCTGCCCACACGACCCCCACCACAGTCCTGCAGGCCGCGGCAGCAACAATTCACTTCCAACAATGGAAACGATTTGAAATTACGAGCATCTATCTTGGCGCGGCCCACCACCACCACCGCACTGCACCAGCCTCCAGGTGAGCCTCAACCACAATTAATAAGACGCAGGTGTACTTCAACTTAAAGAGTGTACCCAGGAGGTCGCGTCTCCATCACCAAGAAGGAATGGGAGGTCTGAGGAAGAGGAGGAGGATTAGAATGGGAATGAGTGGGAATGTTGTAAAGATTGGGGAGGGGATAGGGGGGGTTAGAAGTGGGGGAGTAAGAGAAAGGGGGAGGGGATAGGGGGGTTTAGAAGTGGGGGAGTAAGAGAAGGGGGAGGGGTTTAGAAGTGGGGGAGTAAGAGAAGGGGGGAGGGGATAGGGGGAGGGGTTAGAAGTGGGGGAGTAAGAGAAGGGGGGAGGGGATAGGGGGGGGGGGGTTAGAAGTGGGGGAGTAAGAGAAGGGGGGAGGGGTTTAGAAGTGGGGGAGTAAGAGAAGGGGGGAGGGGATAGGGGGGTTTAGAAGTGGGGGAGTAAGAGAAGGGGGGAGGGGATAGGGGGGGGTTAGAAGTGGGGGAGTAAGAGAAGGGGGGAGGGGTTGGAGTGGTGGGAAGGGGACTATCAGGAGGAAAGCACCAAGCCATTACAACTATATAGCACTGGGAAGGGGTAAGGATAAGGATTTGGGATGGGACGGGGGAAAGAAATGGTGCCCAACCACTTGGACAGTCGGGGATTGAACGCCGACCTGCAAGAAGCGAGACCGTCGCTCTACCGTCCGATGGAGAAGTTAGATTGAGGGAGAAGCAAGAGATAGTAAGTGCTTACCATCTCTTGCCTTGACACAAGAGGACCTGTGTCCTCTTGTCCTATTATCTCTTAATTTGAAGAGGCCATCCTTGTCAACCTTGTCCATTCCTCGGTATCTTGTATGTTGCGATCATGTCTTCTCTGCTTATCCAATCCTCAAGTGTCATGAGATTTAGTTCCATTAGCCTCTCCTTATACATTTACCTCTTAGCTCTGGCACGAACCTTGTTGTAAACCTCTTTATTTTTTTCAGTTTTGGTTTTATGTTTTACAAGGTGGGGATTCCATGCCGGTGCTACATATTCCAGTACTAGTCTAATACCAGTCTCCGTGGTGTAGTGGTAAGACACTCGCCTGGCGTTCCGCGAGCGCTTTGTCATGGGTTCGTATCCTGGCCGGGGAGGATTTACTGGCCGCAATTCCTTAACTGTAGCCTCTGTTTAACGCAACAGTAAAATGTGTACTTGGTTGTAACAAAGATTCTTCGCGGCGGGGATCGTATTCCAGGGACCTGCCCGAAACGCTACGCGTACTAGTGGCTCTACAAGAATGTAACAACTCTTGTATACATCTCTCTCAAAAAAAATACATATTGTGTAGATTTCCTTGACGAAGTCCTGATTTAGGGTTCTAAGTTATGTGTTTATATTTGCCAACTGCTGGCGATGTTGCTGTCGGAATTAAATCCTCTTCCAAATATTTATCTTTCTGATTCTTGTGGTTGCCTTTCCCTTATGGTGTAAATACCTCTCATCTCCTTGCTACCTTACACTTGCTAGGTTGAACTCCAGTAACCACTTGCTTGCCCACTCCTAGAGTTCGTCAAGATCTTCCTGTAACTTTCTACAGTCCTCCTCTGTTTTTACATTCCTCGTCAGTGTTGCATCATCTCCAGACATTGATGTGGAGGAGCTCACGCCCTCGGGGGAAGTCGTTCATATCAATTAGGAACAATGAGAGGGTATGTAGGGACGACCGGGGAGGGTGAACAACACACAGGTGTACTACAACTCCTTGGAACAGCGTCCCCAGGAGACTACATCACCGTCTGTAAGATGGGGGGTGGGGAGGGGGGAGTGGGGAGGCTAGGGAGGGAGAGGCTAGGGAGAAGGGGGCTAGGGAGTAGGGAGGCTAGGGAGAAGGGAGGCTAGGGAGAGGGGAGGCTAGGGAGAGGGGAGGCTAGGGAGAGGGGAGGCTAGGGAGAGGGATGCTGGGTAGGGATGGAGAGTAACGAACAAGAGGCACGAGATGCACTCCATATCTAGTAACCCCCACCACCCTCCCCACCACCCTCCCCACCAACCTCCCCACCACCCTCCCCCCGCCCCCCCCCCCCCCCCCCCCGTCACATCCAGTACGAGGCAAGAATACGCGTTACAGGGAATTTCCGGTTCAATTTCCGGTTTCCCCAGCTTCTGCTTCCGGTTAGGACCGTTAATTATCCCTGCCAGTACTGTAACTCCCCGCCCTCTGGAGGCGACACCAGCTCCAGCCGCAGAGTTGGCCAGTCACTGGCCAGCTGGTTGGTGGCTCCAGCTGGTGGTGTGGTCGGTGGCTCCAGCTGGTGCTGTGGTCGGTGGCTCCAGCTGGTGGTGTGGTCGGTGGCTCCAGCTGGTGCTGTGGTCGGTGGCTCCAGCTGGTGCTGTGGTCGGTGGCTCCAGCTGGTGCTGTGGTCGGTGGCTCCAGCTGGTGCTGTGGTCGGTGGCTCCAGCTGGTGCTGTGGTCGGTGGCTCCAGCTGGTGCTGTGGTCGGTGGCTCCAGCTGGTGCTGTGGTCGGTGGCTCCAGCTGGTGCTGTGGTTGGTGGCTCCAGCTGGTGCTGTGGTCGGTGGCTCCAGCTGGTGCTGTGGTCGGTGGCTCCAGCTGGTGCTGTGGTCGGTGGCTCCAGCTGGTGCTGTGGTTAGTTAGTGACATTTGCACGCGCGCGCGCGGGCACACAGTAGTCTCGAGGTAGTGTGAACAGTACTCGGAAGGGGGGGGGGGGTTCATAGTCCTAAGGGCCCGGGTTCGAGTCTAGGGCAAGGCAGAAATAATTTGCAATTTCTTTCACCTGAAACCCCTGTTCATCTATCAGTAAAATAGGTACCTGGGAGTTAGATAGCTGCTACGGGCTGCATCATGGGGGGGGGGGGGGTGAGAGAAATCTATGTAGTAGATATGATAGAAACTAATTGGTCGGGAATCAGAACATTAAAACTGACAGCTAGAAAGGCGGGGCCCAAGAGCTTCCAGCTCGATCCTGTAAATACACACACACACACAGAGGAATATCACTAGCAGAGTCCCGTAAAGATATGTGTAAAGATTTATACAACTTTTAATAATGGTCAATTACATGACTGATAAACTATATACTGGCGATGAGTCACAATAACGTGGCTTAAGTATGTTGACCAGACAACACTAGAAGTTGAAGGGACGACGACGTTTCGGTCCGTCCTGGACCATTCTCAAGTTGATTGTCGAATGGTCGACAATCAACTTGAGAATGGTCCAGGACGGACCGAAACGTCGTCGTCCCTTCAACTTCTAGTGTGTGGTCTGGTCAACAAACTATATACTCTTTCTTGTTGCTATTTTCACATAATGCAACGTTGATGAGAATGATGACGAACAATGTCTGCATGATTGAAAAAAGTTGCCGGTCGGCCGAGCGGACAGCACGCTGGACTTGTGATCCTGTGGTTCTGGGTTCGATCCCAGGCGCCGGCAGAGTTTCTTTCACCCTATGCCCCTGTTACCTAGCAGTAAAATAGGTACCTGGGTGTTGGTCAGCTGTCACGGGCTGCTTCCTGGGGGTGGAGGCCTGGTCGAGGACCGGGCCGCGGGGACACTAAAAAGCCCCGAAATCATCTCAAGATAACCTCAAGAAGATGATGCTCTAGGAAATCTTCGGCCTAGATTGTCGCAAGCGTGAGAGGACGAATGGTTACTAGACTTCAACCCAAACAATGCAAGGTCATAACACTATACGAAAAGTTGACGCGTGATTAATCTGGCGCTGTGACCACAAGGTCATTGGCGCTATATAACGAAAAAAATATATCAAACATTTGTGTGGAGATTTACAATCTTTGCCCAGTGTCTCAAGAGGAAGACATCAACCAGAGGGGACAAGCTCTGTGGCTCAACAGGGCTAAAGGACTTAATAAATAATGTAATGCTTTAAGTCCGACTCTTATCCTTTTGTGCAGAAAAGGGACTTCATAAGCCCTTTTTTTCTGCACAAAAGGGCCCGTTACCTCCAAAATCACCCAAAGTTATATAAGGTGGCCATTTCCCTCCATAGTGTTATCATGAGGTTATCTTGAGATGATTCCGGGGCTTTAGTGTCCCGCGGCCCGGTCCTCGACCAGGCCTCCACCCCCCAGGAAGCAGCCCGTGACAGCTGACTAACACCCAGGTACCTATTTTTACTGCTAGATAACAGGGGCATAGGGTGAAAGAAACTCTGCCCATTGTTTCTCGCCGGCGCCTGGGATCGAATCCAGGACCACAGGATCACAAGTCCAGCGTGCTGTCCGCTCGGCCGACCGGCTCCGGTCTTAAGGCACGCCAAGCAAATGAGGGAGTCGGGAGTCATTATATTTCAAACTATAAAGAACAACACAGCAACAAAACCAAAAAGGAAATTTACAAATATACTTTTTTCAAACTTTTTCTCACTACTTAAGTTGTGAGTTACGTTTACTTTAGCTGCTCGTTTGTAAGTTTGTAAAAGTTGGGTTTGGACCAGATTCATCTTGCTGCTGCTGCTGCCAGGGGAGGGGGGGTGGGAGGGAGGGGGGGGAGAGAGGGAGGGGGGAGAGAGGGGGGGGAGAGAGGGAGGGGAGGGAGGGAGGGGGAGGGAGGGAGGAGGGGGTGGGGGGAGGGGGGGAGGAGGGAGAGGGGGGAGGGAGGGAGGGAGGGAGGGAGGGAGGGAGGGAGGGAGGGAGGGAGAGGGGGGGAGGGGGGGGGGGGGGAGAGAGAGAGAGAGAGAGAGAGAGAGAGAGAGAGAGAGAGAGAGAGAGAGAGAGAGAGAGAGAGAGAGAGAGAGAGAGAGAGAGAGAGAGAGAGAGAAAGAGAGAGAGAGAGAGAGAGAGAGAGACAGAGAATAGAGAGAGTAGAGAGAGAGAGAGAGAATAGGGAGAGAGGGGGAAGGAGTACGGAGCAAGAGGGAGTGAGTAAGGAGAGAAAGGGAGGGAGTAAGGAGATGGAGGAGGGTGTCAAGGGGGTGAGAGGAGATGGAGAGAGTTGAATGTGGAAGGAAGGAGGAGAGAGGATAATGAGGGAGAGGGGGTGGGGAACGGAGAGGGAGATGAAGAAAAAGTTAGAAGGAAGAGATGAGAAGGTACAGAGGGAAAAAGTGAAAAAGTTGAAGAAGATTGAATTGGAGAGAAGATGGGATAGAATAAGAGGAGGTAGGAGATAAGGAAGGAGGGCAGGGGGGGGGGGGTGTAGAAGAGGAGAGAGAGGGCAATAATGTGGTGGTAGTGAACACATCTATGATCTTCGCTATCTTGAGATGATTTCGGGGCTTAGCGTTCCCGGGGCCCGGTCCTCGACCAGGCCTCCTTTTTTGTTACCCCCCCCCCCGAAGCAGCTGTCTAACTCCCATTTACTGCTAGGTAACAAGGGTATCAGGGTGAAAGAAACATTTTGCCCATTTGTTTCCGCCTCCACCGGGGATCGAACCCGGAACCTCAGGACTACGAATCCGAAGCGCTGTCCACTCAGCTGTCAGGCCCACGGTAATTATGATGATGCCAGATCTTCTCACTAAAGTTTAACACTTACAATATAGGCCTAAGCAGCTCTGAAACACAATATGTCATCTTTAAGAAGACTCTCCACAACCTTCTCTTCCTGTCTCCTCTCCACCTTTCTTCACAAAATTCTCCTTCTCCCCCTTTCTCCAAATCTCTCCCTTCATCGTTTTCTCGTGAAGAAATCTAGCGACTGGGCCAGCCACCGATTACGTGGTGGGAACTGGACTCCCTCTTGACCAATAGGACCGACTCCGACCAGCCCATGTCCGTCCCGTACCCCAGAGCAGTCACCCTGCAAAGTGACTGCTCTGTGGCCATTTGTGGCTAGCCTCTTTGCAGATCTGTGGGGTATGAGACCTGAAAGAGGTTAGCCGTAAGCATCTGGCCTACAACCCCAGACATTCTCTCAAATATATAGATTAGTTTTTAATGAGGGCAATATGAAGATGGGAGGGGGGGGTGGTTGAGGGTGGTTGATGGGGTGAAGGGGGTATAGGGGGATCGAGTACCGTACCTGCGACAGGAGACATCTTGTCCAGCACAGCCCAGCGTTGTTTCCACTGTAAAGGGAAGAGAACAACATTAGTAACTCACACTCTTTGCCAGCAGTAAAAGTCTCACTGGATCAACAACAGATATATGAAATTAGGATGGAGAGTCACATAGGTTATTACATCAATTAGAAAACACAAGCGATTAATTCATCAATAGCAACAATGTGATATGTTACAGTGAAGACAAGAATCCTAAACAAGCATTCTTAGAGGCCCATTAACTGTGGGATAACTGACTCTTGACTTGAATGACTCTTAAAAACCACTGAAGATTACATTAGCTGTGTGCAGATCTTAAACTACTTGCATTAACTACTTTCAGTATAATCATTGTTCAATTTCGAAGACATTTTTTCTCTCTTATCGCAAATATAACAAGTTAATCGTTGAGGTGCTTCCGGGGCTTAGTGTCCCCGCGGCCCGGTCGTCGACCAGGCCTCCAAGCTAATCGGAGCCAACATTAAAAATGAATCGTCACAGATTACACACATACAGTTCCAACGTGGCGGCAGGTGAGACATGTATGAGGCAGATCTGGAATCATCTAGTCGTTCATACTGCCTTACATCACAGACAGTGCTGCTGGTAATTCATGCCACCGAGAGCACCACAGCATGGCGGGTTGTATGAGAGAATGGTGGGAACAGTGAACACCCAATAACACCAGAAAATAGGAACATATAAACTGGAACATCCGTGGACATCTTCAAGAGAAAGCTAGATCATTTCCTCCAAGGAGTGCCGGACCAACCAGGCTGTGGTGGGTATGTGGGCTTGCGGGCCTCTCCAAGCAACAGCCTGGTGGACCAAACTCTCACAAGTCAAGCCTGGCCTCGGGCCGGGCTTGTGAAGTAGAAAACTCCCAGAACCCCATCAACCAGGTATCAACCAGACCTCCAAGAACTCCAAACCATAGTCAAAGAAATAGAATTCCAAGTTAATAACCCTCCACTGACTTATATCTTGAATGACCACTCACAACCCGAGACGAATAACCGTGTTCAAAAGCAAAATACCCGAGATATAACAACTATTGGAACACATAGACCAGTTTATTAAAAGACGAGAGGCCATGGTTGATCCCTGAGTGAGTACAAGCTAATATACCATACCTTGAGGTTACCTTGAGGTGCTTCCGGGGCTTAGCGTTCCCGCGGCCCGGTCGTCGACCAGGCCTCCTGGATACCATACTCAACTCTTCCATCCAGCCTCTCCCAACCCTGCTACACCGAACACAAACCCCGACAGGTCCAAACATTCCAACCATTGCCTCTGGTCAACGGCCACGTTCATTGTGTAAGCGAAATAATTGGCAATCCTTTTCATTGCTGCTGTTCACCCTCGCGTTCTATTGAAAAACATTAATATATAAATTTCAGAGGGTGCTTATATATGCAAAAATAAAGCTGGGGAAAATAGTCACTGTAAAGTTGGTATTGGTTGAACGAGCTTTCCATGCGTTTATTATAGTTGATACAGCTATTAATATTTTGTATATTGTATTCAAAGTACAATACATTCACTCATGCACACTCACGCATGAGATAGACAGGCGCATGCCACCACATGATATCACATGTGCTATAGTCAAGGTGGACAAAGTTGTTCATAGTTGTTCATAACAGTGAAAGAATAACGAAGAGGCAAGGTAACAGAACGAGGGAGAGGGGTAGTAACAGAACAAGAGAGAGAGGGGGGGGGGAGTAACAGAACAAGAGAGAGAGAGAGGGGGAGTAACAGGACAACTGCCGGTCGAATGAACAAAGATACAGAACGTGAGAGATAAGACAAAACTATAAGACCAGGACAAGGGGAAAACACAGCTAAGGAAGGGGAACAAGGGGACCAGGGGCGCGGAAATACATACACACACAGGGGGGAACTGAATACTCACATCAGCCATATACGTCAAGGAGCGGAAGCAACCTTTATATACACGGGAATCAGATACAAGTAAGACAGCCTATGGCGATCCCCTGGTAACCCCAGCCGTCCGCTGATAGGCTGGGGACCAGGAGCTATATCTCGTTCCATATATAAACATATAGGGGGGGGTAAGCACATATAGGTGAGTACACGTTAATTTCTATCTTTTCATTCCCATTCTTATCCCCAATCTTCTCAACCTTATCCCCAATCTCCTAAATCTTACCCCCAATCTCAACCTTATCCCCAATCTCATCAACCTTATCCCTAATCTTCCTATCCTTATTCCCATCTCCCAATTCCTACAACAGGGATAGGGATGAAAAGGATTCTTATCCATCCTTATCCCCAATCTCCCTTCCTTACTCATATCCCTATCCTTGTCCCTAATCTCCTCATCCTCTTGCATCTCCTTCCCTCCTCACCCGTCACCCTCTCACGTGAGGAAACTCTTACCCACACTAACTCACCCACAACAGAACAAGGATTAGCAACAGGATGCGACTTATCAGTTAAGAGGAACCTTTACAATGTGAAGTAATATTTTGCACCTCAGCACCAATCATCTGTAATATGGTGTTTGGATGAAACGTGTATGTGTAACTACTTCCTGTCAGGATACATGGTGGATACAGCTACTCCCAGCCAGCCACTGGATACAGCTACTCCCAGCCAGACACTGGATACAGCTACTCCCAGTTAGACACTGGATACAGCTACTCCCAGCCAACCACAGTGGCTGGACACACACAGAGCCGGTCCAGCAAGAGGCGTGGTCAGAGATACAGACCCCCAGAGCCCTCTCAAGGCAGAAGGCGAACCATGTACCCAAGCACGCAGAGAAACTTAGAGAATTCACAAGACAGCTCCCAGACGAGTTCAAGAGCTGAGAGACAAGAATTTCGATCTAGGTTCTTCAGACATCGAGATGTGCCCAGGTTTTTGTCACCTGGGTACATCTCTACACGCGGGGAAAACGCAGCTGTGGGTTATCTTGAGATGATCTTGTGGTTATCTTGAGATGATTTCGGGGCTTTTTAGTGTCCCCGCGACCCGGTCCTCGACCAGACCTCCACCCCCAGGAAGCAGCCCGTGACAGCTGACTAACACCCAGGTACCTATTTTACTGCTAGGTAACAGGGGCATAGGGTGAAAGAAACTCTGCTTATTGTTTCTCGCCGGCGCCCGGGATCGAACCCAGGATCACAGTCCAGCGTGCTGTCCGCTCGGCCGACCGGCTCCCGACTGGGTAAGGTGAACAAGGATGTATCGACACAGAAGCCACAGAAATGTCGTGGCGCAGTCGACTTAGGCGCGTCTGGGATCATCCCGGACGTAGGTTCGAATCCTCATCACTGAGGATGGCCAATGTTAACTATAGGCGAAATAAAGAACAAGTTGATATAGACCAACTACGGAATGGACCGAAAGAGACGGGTCCAGTCACTGAAACTCTAACCCCGCACGCACGCACGCACACAGCCTGATAGCTGAGTGGACTCGTAATCCGACTCGCTCTGGACTCGTAATCCTAGGGTCCGGGTTCGATCCCCGGTGATGGCAAAAAATGGACAGTTTCTTTCACTCTGATGCCTCTGTTACCTAGCAGTAAATAGGTACCTGGGAGTTAGTCAGCTGTTACGGGCTGCTTCCTGGATATGTGTGTATGTGGAAAAAAATTAGTAGTTAGTAACAGTTGACTGATTGACAGTTGAGAGGTGGGCCGAAAGAGCAGAGCTCAACCCCCGCAAGCACTACTAGGTGAGTATGCACGCACGCACGCACACAAACGCACGCGCACACACACACGCACACACACACACACCGCTGGGCGCCAACTTACAAACACTTTACATGTGGTAAAATTATTACTCCCGACCGCCCTCGTGGGCCATACACACGAGTATGAATATAACATGGAGCGCTTGAGCGTGCGGGGCGGGCCAGGCCTTGTGGAGGGTGAACCAGGCCTGAGTAAGCCAAGTACAAGGGTGAGCTAGCCTTGAGTAGCACCTAGACCCCCCACACCGCGGGGGAGCGGCACGACGTAACTCGAGGACCCACATGGAAGTATAAGGCCACGCGACAAGGATCACATCCCCCCACCCCGCCTCTCTATCCACTTCCTGCCCTCGCCGTCCCTTGCTACCTATCCCAGGACACGCCGTGGCAGGTATGAGCCCTCCGTGACCGCCAGAGGGAGGGGGCGAGGGCTGTGTTTGTGACCTCCTACCACACACAGATTGTCATGGTATCGCTAAAGGTCAGTACCGCTATGTACATTAGACCCGTCTGGTAGCAACCTGGGGCCAGATTCACGAAGTAGTTACGCAAGCACTTACGAACCAGTACATCTTTTCTCAATCTTTGGCGGCTTTGTTTACAATTATTAAACAGTTAATGAGCTCCAAAGCACCAGGAGGCTGTTTATAACGATAACAACAGTTGATTGGCAAGTTTTCATGCTTGTAAACTGTTTAATAAATGTAACCAAAGCCGTCAAAGATTGAGGAAAGATGTACACGTTCGTAAGTACTTGCGTAACTGCTTCGTGAATCTGGCCCCAGGACATTGGTCGATCATCATGCGCCAGTGATTTTCACTATGATTTTCAATGACATAATGTAATGTAACACGACAGGTGTGTGCACCATCCCTCCATAGGAAGCCGGTCGGCCGAGTGGACAGCACGCTGGACTTGTGATCCTGGGTTCGATCCCAGGCGCCGGCGAGAAACAATGGGCAGAGTTTCTTTCATCCTATGCCCCTGTTACCTAGCAGTAAAATAGGTACCTGGGTGTTAAGTCAGCTGTCACGGGCTGCTTCCTGGGGGTGGAGGCCTGGTCGAGGACCGGGCCGCGGGGACACTAAAGCCCCGAAATCCTCTCAAGATATCTCAAGATAACCATATGGCGTTGCATCCAGATTGCAATCCACATTTTACTTTAAGTTACTACTAACAAAAGTTAACACAATTTAATCCTAAGTCTTATAAGTAATCTTAGACCAAACATATCCTAGACCTGATGTTTATGTAGTGTTTGTAAGTCTCATAAGTGCTTTTACTTTTCTTGTGATTGCTTTTAGTAAATGTTTTTTTAATTTGTTGTATATGATAGTAAGTTCAATAGTACAACACATACATATGAAATGATGGATTGAACAGTACACAGCTTGTGCATAAGCCTCTCTGTTGCTATATAGACTGCTATCTTGAAGAATGATTGGTATCTTGAATTCCTAGTGGTATCTAGGAATGAATGGTATCTTGAAGAATGGATTGGAACTCTAATACAATTAGTAAGAATAGGCTAACACACCGCTTGGCATGATTTACATGTCCCCTAACAAATTACTATTTTAAAGTAGATAAATTGATCTTTGATATATTCCTGCAGTGCTTGTACGTCTGTAGCCATACAACCGGCTACAAGATTATGGTAGTTACAATCGCTCTTTAAAATTGGCAGATTATATGAGGCTGCCTCTTTCAACGGTCCGCTCAAATTGCATTTCACCTTTGTAAATGCACATTAGTGACACTTCGAACACTTTATGTAGGGCATACGTAAATCTGTGTATCTATGTATTTACGTATGTAGGTTAGCTTAGCATTTTAAAAGTACCGAATCACCTTCTGTGGTTGATTGGTCAATAAATCCCTGAACTATATGTTTAACACATCTCTAACCCTGTCCATGGAGGACAGAAGAAAATGTGTATATGCTGGTTAGCATTGTAAATGTCCGGCCACGTCTGTGGTAGAAAATAATAATAATAAAAAACGGTCCACCGCTCCTTCTCCCACGGTGCACCACTCCTCCCACGGTGCACCACTCCTCCCACGGTGCACCACTCCTCCCACGGTGCACCGCTCCTCCCACGGTGCACCGCTCCTCCCACGGTGCACCACTCCTCCCACGGTGCACCGCTCCTCCCACGGTGCACCGCTCCTCCCACGGTGCACCACTCCTCCCACGGTGCACCGCTCCTCCCACGGTGCACCGCTCCTCCCACGGTCCACCACTCCTCCCACGGTGCACCGCTCCTCCCACGGTCCACCACTCCTCCCACGGTGCACCGCTCCTCCCACGGTGCACCGCTCCTCCCACGGTGCACCACTCCTCCCACGGTGCACCGCTCCTCCCACGGTCCACCACTCCTCCCACGGTGCACCGCTCCTCCCACGGTCCACCACTCCTCCCACGGTGCACCACTCCTCCCACGGTGCACCACTCCTCCCACGGTCCACCACTCCTCCCACGGTCCACCACTCCTCCCACGGTCCACCACTCCTCCCACGGTCCACCACTCCTCCCACGGTCCACCACTCCTCCCACGGTGCACCGCTCCTCCCACGGTGCACCGCTCCTCCCACGGTCCACCACTCCTCCCACGGTGCACCGCTCCTCCCACGGTGCACCACTCCTCCCACGGTCCACCGCTCCTCCCACGGTGCACCGCTCCTCCCACGGTGCACCACTCCTCCCACGGTGCACCACTCCTCCCACGGTGCACCGCTCCTCCTCCCACGGTGCACCACTCCTCCCACGGTGCACCACTCCTCCCACGGTCCACCACTCCTCCCACGGTCCACCGCTCCTCCCACGGTCCACCGCTCCTCCTCCCACGGTCCACCGCTCCTCCTCCCACGGTGCACCACTCCTCCCAGCTCACAGTGGTGGAGAAGGAGGAGAATAATTCGCCAGGTGATCGCAAGTAGTGTTCCTCGTGTTGTGAGGAGGAGGAATAACATCAAAGTGCAGTCCGGAATACTACTTGGAATTTCAAATTCCACTTCCACATAAAAATTGTGTAATCTTTAGATCCAGCTTCAGATGAATCCTTTGTCGGTTATCCGCACCGGAGAGCAGCTGGTTCCAAGTCTCCAGAGACGGTATACATGCAGATGTATCCAAGTATGTTATCGCTAGATAACAAAACAGAAGGCTTTAAGACACTCGAACAACATCCCAGAGAGGATGAGGATTCCGTAATTCAATATATCACACACACACACTTTCCATTCACCAGACTTAAGCCGCGTTCCACAGGTCTAACGAGCCGAACACCCACCACACAACGGTGGGTATGTGGGCCTGCGGGCCGCTCCAAGCAACAGCCTGGTGGACCAAACTCTCACAAGTCAAGCCTGGCCTCGGGCCGGGCTTGGGCAGTAGAACAACTCCCAGAACCCCATCAAGCAGGTATCAACTAGGGGCCTGGCCACGGGCCGGGCTTGGGGAGTAGAAGAACTCCCAGAACCCCATCAACCAGGTATCAACCAGGTATCAACCAGGGGCCTGGCCACGGGCCGGGCTTGGGGAGTAGAAGAACTCCCAGAACCCCACCAACCAGGTATCAACCAGGGGGCTAACCAGTGACACCCACAAGAGCCACGCACGCGGCCACGGGCCCAGGACACGGGGCGGGCGGTGAGGACAAGAGCAGATCAAAGTCTTACACAAGAGTGTCCTCTGTGGTCCCGGACCGCCAGCCCCCAACCCTTACCTCCCCCTCGACTCGCCCCCACACACAGTAAATCTCCTGGCATGAAAACCTTTCTCACCAGATGGTTACAAGCACGAGGGAAGAGGACTGACGGGAAAGGGTAAGAGGAGAGACGAGAAAGGGTAAGAGGAGAGACGAGAAAGGGTAAGAGGAGAGACGGGAAAGGGTAAGAGGAGAGACGGGAAAGGGTAAGAGGAGAGACGGGAAAGGGTAAGAGGAGAGCCGGGAAAGAGTAAGAGGAGAGACGGGAAAGAGTAAGAGGAGAGACGGGAAAGGGTAAGAGGAGAGACGGGAAAGGGTAAGAGGAGAGACGGGAAAGGGTAAGAGGAGAGACGGGAAAGGGTAAGAGGAGAGACGGGAAAGGGTAAGAGGAGAGACGGGAAAGGGTAAGAGGAGAGACGGGAAAGAGTAAGAGGAGAGACGGAAAAGAGTAAGAGGAGAGACGGGAAAGGGTAAGAGGAGAGACGGGAAAGGGTAAGAGGAGAGACGGGAAAGGGTAAGAGGAGAGACGGGAAAGGGTAAGAGGAGAGACGGGAAAGGGTAAGAGGAGAGACGGGAAAGGGTAAGAGGAGAGACGGGAAGGGCTAGACACACACGGGAAGGGAAGACGAGAGGAGAGACGGTAAGAGAACACGGGAACAGAGACAGGGTATGATAGACAAAGGAAAAATACACAAAAAAAGGTTGCAAGAAGACCCAGAGGAGACCCATGACGGTATATATCGAGGGGGCAGCTGCTCATACACAACTGCTGCCATTTGTTCCCATCAAGTCGGGGGATAGAAAAGCTAACGTCTCTCTCTCTCCATATTCTGCCGCTCTCACTCCCAGTAGGGAAATACTCGTCCATTCTAATACTGTAGCGAACAGTGTTTACTCACAATTAAGAGGACAAGACAACATAATCTTCCTTCCACCAGCATAAAGCCACCTGCTGCTACTTCCTTTCAATAATGTTACTACGGAGCCGGTCGGCCGAGCGGACAGCACGCTGGACTTGTGATCCTGTGGTTCTGGGTTCGATCCCAGGCGCCGGTGAGAAACAATGGGCAGAGTTTCTTTCACCCTATGCCCCTGTTACCTAGCAGTAAAATAGGTACCTGGGTGTTAGTCAGCTGTCACGGGGTGCTTCCTGGGGGTGGAGGCCTGGTCGAGGACCGGGCCGCGGGGACACTAAAGCCCCGAAATCATCTCAAGATAACCTCAAGAGAAGTTGAACACCGACTGTGTTACAAGGAGTGGTGTCTTGAGAGACCTTTAGCTGTTTGCTAGCGTGACTTAGGATGTCTCGACCCCCGCCCCAAGTCTTAAGGTTCGGCTATGTACACTCGGGTTCAAGGCGAGCCAAGCTCCATGTTGACACACCGTCTGTAAGCGTTCCTTCCCATGCGCGCGCACGCATTAACGGATGACGCAATATCATCTACACATCTTATAAACGTGTGTGTTACGCTGCGTTGAGGAATGAAGGTACCTTGTAATGGTTTCGGGGCTTAGCGTCCCCGCGGCCCGGTCCTCGACTAGGCCTCCTAGTTGCTGGACTGGTCTACCAAATTGTTTGACGCGGCTGCTCGCAGCTGACATATGATTGATTGATTGATGAAGATTAAGCCACCCAAAAGGTGCCACGGGCATGAATAGCCCGTAAGTGGTGGCCCTTTTGAGCCATTACCAGTATCAAGAGATGATACTGGAGAACTGTGGAGGTGCGACTGCACCCTGCGTGACGGGAGATGTCTCCCGTGCTGACATATGAATCACAGTCTGGCTGATCAAATATCCGCAGAAAAAGTTTATTTATATAAATCCCAAACAGGTGTTAAGATATTGAAAACACAAGCTGTTGAAGGCATGAATTGTTGAAGTAGTCAGGTAGGCCCTTTAGACTTGGCCTGCCCTTACCCTTACCCTACCTTGCAAGGTAAGGTAAGGTAGGTACCCCTTGCCTGCTTCTCTCTCTCTCTCTCAGCCTCCAGGCATTCCTTACTAAATGGCATTTTTAGCCCGTCATTAATTTAGAACTGCAAGGCATATACCTAATTACTGCGACCCATTATCCAAGACTAACGCCGACACTAGACAAACCCGGGCCAGCTCCTTACGAGTCATTATCCTCAGCTGAAAGACGGTGTCTATGTAGGCACGCTGTGGCGTGGGTATAGCTTACGTGGTCTTATCCACGTCTCCTTCGCTTGTCTAAGTGCTTGTATGATCGATCTACGATAATCTACGATAATCATCTACGTGCAGTTCTCTTTAGACACTTCCAAATAACCTAAAATGTTCACGTATAGGGAGCTCTTAGCGTGCAGCTGGCTCTTAGCTATTTGGGGTGCCATTATCGTGGCCTAGGGGTAAAGCAGTGTTCCAGGATGGGTGTTCAAGGACCATCACTTACGACCCCTAACCAGCAGAGAGCCAACTTGGCGTGAATCCAACCCTCCACACATGGAGACATTCCCCTCCACTCCTGCCCTGTATATATTTCCAGGATCCAGACGCGTACCTTCTCTTATCTTTTCCTCTCTTCTCAGCTATCCAGGGACTATCCTGGGACTATCCAGGGACTATCCAAGTGTCAGCAATGTACCCGACTCTCCCTGCGATGTTAAGACTCCCAGAAATGGACGTTTCTTGTAAGTTTTCCAGCACCATCGCGTGAGATATACTGGAGGCATTCCAGCAGCCAGCGTCTGCTTCTTCCAGGCGCCAGAGGCCGTCCAGTCCCACCTGACTCGCCAATACGCTGCTAGCTTCCACGCTGCGATGGACTTCAATGATAACGTGGTCTTTAAGATCTTCCAGGACGTGACTAAGGTTCTTGATGGGGACAACTTCACTATTTTCCAGCATACGATTTCCAGCATACAATAGGAACTTTCTATACAATTTATACTGAAATCCAGACTCATCATAGGATTGTATTACTATGTTTGGACAAAAATAAAATAGATTTACTAAGCTGTTATCCCTAAACTTTTGGAATATCGAATTCATTTCGCGTTCAAATTATAGCCATACATTTGTGACTTTTTGCATAAAATATCCATATCGTTCCTTTATGAAAATGCAACTATTAATAAAAAAAACAAAAACAGGGGAAATGGCAACATATGGATCCTAATTGTTGGGGGCGGGTAGCCGCCACTACAATGTTTTTGTCATAGCAGGAAATTGTAATATGCTTTGATAGCTTTAAATTGAGTTACCATGATTGTTTCATATATTAATGGTACAATCCCGTCTGTCTGTCTGTCTGTCTGTCTGTCTGTCTGTCTGTCTGTCTGTCTGTCTGTCTGTCTGTCTGTCTGTCTGTCTGTCTGTCTGTCTTTGTCTGCCTGACAGACAGGCTATCTTCTTGAGGTTATCTTGAGATGATTTCGGGGCTTAATGTCCCTCGCGGCTCGGTCCTCTACCAGGCCTCCACCCCCAGGAAGCAGTCCGAAGCAGCTGTCTAACTCTCAGGTACCTATTTACTGCTAGGTAACAGGGGCATCAGGGTGAAAGAAACATTTTGCCCATTTGTCTCCGCCTCCACTGGATGAAGCTTTCCCGAAAGAAGGGCCACACCCACCCAGCCCAGCTCAACCGTGGGCGGTTCCTGACCACTAACGTAGAGTATTAACGAGATCCGCCTTGTGAAGATACGTTATCAACTCACTCCTCAAGTCCACATACGGGTGCTAGGCAACGAAGCCCATATCGCCATAATCTCCCTCCCTACTAACGCCACCGACACGATAACCACAAACACATCAATTACTACCACAACAACGAACAAATATCATCAACTACAACAAACCATGAAGCACGCGTTATTAACAACCGCACTAATCATAGTCAACGTCAGCAATCACCACAATTACAATGCTATCACAAAGACCACCTACAATGACCTACAATGATCACAAGTACTAAAACTAACCACAGTATTCACAACCCACATCAACCACACCCACTACCAACCACCACAGGTACCTAGAGCAGGAAACATGGCCATCAATACAAATTTACAGAGGGAAAGGGAAGAGAGGGGGGAGGGGCGCGGGAAGAAGGGGAGAGGGAAGGGAAGGGAAAGAGAAGGAAGAGGAGAGCTAAGGTGGAAAGGAAACCTAAACGCAAAACTTCAATAACAGCCGCTGGGAGAAAGGAAGCATTTGTCTTCATATAAGTTACAAATCCTGATCTTTATACCCCCCTCTCCTATGCCTACATCTACATATGTATGTCCCACTCACATACCCGAAGAAACTGTATATTATACATGCACCTCAGCCAACGCTTGTACATAGATGGATGTCTTTAGAGCAAATGAAATTTGGGAATCAATGTTGCATTCGAACGAGGTGGAGACGGCCCTTTTGTGGGTGTATATATGGCTTTTTCAGACACTCCAGAGGCCTGTGTTCGATTTGCTTCCATGGTTTGCCGGTGCTGCTATGTCAACTGGTCGACTATTGCTACATCAATTGGTCGACTTATGCCTCCATTCTTACATCAACCCACTTCCCTTACGTCAACTGGTCGACCCCTCGTTGGCTAGACAATGGTGTTAGTGTTTGCATCAACTGAATTCGTGATTTATCATTGTCGTCAACTGTCGATTCATCAAGAGTTAAGACGCCTACCTCTCCCAGTTCAAGACGTGTACTGCTCCCCCCCCCCAGTTCAAGACGCGTACTGCCCCAGTTCAAGACGCGTACTGCCCCAGTTCAAGACGCGTACTGCCCCAGTTCAAGACGAGTACTGCCCCCCAGTTCAAGACGCGTACTGCCCCAGTTCAAGACGCGTACTGCCCCAGTTCAAGACGAGTACTGTCCCAGTTCAAGACGCGTACTGCCCCAGTTCAAGACGAGTACTGCCCCCCAGTTCAAGACGCGTACTGCCCCAGTTCAAGACGCGTACTGCCCCAGTTCAAGACGAGTACTGCCCCAGTTCAAGACGCGTACTGCCCCAGTTCAAGACGCGTACTGCCCCAGTTCAAGACGCGTACTGCCCCAGTTCAAGACGCGTACTGCCCCAGTTCAAGACGAGTACTGCCCCAGTTCAAGACGCGTACTGCCCCAGTTCAAGACGAGTACTGCCCCCCAGTTCAAGACGCGTACTGCCCCAGTTCAAGACGCGTACTGCCCCAGTTCAAGACGAGTACTGCCCCAGTTCAAGACGAGTACTGCCCCAGTTCAAGATGCGTACTGCCCCAGTTCAAGACGAGTACTGCCCCAGTTCAAGACGCGTACTGCCCCAGTTCAAGACGCGTACCGCCCCTCAGTTCAAGACGCGTACTGCCCCAGTTCAAGACGCGTACTGCCCCCAGTTCAAGACGCGTACTGCCCCCAGTTCAAGACGCGTACTGCCCCCAGTTCAAGACGCGTACTGCCCCAGTTCAAGACGCGTACTGCCCCAGTTCAAGACGCGTACTGCCCCAGTTCAAGACGAGTACTGCCCCAGTTCAAGACGCGTACCGCCCCTCAGTTCAAGACGCGTACTGCCCCAGTTCAAGACGCGTACTGCCCCCAGTTCAAGACGCGTACTGCCCCCAGTTCAAGACGCGTACTGCCCCAGTTCAAGACGCGTACTGCCCCAGTTCAAGATGCGTACTGCCCCCAGTTCAAGACGCGTACTGCCCCAGTTCAAGACGCGTACTGCCCCAGTTCAAGACGCGTACTGCCCCAGTTCAAGACGCGTACTGCCCCAGTTCAAGACGAACATTACACAAGAATCACAGCTTTACCCCCTCCCCAACCATCGCCGCAAGACATATAATTCCTACACATTCTCCCTCACCACCTTACACTTTTTCCTACATTCCTTATATCTGTACCCCCCCCCCCCCCAACATTCCCTCACCCCACTCATTCTATTTCTTCAACTTTTTCCACCACCCTCTATCACTCCCTCCCATTTCCGGTCTATCTCATCCATCACATCTCTCTCTTTTCCATCTCTCTTTCACCTCTCTTCCGTGACCTCATTCTCTCCATCTCCTCCTCACTCTCCCACTCACTTGTCTATTATCTGGTTTCATATAAGTGTAAAACATTACAACACCATCTGGTAAATATATTTCACCAAGTAAAACGTTTATGTAACGAAACCGTTTTGGCACTGTTGATGCTGAGTGGGAGAGACTGGTGCAGGAGTCAGCGGCAGCCTGAAGCTGTTTAGTACAACAAGCAGCAGCCCCGAGGTACTCGTTCATGTCTGAGGAGGATCGTTCATGTCGTAAGGTGGACTCGTTCATGTCGTAAGGACTCGTTCACGTCGTAAGGACTCGTTCATGTCGTAAGGAGGACCGTTCATGTCTAAGGTGGACCGTTCACGTCGTAAGGACCGTTCATGTCGTAAGGAGGACCGTTCACGTCGTAAGGACCGTTCATGTCGTAAGGAGGACCGTTCACGTCGTAAGGACCGTTCACGTCGTAAGGAGGACCGTTCATGTCTAAGGTGGACCGTTCACGTCGTAAGGACCGTTCATGTCGTAAGGAGGACCGTTCACGTCGTAAGGACCGTTCATGTCGTAAGGAGGACCGTTCATGTCGTAAGGAGGACCGTTCATGTCTAAGGTGGACCGTTCACGTCGTATGGACCGTTCATGTCGTAAGGAGGACCGTTCATGTCTAAGGAGGACCGCTCACCTCGTAAGGTGTCCCACCACCTCAAAAGGAGATGATTTGCATAGGCTAATCAAATTATGAAGCTGGCTCACCCCAAATTTAAGTTCCTTAACTTAGAGCGACGGTCTCGCTTCTTGCAGGTCTGAGTTCAATCCCCGACCGTCCAATTGGTAGAGCACTATTCCCTTTGTCTGTCCTAATCTTATACGTTAACCTTTCCAAGTGATATATAGTGGCAATGGTTCAGTGCTCTCTGCTGGTAATTAACTTGTGTGTGTTTGTGGTCGTTCTCGAGTCTGGCCATTGTTTCTCTCCCTATTATGTGCCACTGTAACCTTTGTTTCTCTCCCTATTATGTGCCACTGTAACCTTTGTTTCTCTCCCTATTATGTGCCACTGTAACCTTTGTTTCTCTCCCTATTATGTGCCACTGTAACCTTTGTTTCTCTCCCTATTATGTGCCTCTGTAACCTTTGTTTCTCTCCCTATTATGTGCCTCTGTAACCTATCTCCACTACCGCTCACAGGATGGGTATGGGGTCCACTACCGCTGACAGGATGGGTATGGGGTCCACTACCACCCACAGGATGGGTATGGGGTCCACTACCTCTCACAAGATGGGTATGGGGTCCACTACCGCTCACAGGATGGGTATGGGGTCCACTACCACCCACAGGATGGGTATGGGGTCCACTACCACCCACAGGATGGGTATGGGGTCCACTACCACCCACAGGATGGGTATGGGGTCCACTACCATCCACAGGATGGGTATGGGGTCCACTACCACCCACAGGATGGGTATGGGGTCCACTACCATCCCCAGGATGGGTATGGGGTCCACTACCACCCACAGGATGGGTATGGGTTCCACTACCATCCCCAGGATGGGTATGGGGTTCCACTACCATCCACAGGATGGGTATGGGGTCCACTACCACCCACAGGATGGGTATGGGGTTCCACTACCATCCACAGGATGGGTATGGGGTTCCACTACCATCCACAGGATGGGTATGGGGTCCACTACCACCCACAGGATGGGTATGGGGTCCACTACCACCCACAGGATGGGTATGGGTTCCACTACCATCCACAGGATGGGTATGGGGTTCCACTACCATCCACAGGATGGGTATGGGGTCCACTTCCACCCACAGGATGGGTATGGGGTTCCACTACCATCACCAGGATGGGTATGGGGTCCACTACCATCACCAGGATGGGTATGGGGTCCACTACCACCCACAGGATGGGTATGGGGTCCACTACCACCCACAGGATGGGTATGGGGTTCCACTACCATCACCAGGATGGGTATATGAGTGGATAACAAATGAACTAACAATCGTAGGAGGACAGTTTCTGAGAGCCTGGTCATGGCTGAGGCTTGAGTCACGACCGCAAACTTAAGACGAGATCATCCTCTTACTCTCTTGGGTTTCCTCTTGGCATCATTCTTCTGCCGCCTCTGCTTGTCTGCTTTCTTGTTGTCTGTGCTGCTGGCCGCCTCGTCTTTCTGTCATACATATATCTGCTTGCATGTGTCCTCAGCTGCAGAGTATCTGTAGCCTTGTTTTATCATTTCGTCCTCGTCAACCAGGAGGCCTGGTCGACGACCGGGCCGCGGGGACACTAAGCCCCGGAAGCACCTCAAGGTAACCTCAAGGTTTCCTTTTATGTAAATGACATCCAACTGTGTTATATGAAAATTATCTTACTGTGCTACAATGACTTAGAACATGAGAGGGAGGTTACCTTGAGGTTACCTTGAGGTGCTTCCGGGGCTTAGCGTCCCCGCGGCCCGGTCGTCGACCAGGCCTAGCTCCTGGTTGCTGGACTGATCAACCAGGCTGTTAGACGCGGCTGCTCGCAGCCTGACGAGGGAGAGAGGCTGCACTCACACATCTTTATTATTCCCCTAGATAAGTTACAAATCAATTTGCTAAGTGAGCAGTAGGCCTATGGGTGTAACGACTGAAACAGAAAATCTTCCGCTAATTGCTTGTTCACCATCGTAGTGGCTCGTTTGACAAATATGGCCGACCAATCCATAATCTCCCAATCCTCGTCAGCGGGTTAGGTGGCCTACGTCGGAATTAAAAGGGAACTTGTGGGGTCCCTGGAGGCTGTATTCACCCAGTTGTGCTTGTGGGGGTTGAGCTCTGGCTCTTTGGTCCCGCCTCTCAACTGTCAATCAACTGGTGTATAGATTCCTGAGCCTACTGCATGGGCTCTATCATATCTACATTTGAGACTGTGTATGGAGTCAGCCTCCACCACATCACTGCCTAATGCATTAATGAAAATGTGTATGTGTGTGTGTGTGTGTGTGTGTGTGTGTGTGTGTGTGTGTGTGTGTGTGTGTGTGTGTGTGTGTGTGTGTGTGTGTGTGTGTGTGTGTGTGTGTATACAGGGGGGGGAGAGTGGGGTAGGGGGAGGGTGGATACAGTACGCTTGTATTATGTAAATTTCCAATCGTTAAATACACACAAATTCAGGCTGGTGTGTTTTGTGGTGGTAAACGGTTGCTCCCACAGCGCGATTATCTGCTCAACTGGTAGTTAGTTATGTTGACACTCATTACTGAATACCTCTCATACTCTCATGCCATTCACTACGTGTGTGTGGGCGTGCGGGTGGGCGTGCGGGTGGACTTGTGGGTGGGCGTGTGGGTGGGCGTGCGTGAATGCATGTGGGCGTGCGGGTGGGCGTGCGTGAATACATGTGGGCGTGCGGGTGGGCGTGCGTGAATGCATGTGGGCGTGCGGGTGGGCGTGCGTGAATACATGTGGGCGTGCGTGAGCGTAGTCCTGAAACATCAGACGCCCATCAAGACCTATTAACAAATCTTCCTACTGCACCATCCAGCAAGCAGCCCGGTCTCTCCACTTGCCACTCCGTTAAAAAACGCGACGTTATTAGATAGAAACAGTGACAAGCAACAGAAATATAAGGAGTAATACTGTGTGTTAAGCAAAGTACAATTATTGTGCTCTAGCGTCATGACTATTATGTTTACCTCCTATGGGTCAGCACGCTACCATCGTCGTCCTCGACGATCTCAAAGCGCTTCTCGCGTACGCGCCCTTGATGTACATACGCGGAGTGGCCTCAAAATATAGTGTGATATTAAATGTACAATAGTCATCACCTAACTGGATGCTATTCCACCCATTCCCTGTACCTTCAGCCATCCCTTTCCTGCTCCCCCCCCCCCCTTTCCTTTCCTTTCCATTTTCCCTCACGTGAGAGACAGCTTGACAGACCCGGGAGGAACATGCTGCTACACAACTTTAATATTAACTCTCGACGTCAAAGACGAGACATTGGCAAACTATTTTTAGCAATTCCTGCCTGTTGGCTGTCTTAAAGGTGAAGAAATTAGCATGAGAAACTATAATGTTTTGATTCGTCGTATTAATGACGGAGAAACGCTTGCACTCCCTCCCCTCTGACGCACGCACACACACACACACAGGCATGCACGCACTCTCACTCGCTTTCAAATCTTATTGCTTCCACTCTGGCCTGGTCTAACCGTCTCGTTAAGACTTGACTACATATATAAAAATTGGAGTGGGGAAAACTCTCCGATATATTATACCAAGATTTTTAAACTTTTGATTTAGCGCCACATAAAACACCATTAATCAAAGTTGCCCACACCTTAAACCGCCCACCCCACCCACCCCCACCCACTCTCCACGCCCCCAATGCCGCCCACTACAAGGGACTTGAAATTACGTAGTAAGGGTCGTCGCGAAATATATTAACGTACAGATAAACGATAAGAGGCGCCGTTAAGCCCGAAGACTTGAACCCCAAATCTTGGGTGAGCCTCAGACGGAACACCAGAGATGTAGCTCCTTGGTGCTGTCATCTCTCACCTGGGGCCAGATTCACGAAGCAGTTACGCAAGCACTTACGAACCTGGGGCCAGATTCACGAAGCAGTTACGCAAGCACTTACGAATCAGGGAGGTCTAGATTCACGAAGCAGTTACGCAAGCACTTACGAACCAGGGAGGTCTAGATTCACGAAGCAGTTACGCAAGCACTTACGAACCAGGGAGGTCTAGATTCACGAAGCAGTTACGAAAGTACTTATGAACCAGGGAGGTCTAGATTCACGAAGCAGTTACGCAAGTACTTATGAACCAGGGAGGTCTAGATTCACGAAGCAGTTACGCAAGTACTTATGAACGTGTATATCTTTCCTCAATCTTTGACGGCTTTGGTTACGTTTATTAAGCAGTTTTCAAGCATGAAAACTTGCCAATCATCTGTTGTTGTTATAAACAGCCTCCTGGTGCTTCGGAGCTCATTAACTATTTAATAATTGTAAACAAAGCCGCCAAAGATTGAGGAAAGATGTACAGGTTCGTAAGTAGTTGCGTAACTGCTTCGTAAATCTGGCCCCCTGGTTCGTAAGTGCTTGCGAAACTGCTTCGTGAATCTGGTCCTAGGTTCGTAAGTGCTTGCGTAACTGCTTCGTAAATCTGGGTCCAGGTTCGTAAATGCTTACGTAACTGCTTCGTAAATCTGGCCCCAGGTTCGTAAGTGCTTGCGTAACTGCTTCGTAAATCTGGCCCCAGGTTCGTAAGTGCTTGCGTAACTGCTTCGTAAATCTGGCCCCAGGTTCGTAAGTGCTAACGTAACTGCTTCGTAAATCTGGCCCCAGGTCCGTAAGTGCTTGCGTAACTGCTTCGTAAATCTGGCCCCAGGTTCGTAAGTGCTTGCGCAACTGCTTCGTAAATCTGGGCCCAGGTTCGTAACTGCTTCGTAAATCTGGCCCCAGGTTCGTAAGTGCTTGCGCAACTGCTTCGTAAATCTGGCCCCAGGTTCGTAACTGCTTCGTAAATCTGGCCCCAGGTTCGTAACTGCTTCGTAAATCTGGCCCCAGGTTCGTAACTGCTTCGTAAATCTGGCCCCAGGTTCGTAACTGCTTCGTATATCTGGCCCCAGGTTCGTAACTGCTTCGTAAATCTGGCCCCAGGTTCGTAACTGCTTCGTAAATCTGGCCCCAGGTTCGTAACTGCTTCGTAAATCTGGCCCCAGGTTCGTAACTGCTTCGTAAATCTGGCCCCCTCGCCCCCATTACTGTCCTTTTTTGCTACGATAGTTCACCCGAATGCCTCATGTAGATCACTCTTTAACAGCTTTAATTGTAGAAAGGGACGTACTCCCTTCTACCACAGCTTTCCGTGGTTTAATTACACTTAAATGGTTGGCTAATTGAATAATGGCCAGAGAGGGGTTGCAAAGTCACGTATTAAGCGCCTCGTTGATTCCCAGTTCACTGGTAAACCATTTAGTATTTCTGATTTTCAGCAAGGACTGATTTATTATTAGTATTAATACTCTAACATCAATCTAATCATTACTATTTTCATACCTTGTTTAGCATTTAAAAAAGACCTGTTGACCAGACCACACACTAGAAGTTGAAGGAACGACGACGTTTCGGTCCGTCCTGGACCATTCTCAAGTCGATCGATTCTCAATCGACTTGAGAATGGTCCAGGACGGACCGAAACGTCGTCGTCCCTTCAACTTCTAGTGTGTGGTCTGGTCAACATACTTCAGCCACGTTATTGTGACTCATCGCCTGCATAAAAAAGACCTATTCTTATTTTGTAGAGTCTGTCTGAAATCTTCGTGAAGGGGAGGATTATCATTGTACCTGAGGCAATATGACAGCTGACACGATTGTCTTCATTGGAACGAAGATTGTCAAGTTTAACTCTGGGGGACATGATCAACACATACAAAATTCTCAGGGGAATTGATAGGGTAGACAAGGATGGATTATTTAACACGGGAGGTACGCGAACAAGGGGACACAGGTGAAAGCTGAGTACCCAAATGAGCCACATGGACGTTAGAAAGAACTTTTTCAGTGTCAGAGTAGTTATTAAATGGAATGCACTAGGAAGTAATGTGATGGAGGCTGACTCCACCCACAGTTTCAAATGTAGATATGATAGAGTTAGAGAAACTCGGGGAATCTGTGCACCAGTAGAGTGACGGTCGAGAGGCGGAACCAAAGAGCCTAAGCTTAACCCCCGCAAGCACAACTAGGTGAGTACACACACACACACACACACACACACACACACACACACACACACACACACACACACACACACACACACACACAAACACACACACACACACACACTAGGACTCTGCCACTGGCATGTATACATCATAATATACTAGAGAAATTAATCAGGAGACAAGTTGAACACCAGAAATTTTGTGACAAAGATTCAATGTTGGTTCAGAGAAACAGCTGGAGCTCAAAGACATCATGAATGATCACGCAAGAAAGAGTAGGGCGGCCTGATTGCATCTTCCTAGTTTACCAGAGAGCCTTTGACTCCTCCAGACACACGGCACACACTTGAGAAACAATGTGGAGTAACTGGCACCACAATGACCTGGATGTGAGAAAACTCACCCAGCAGGAAAGATGGTAACTGTAGAGAGACTGAAGACATGAGAATGGAGATGGAGAGACATCAGATGTAAGACAGAGTCCTACATCTGATGTCTCTGATGTCTCTGATGAGACATCAGAGTACCACAGCACTCTGGTACTGAACGCAAAGATCATTTCTGATAATGAGAATGACATAGACCCTATCTGACCAAGAAGAGTCATCCATATGAAGATTGGCCGATAATGCAAAGTTGGGTCAACTACTCAGAACCAAAAGAGGAATTCAGAATGTTCCATTCTTTTTACTTGACAAACTACACACACTCAGACAAAATACTGCTCCACAGGGGTAGCCGGTGGCTGAGCGGACAGAACACTGGACGCGTGAACCTGTGGTCCCGGGTTCGATCCCGGGCGCTCGCGAGAAACAATGGGCAGAGTTTCTTTCACCCTGATGCTCCTGTTACCTAGCAGAAAATAGGTATCTGGGAGTTAGTCAGCTGTCACGGGCTGCTTCCTGGGGGTGGAGGCCTGGTCGAGGACCGGGCCGCGGGGACGCTAAGCCCCGAAATCCCGGGGGGAACGAGTGGGGGGGTTCCAACCCCCCCCCCACTCATCTGAAACTGAAGAGTTGGCAACGTTTCGCTCCGTCCTGAACCATTCTCAAGTCGATTCAACATTCTTCAGCCACGTTATTGTGAATCATCGCCATCAAATCTTAATTTTTCAGGTGTGTGTTGGGTGGCAGATGTGTGGGTTGGGTGGCAGATGTGTGGGTTGGGTGGCAGATGTGTGGGTTGAGTGGCAGATGTGTGGGTTGGGTGGCAGATGTGCGGACCGTGTCATGTGTGTAGGTTGGGTGACAGTATTGTGACGCACCGTCCGCCTTAGGTCCTCAACCTGTACAACATACTGTAGTGAGAGATACAGAAGGAAGTGTGACATATCCCCCAATTCGAGACAAGTACAATATGTGACATCCCTGAACCAGGTTCTGGGAGTTGTTCTCCTCCCCCACGACTGGCCTGGGGAAGGGGCCAAGCTCATCTTGTCTTTACTTGAAGTATACGCCCATGAGCATCCCAGACACTGCCTTAATCGACTGAGCTACGACAGGGTAAAAAGAGTTGAAACAGAAGTTCTACTGAACTTAAGGCAGTGTCTGGGATGCTCACGGACGCAGGCTCGAATCCTCGTCACGGCCCTTGTGGAATTGAAGCTTCACGTTAGTGTAATCTGTGTGTAGTGTAGTATATACGCCCACACATTTGTATATTTAAACAGAGTCCAAGACCTACTGTTGTTGACGTCCGGCTTGTTTGACTTCTAATGATGTCCATCTACACACATGTCGGCCCAGATTCCCCGAGCGGTCACCACAACGATTTGTGGCCTCCAACATACACCCCCGGGCGGGGCTCACACGCAAATTTGGGCTTCGTAATAGCCTCAGGTTGGGTGTATAGCAGTATGGCCATCAGGACGTTACCTGGCGGGGACTCTACACACAGCTGTGTGTGGAAACATACTGTCAGTTTCTGACTAGATTTAAACTGCAATTATTTGGCTATTATTTGGATTCTATTCCGTCCAAATTGTTTCTGTATGCGGGATCAGTTTTGATTACCTGTCTGACACTACAGTTTAAATTTTCTCTTGACGTAAATTGCTATTACACCACCTGGTCTAATTTGTCAATTACTGTGAAGCAGTTTGTATATCTTAATTTGATATTGTCCTAAGATATCGTTTTCTACACGCAACAATGTTTCGCTATAGCAATAATATATATATTTTGTGCACACAAATGGCATTAATACATCTATTTAATTGACAAAACCCTTGTGCAGAAGAGGAGTCACAATAACGTGGCTGAAATATATTAACCAAACCACACACTAGAAGGTGAAGGGACGACGACGTTTCGGTCCGTCCTGGACCATTCTCAAGACGATTTTGAACAATACCCTTGTCTGTTGTGTTCACCTCTACAGGGTTTCTGTGATGATATGAACCCATTCATTAGACAATTCCGCAAGAATGTTGTAGTTCTATTTCTTGGGCAGAAGACCTGCTTGAGATGCCTAAGACACTGCGACAATTGATGCCGTACGAGATGACAAACGTACGGTTGATATTTAGAAAGCCCTCAACTCACTCTCTCTCTCTCTCTAGGCTACCTTACCCTTCACCGCCCGCCTCTGCCACCACACCCACTCCTCGTTACCAAGAACTTATTCACCAAAACTCTGTAGCAAGTTAATGGAAACTGCGAGCCTCAAATGGAGAGCTATTATTGTTTATTGATCATCACATCAGTGAGACGAGTGTGCATGGTGGTGTGTACTGGGGGGTCTGTGATGCCACCTGCTCAAGGTTATAAGGGGCGGGGGTGATTGGGGAGATAAGGGTGATTGGGGGCATGCAGTAGAGAGGGGAAGGGGAGACACGCGGGAAAGTAGGGGAGGGGAGGTGAGGAGGAGGGGGGGTAAGAGGGGAAGGAACGGAAGGAGGGGGAAGAGGGGGAAGGGATGGAGGGAGGGGGAAGGGATGGAGGGAGGGGGAAGAGGGGGAAGGGATGGAGAGGGGGAGAGGGGAAGGGACGGAGGGAGGAGGAAGCAGCAGGTGTGATGTTGTGTGTGTGTGTGTGTGTGTGTTTATTTACTATTTGTGCCTGCAGAATCGAACTATTAGCTATTGGACCCTCCCTAACCTATTTTCCTCTATTATGTCTACTACATATATTTCTAACACACACACACACACACACACACACACACACACACACACACACACACACACACACACACACACACACACACACACACACACACACGCACGCACGCACGCACACACACGAGCTAGCATTAATTATACAGTCTATGGCCTAGCTCATTACCTCCCCCCCCTCCCCCCCCATCACTTGCACACCTGTTTTACACCTTAGTAAATATTAAACAGCCTAGCGATCTAACCTTAAATATTATACTTCCCAATTGAACCACTTGTAAAATAGTATAATAATTAAACCCTCATACCTTCTCACACCCAAAAAAAAAAATTTGAATCGAAAATTCAAACGTTCAAAATGCGAGTTGTAACGAATGTATAAAGAGCCGGTAGTTTGAATTTTCCCGCCATGTGGTCCATAAGCCAGCTGAGGCGCGCCACATCACAGAGAAGCCCAGTATAGAGTTTGTCAATAATTCTCTCTTTGTCAACAAGCCATTGCACTGATTTGTTCACCAAAGTTGAGGTATACACTGTGGTGTACGGTCTGACCTCTGTACGAGAAGATTGGGGTTGTATACCGAGTGTGATGTTGTTTGAGACATATGCATCATGGGAACTGTACATTACCTACGTGAGACCAACCCTAGGGGACGCAGTCCCCAACACGAAATTCCCATCTCAAGAAACACAAAGAAACTTGAAGAGTGCGGAAGTCTGTAAGACAGATGGTCAAAGAACTACGAGGGTAAGGGCGCGACTTATCGGTTAAAGAACTGGAGCTAACGGTGCTAAAAATAGAAGGATATGTGTGTTAACACACACACACACACGAAGTGATGTGGTGGAGGCAGACTCCATACATAGTTTCAAATGTAGATATGATAGAGCCCAATAGGCTCCGGAATTAGTACACTAGTTCATTGACGGTTGAGAGGCTGGACCAAAGAGCCAGAGCTCAACCCCCGCAAGCACAACAACGTGAGTACTCACAACAGGTAAGTGCTCCTACCATCGAGTCTCTACTAAACACACGATCTCAACCTAAATACATATATAAAAAAAATTCCCCGCTAAAATAACTCGCCAGCAAATATCAGTAAATGTCAAATGCCTCACGAGTCTCGGAATATTTCGGGTGGAGAAGGCGGAAGGCCCAGTCTCCAGCAGAAGGTAGTGACTCCAAGTACAGTTGGACGCGACACTCCCTCCATCACACGGGATCACCATAGCCCGTGCTGCTTGGAACTTTTTGTTCCAGGTAGCTAATCTTAAACAACAGCTCGCTCCATTTCTCGCGCGCTAAAAAAAATGAAAATCATTTTTTCCCGCCAAACCAGAAATGTACGAACCCCACCAATTATTACGGCGCTTTACATTTTATTAATACTTGGTATTAAGAGATCAGTCGATTCTGTTACAGAGGCGATGTATTAGGCTAGGGGATGGACAGGCTAGGCTGCCGACCCGGAAAGTCCAAGAGAAACGGAGTTATTATTATTATTTTCTACCACAGACGTGGCTAGACATTTACAATGCTAACCAGCATATATACATTTTCTTCTGTCCTCCATGGACAGGGTTAGAGATCTGTTAAACATATAGTTCAGGGATTTATTGACCAATCAAACGGAGGTGATTGGGGGTGATTGAGGGGTAGATCTAGCCACCCCAACATACCCCAACACCCACGCAACATACCCCCAACATACTATTACAAGCTCTGCTTTTACCCCAGCAGTAAACTCTCTCCCCTGAAGCATGGAGCCCATCTCACGGGAACTTGTAATTTCTCGCTCTCTAAAATCCCGACCCATTTACCTACTCCCCCAAAAAAGAGGTTTGGGATCAGGTTTTTATCTAGGGATGTCGAGAAGTAACTTAAATTGTATTAGTCTTCATCTTCCTTATAACTGGCGTTAAAATTAACACGGAGCGTGGTTGTGTGTGTGTGTGTGTGTGTGTGTGTGTGTGTGTGTGTGTGTGTGTGTGTGTGTGTGTGTGTGTGTGTGTGTGTGTGTGTGTGTTATCCCACACGCTGCGTGGTTATGTGTGTGTGTGTGTGTTATCCTCATTGTCATCCCTGTTTCACTTACGAACGTGTACATCATTCCTCAGTCTTTGACGGCTTTGGTTACATTTACTAAACAGTTTACAAGCATGAAAACTTGCCAATCAACTGTTGTTATTGTTATAAACAGCCTCCTAGTGCTTCCGAGCTCATTAACTGTTTAATAAGTGTAAACAAAGCCGCCAAAGATTGAGAAAAGATGGACAGGTTCGTAAGTGCTTGCGTAACTGCTTTGTGAATCTGGGCCTTGGATTCCGATATAAAGCATCGCATTTCGAGATCACAATCCCCCAACGGACAAACTATGATGTACTATAAATCATAGCGGCTCGCAAACTCTCGTTTTCTGTGTGTTTAGGGCCTCTGGTTAGGTTCGGGTGTTTAGGATATTATTTTCTGCCTGTTGTGGCACCTGGAGAGGATGTTCCCACCCAGCACATCTGAAACAGTATCACACACCTGTATTACCACACACACACCTGCACCACCAGAACACCTGTGTCATGGACCCCCCCCCTCTCACATATTGCCGCTACCACCTGCATCAACAGGACTTGTTACAACCACCACTACCATATCGCCTACTATTACAACAACAACATATTCAACCACTAATAATACAACACGTAAGGTGAACCACCACCCACAACCCCTACTAACCACCATCACATACACCCACCACCACCACCACACACCCATCATCACCTACACCCACCACCACACCATCACCACCAACACCCACACCCACCATCACCACACACTCACCACCACCACCACCACCCACAACCCCCCACTAACCACCATCACCTACACCTACCACCACACACCACCACCCACCACCATCACCACCACCACCGGACACTGGTACCCGTACACACACGTTATTGTTTAAGATTCAGCTACTCAGAACGAAGTGTCCATGTAGCACGGTCTATGGTGATCCCGTAATAAACCCCGTGCCCGTCAACATACAGATCACGGTGGCTGTGAGAGACACGGAGGTGAGGTATTGGAGAAGTCACGACCCCAGAGCGGATGGGGGGTGGGGGGGGGAGGTAGGGAAGGTTACACATGGGAACTCGGTCTTGTTCAAGCTCTGAGAAGCCGGAGTAGCATGCAGGAAGAGAGCAGTAATAGCCTGCTGGATCAAGAGGTTGATAAATCACGCAATCAAGGTCATCATAGTATACCCGAAAATGCTTATAAAATACATGAAGGGAGAGGTAGGTAGAAAAAATAGGAGGGTGGAGGATAGGAAAGGTTGAGGGAGAGGAAGAAAATAGGAGAGAAATGGAAAAGGATAGAGAAGGAGAGGGGAGAGTGAGGGAGACACCCAGAAACACACCATAAATTACACTCCAACACCCTGCAGGTCGACGACTCTTGACAATACCCACAATCAACTCACCTCATCAAGGGGGGGGTTAAGGGGGGGTTGGCGGAGCAACGTCTCGCTACCTGCCTCCAGTCTTCTCCTGATCAACCCGCCACCACTCAACCAACTGGCTTCATGGTACTAAAACTAAGACTTGAGCTAAACTAAGGTAGTTAAGACAGAATTGTTGACTACTTCAACTACTTAATTGTTGCCCCTTTTCAAAACTGGAGAAATTGCTGACCTGGAGAGCGTGCAGAGATCCTTTACTGCTAGAATTCACTCAGTGAAACATCTAATCTATTGGGACCGACTAAAATGCCTAAATCTGTATTCTCATGAGCGCAGGCGGGAGAGATACATAATAATTTACACGTGGAAAATATTAGAGGGGCTGGTCCAAAACTTGTACACAAGATGACCCACCTGATCTATTAAAACCAACCAACCAACCAGCCAGCCAGCCAGCCAGCCAGCCAGCCAGCCAGCCAGCCAGCCAGCCAGCCTGCTAGCCAGCCTACCAGCCAGCCTACCAGCCAGCCTACCAGCCAGCCAGCCTACCAGCCAGCCAGCCTACCAGCCAGCCAGCCAGCCTACCAGCCAGTCAGTCAGTCAGTCAGTCAGCCAGTCAGTCAGTCAGTCAGTCAGCCAGCCAGCCAGCCAGCCAGCCAGCCAGCCAGTCAGCCAGCCAGCCAGCCAGCCAGCCAGCCATTCAGCCAGCCAGTCAGCCAGCCAGCCAGCCAGCCAGCCAGCCATTCAGCCAGCCAGCCAGCCAGCCAGCCAGCCAGCCAGCCAGCCAGTCAGCCATTCAGCCAGCCAGTCAGCCAGCCAGCCAGCCAGCCAGCCAGCCAGCCAGCCAGCCAGCCAGCCAGCCAGCTAGCCATTCAGCCAGCCAGTCAGTCAGTCAGTCAGTCAGTCAGTCAGTCAGTCAGTCAGTCAGTCAGTCAGCCAGCCAGCCAGCCAGCCAGCCAGCCAGCCAGCCAGCCAGCCATTCAGCCAGCCATTCAGTCAGCCAGCCAGCCAGCCAGCCAGCCAGCCAGTCAGCCAGCCAGCCAGCCAGCCAGCCAGCCAGTCAGCCGGTCAGTCAGTCAGCCAGCCAGCCAGCCAGCCAGCCAGCCAGTCAGCCAGCCAGCCAGCCATCCAGCCAGCCAGCCAGCCAGCCAGCCAGCCAGCCATCCAGCCAGCCAGCCAGCCAGCCATCCAGCCAGCCAGCCAGCCAGCCAGCCAGCCAGCCAGCCAGCCAGCCAGCCAGCCAGCCGGTCAGCCAGTCAGCCGGTCGGTCAGTCAGTCAGCCAGCCAGTCAGTCAGTCAGCCAGCCAGTCAGCCATCCAGCCAGCCAGTCAGTCAGTCAGTCAGTCAGCCAGCCAGCCAGCCAGCCAGCCAGCCAGCCAGCCAGTCAGTCAGCCAGCCAGCCAGCCAGCCAGCCAGCCAGACCAGCCAGCCAGCCAGCCAGCCAGCCAGCCAGCCAGCCAACCAGCCAGCCAGCCAGCCAGCCAGCCAGCCAGTCAGCCGGTCAGTCAGTCAGTCAGTCAGCCAGCCAGTCAGTCAGCCAGCCAGTCAGTCAGTCAGTCAGCCAGCCAGCCAGCCAGCCAGCCAGCCAGCCAGCCATTCAGCCAGCCAGTCAGTCAGCCAGCCAGCCAGCCAGCCAGCCAGCCAGCCATCCAGCCAGCCAGCCAGCCAGCCAGCCAATCAGCCAGCCAGCCAGTCAAGGTCTTGGCTGACATGGGTGACTGGCCCAGACCAACTCAACAACACTTAACATATGAACACGGAAGAACTCACAAAAATATGAACTTTTCAAACAGCTTTTTGCTACGAGTACTCGGATAACGGGGGTTCGAATCCCCCGACGGAGCTTGATGTAGACATTCCATGATGTCATACCGAGACGCATATACAGATCATATTCCAGTTACAAAAAAAAAAAACACTGAACTAGGCAGAGTTTCTTGGGCAGAGTTTCTATTTCTCAGAGATTGTCAGAGACAATGGGCAGAGTTTCTTTCATCCTATGCCCGTTACCTAGCAGTAAAATAGGTACCTGGGTGTTAGTCAGCTGTCACGGGCTGCTTCCTGGGGGTGGAGGCCTGGTCGAGGACCGGGCCGCGGAGACACTAAAGCCCCGAAATCACCTCAAGAAATCACCTCAAGATAGGCTAAATATCTTAAGTTTTATCCAATGGAACTAAGTCATTTAAACTAACCTACTTTTAAGAAAGAGTTAGTAACAAAGAGGCAATAAGTGTTTAAATTAACTGATAACGACTACAAGAATATAAATGGTTTATTTGTATTTCTAAATGAATATAAAGATACACTGTTCAGGCTCTCTAAATGATCCTCCACTTTGTAATGGAGGATTACTAACATCCTTCAAGTATAACATCCTTCAAGTGTAACATCCTTCATGTATAACATCCTTCAAGTGTAACATCCTTCAAGTATAACACCCTCCAAATATAACATCCTCCAAGTATAACACCCTCCAAGTATAACACCCTCCAAATATAACATCCTCCAAGTATAACACCCTCCAAGTATAACACCCTCCAAATATAACATCCTCCAAGTATAACACCCTCCAAGTATAACACCCTCCAAATATAACATCCTCCAAGTATAACACCCTCCAAGTATAACACCCTCCAAATATAACATCCTCCAAGTATAACACCCTCCAAGTATAACACCCTCCAAGTATAACACCCTCCAAGTATAACACCCTCCAAGTATAACACCCTCCAAGTATAACACCCTCCAAGTATAACACCCTCCAAGTATAACACCCTCCAAGTATAACACCCTCCAAGTATAACACCCTCCAAGTATAACACCCTCCAAGTATAACACCCTCCAAGTATAACACCCTCCAAGTATAACATCCTCCAAGTATAACACCCTCCAAGTATAACACCCTCCAAGTATAACACCCTCCAAGTATAACACCCTCCAAGTATAACACCCTCCAAGTACAACATCCTCCAAGTATAACACCCTCCAAGTATAACACCCTCCAAGTATAACACCCTCCAAGTATAACACCCTCCAAGTATAACACCCTCCAAGTATAACACCCTCCAAGTATAACATCCTCCAAGTATAACACCCTCCAAGTATAACACCCTCCAAGTATAACACCCTCCAAGTATAACACCCTCCAAGTATAACACCCTCCAAGTATAACATCCTCCAAGTATAACACCCTCCAAGTATAACACCCTCCAAGTATAACACCCTCCAAGTATAACACCCTCCAAGTATAACACCCTCCAAGTACAACATCCTCCAAGTATAACACCCTCCAAGTATAACATCCTCCAAGTATAACATCCTCCAAGTATAACATCCTCCAAGCACAGCATAATAACCCCTAAACACAAGCAACTAAATCACAATTTCCTAATCTCAGGATATGGCGAGAAGCAAAATATATCATCAAGTTTTAATTAATACGAAACTTTCAATTTGTTACACCCCCCCCCCCCCCAATCCTTCCAACCATAAAAGGAAAATGATGCATCCAAAACTCGTGAGAACTTGTTACAAGGGTTCGAGGAAACACAGAGGAGAGTGCCAAGACATGTTGAGGAAGGTCATTATAAACCACAACGCTCAATAGGTTACCTTACCTTGAGGTTACCTTGAGGTGCTTCCGGGGCTTAGTGTCCCCGCGGCCCGGTCGTCGACCAGGCCTCGGGGTTTAGGGGTTTAAAACCTTACATTTTTGTCTTTTAAGAAACGGGAGTACCTGGATGAATGGATGGAGGGGAGGGGCCAGATTCACGAAAGCACTTACGAACGTATACATCTTTCCTCAATCTTTGACGGCTTTGTTTACATATATTAAACAGTTTACAAGAATGAAAACTTGCCAATCAACTGTTGTTATTGTTATAAACAGCCTCCTTGTGCTTCCGAGCTCATTAACTGTCTAATAATTGTAAACAAAGCCGCCAAAGATTGAGAAAAAATGTACAGGTTCGTAAGTACTTGCGTAAGTGCTTTCGTGAATCCAGCCCGAGGACCCTTAGCCTCGGAGAATAGCGCACACAACGCATTAGAGGGGATTTTTTTTATTGTATATATATATATTTTTTGTCAGCATTCATTCACTCTAAATTGCTTCACTAAACCCCGGTCGCATTAAGGCGGGACAAAAAGCTGGTGAGAGAAATGACCTTGAGAGGTGAGCCAGTCGTAATGGCTGACCTGGAGAGGTGAGCCAGTCGTAATGGCTGACCTTGAGAGGTGAGCCAGTCGTAATGGCTGACCTGGAGAGGTGAGCCAGTCGTAATGGCTGACCTGTAGAGGTGAGCCAGTCGTAATGGCTGACCTGTAGAGGTGAGCCAGTCGTAATGGCTGACCTGTAGAGGTGAGCCAGTCGTAATGGCTGACCTGTAGAGGTGAGCCAGTCGTAATGGCTGACCTGTAGAGGTGAGCCAGTCGTAATGGCTGACCTGTAGAGGTGAGCCAGTCGTAATGGCTGACCTGTAGAGGTGAGCCAGTCGTAATGGCTGACCTGGAGAGGTGAGCCAGTCGTAATGGCTGACCTGGAGAGGTGAGCCAGTCATAATGGCTGACCTGGAGAGGTGAGCCAGTCATAATGGCTGACCTGGAGAGGTGAGCCAGTCATAATGGCTGACCTGGAGAGGTGAGCCAGTCATAATGGCTGACCTGGAGAGGTGAGCCAGTCATAATGGCTGACCTGTAGAGGTGAGCCAGTCATAATGGCTGACCTGTAGAGGTGAGCCAGTCATAATGGTAAGGTAAACAGGTAGAGCTCTGGCTCCAGGAACGTTCACAAAGCACTAATTTGAAACGTATTTTGACTACACCAGATGATCTTCAAAAGTGCCGTGATGTAAATCCAGAGGCGGAGCTCAAGAGTTGATTCTCGACACTACAGGCACGTCTAGGTTAGTACATCTAGGCGAGAACAGGAACACATGTGGTGATGGTAGTGTAAGGCGTCTAGAAGGGACATAGACTTAACAAAGCAATGGCGCAATACAACTTATAAGTAGATTAGGTAAATTTTAGTTTAACTGAGAAGAGGTGCACAAATTTACTCTTGAGAGAAGGTGTCAGACACAGGCAAAGCTGTACATGAAGACGTGAGTGGCTGAGGATGTGTAATATATCCCACATACACCAGGCTGTGACTCATACGTCAGGCTGCGAGCAGCCGCGTCCAACAGCCTGGTTGATCAGTCCGGCAACCAGGAGACCTGGTCGACGACCGGGCCGCGGGGACGCTAAGCCCCGGAAGCACCTCAAGGTAAGGTACACTACCACTCACCTGGTTGATGGGGTTCTGGGAGTTCTTCTACTCCCCAAGCCCGGCCCGAGGCCAGGCTTGACCTGTGAGAGTTACCCCAAGCAAGCACAGGTAGGTGAGAGCACACACTACACACACAAGAGTAAGGAATGGGTTACAGCCAGAACATGGCAGCTAAGTGCATAGTGGTCAGGGAACATGTAACAGCAGGCAGCAGTGATCATGGAACCTGCCAGGTCAGCAGGTCAGCTCCGCCAAGGACTTGATGAGAGGGCCAAGGAGACAACCCCTCCAAGTCCACAGACATTTGCAACATTCCTCTCAGAAATTTGATCTTGCAAACCAAATGCCAACGACCTCTATATCAGATACAGGATTAAAATTCTGAACAAACACTGCTGACCATTTCCTTCGTATATCATTAAGTATATAGGTAGACGATGTGAAAGCCTCAACGAGACTGATTTCACCTTGACCGCTCTCACTAAGCGACCCAAATGCAAATACGTGCAGTTGTACCTTAATTACCTCCACCAGTGATTGGTCTCTGAGAACGGCCAATCTCGTATCTCCTGCAAGTTTTTTGTTGTCCTTAAAATGTAAATAGTGTTGTCATTCGTGTATGATCGCCTGTATCAGTGATGTTCGTGAGAAGATTATGGTATTAGGTCGCCCTTGTACGCAATATAAGGAGAAATAGGTGTTTCTCCGGCAGCTTTGTGCTAACTGCTACACCTCCTTCCATCCCTTCAAATAACCTCGTTCTATGTCATTTCTCATAGTCAGACATAACTGTCTTTCCTCCCAGTAAAAACAGATCAATGCCTAACACGACTGTACCAATAAGTGGTCTCAGGATCCAGCACGAGAGCAGGAATTCAGCATTTCACAGCTGGGTATGTGGACCTGCGGGCCGCTCCAAGCAAAGCCTGGTGGACCAAACTCTCACAAGTCAAGCCTGGCCTCGGGCCGGGCTTGGGCAGTAGAAGAACTCCCAGAACCCCATCAACCAGGTAAGCATTCTCAGACCAAGTGTGGACCAGAGAAGATGTATATATTTTTTGGTCACTGACATTAGATCGAACTCAAGTTAGGATAACAGTACCAGCAATATCAGTGGTCACCGTCTGCCGGATAACAGCAATACAACTGGCTGCAGCCAGTACACGTTATCCACCCTACAAAACCACACATGTTATCCACCCTCCAAATACGTGTGTGTTTGACTGTGTGATTAGTCAAATTTTAAATGGGCAATACCGGTACTGGACTGAACTACAGCTGGGGTATTGTCAGATCGTGTGTGCGTGTGTGTGTGCGTGATTGTGCGTGCGTGTGCGTGCGTGTGTGTGCGTGTGAGGAGCCAGCTTGTCGCGAGTCATGCTGTGCTGCTTCACCATGACAGAAGACAGCAGTTACCGCGAATAGCCTCGGGTTGTGAAGCCTTGTTAGCTGCCACTAGTTCTTTACTGCTATGCATGAAAACAAGTCACATCCACTTTACGTTTGATCTAGAGCGACGGTCTCGCTTCATGCAGGTCGGCGTTCAATCCCCCGACCATCCACCAAGTGATTGGGCACCATTCCTTTCCCCCCGTCCCATCCCAAATCTTTATCCCGACCCCTTTCAAGTGCTACATAGACGTAATGGCTTGGCGTTTTCACCTCCCTTACTGTTTGATGTTACCGTTTAGGCTTTGTAAAAATGTGGACCGTGAATGTTCTTTTCAGAGGCGCCAAACATCTACAAATGTGCATTTACTTACTATTTCCAGACACCTGTGGTTAAAGACCACACACTAGAAGGTGAAGGGACGACGACGTTTCGGTCCGTCTTGGACCATTCTCAAGACTTCTTTAGACTTCTCACTGTTAGTCTAAAATGTTGCTCTGTCTAGATTTAGTCTCTACTTCTTGTGTGTGAAACTATTTTCAACACATTTCTTTGTGAAATATACGTTAAATATAACGTATAATACGCTTCGTCTCAACTAATGCTCCTGTTCACCTAGCAGTAAATAAATAGGTACCCAGGAGTTGGTCAGCTTCTTCTGGGGTTGTATCAGAATTATACAATTCTGTATAATTCTAATACATTATATTAGAGGGTCAGACCCTCTAATATAATGGGGAAAGGTCAGAATTTCGACCCTGGGGGGAGGGGGGGGACTTCAACAGAAGCCTAACGTGTATAAATACCCTCTGGGTGCCTGTCCCCCGATACAATGAAATATTAAATACCAGAACGTTAGTCTGTTATTCGGTCTTCTTAATGTTGTTCTTAATGGTGTCTTAATTAGTCTTCTTAATGGTGTGGGTGTCCACCGAACAAATCCACAAGGGCCGAGACGAGGATTCGAACCTGCGTCCGGGAGCATCCCAGACACTGCCTTAATCGACTATGCTACGACATGGTTAAAAGGGTTGAAACCGAAGTTCTACTGAACTTACTGGACGTCCACCATTGTCCTCTATGTGTGCTCTCCTCTCCCCGACATGTGACACTGTCTCTGCCTGTTACTTCCACCACCTTATATATCCCCCTGGACTCGTCCCCAGCTCCTCTATACCTTCAATCACAAGGGTTGTACGCAAGCACATGGCTGGCCCCCTCTCTCTCTCTCTCTCTGTCTCTCGTATGTGTGTGTGTGTGTGTGTGTGTGTGTGTGTGTGTGTGTGTGTGTGTGTGTGTGTGTGTGTGTGTGTGTGTGTGTGTGTGTGTGTGTGTGTGTGTCATGGCAAGTTGGACACAGGTACTTTGCCAAGACTGATATCAGTAAATAATTGCCAGGCAAGTACTTGTAACATATACTTTGCACCGAATCCTATTTTTTTTTTATGTGGAATTCACGTGACCGCAAAAACAACAGCTGGCCAACGCAAGTGGATACACTATATTAAAACTTTAAAAATGTATATAATCCAGAAAATGGTTCAGTATACTGTGGGTTCTGTCTGGCTTCAGTGCCGAGGATAACGAGCTTCAGCTGCCTTAGAAGTGGGTGTTCCTGGTAGCCTGGTCTACTCTTTATCGCTGGTGGTCGTCTGGTCGTCGACCCGTGCACTGAAGGAGGCAGTTCAAGACACCATAACCACCTGAAGGAGGCAGTTCAAGACACCATAACCAGCTGAAGGATGCAGTTCAAGACACCATAACCAGCTGAAGGAGGCAGTTCAAGGCACCATAACCACCTGAAGAAGGCAGTTCAAGGCACCATAACCAGCTGAAGGAAGCAGTTCAAGGCACCATAACCAGCTGAAGGAGGCAGTTCAAGACACCATAACCACCTGAAGGAAGCAGTTCAAGACACCATAACCACCTGAAGGAAGTAGTTCAAGACACCATAACCACCTGAAGGAGGCAGTTCAAGGCACCATAACCACCTGAAGGAGGCAGTTCAAGGCACCATAACCACCTGAAGGAGGCAGTTCAAGGCACCATAACCACCTGAAGGAGGCAGTTGAAGACACCATAACCAGCTGAAGGAGGCAGTTCAAGGCACCATAACCAGCTGAAGGAAGCAGTTCAAGGCACCATAACCACCTGAAGGAAGCAGTTCAAGACACCATAACCAGCTGAAGGAAGCAGTTCAAGGCACCATAACCAGCTGAAGGAGGCAGTTCAAGACACCATAACCACCTGAAGGAGGCAGTTCAAGGCACCATAACCACCTGAAGGAGGCAGTTCAAGACACCATAACCACCTGAAGGAGGCAGTTCAAGGCACCATAACCAGCTGAAGGAAGCAGTTCAAGACACCATAACCACCTGAAGGAAGCAAACAAGTGGTGCCTCATTACACCCTTAAAAATTCCCTTCCTAAAAGGAATAACAGTTCCGGGTGTAAACAAAACTCCACTTTACGGGCAGCAGGGACTAAGCATAAAAAATAAAACACACTTGCCGGCGGGCAAGCGTGAGGCGCAGAACTTCTGAACTCCTGGCAAATGGAGACACGTGAAATAGCTGGACATCTACCAGCTGGCTCACGTACCATAAACCGCCAGTCAAGCCTTAATAGGGGCAACTTTGAAAAAAAAAAAGGCTTAGTGGATGCTGTAGAGTCGGGCGGAAATAAGATATTCAACTGGTTAGTGGCTACACTCAGCCGTTTGTAAAACTGTGACTAAGTTCTCCATATCTTCTATGTCTTCATTAAGTTGATAGCCTATGATTTCAGTTATGTTTGTATGATGTAATAATTAAGGCAATCGAAGAAACAAAACTTATTTTCAAACAATTCACAATCGACTTGAGAATGGTCCAGGACGGACCGAAACGTCGTCGTCCCTTCACCTTCTAGTGTGTGTGGTCTGGTCAATATAATTTAGCCACGTTATTGTGACTCATCGCCTGCAATTGCAAACGGGGTCTAATGGATGCATAAACACACACGACACTTAGGCCTAGAGTCACTCAAAGATTTCATTCACTTGTACGTTTCATTGACCTGAATACCATATAAGCAGCAGCTGCCCGCAGCTCTACCTACTGAGCCATTCCAGAAACACCGATCTGTTGTTCAAATAGAACTTTAGGCCTTCCATGGAGATGCACCTTAGCATGAAGGTGTTAGGCGATCCACATCCCAGTCATGTGAATTATTAACCCCTCTCTATCGTGGATAATAACAGATTGGCCAATCCAAACAAGAAGAATGTCAGTCACAATATGATTCGGATCATTCTTTGAAACAACCACACACAAGATTAATCTTGTCCGAGTCATTCCCCTTCCCCGAGAGAAGGCTCGAGCCAGTGTATACTAAATTACACACACACACACACGCACACACACACACGCACACACACACACACACATATATACACACACACCTGTCCAATATATCCCAACAAGGGCCAGCCTCCGTAATTTATTTAACGACATTCGAGTAAAAACATTGATTAAATCCAGGCGACCGCCCACTCTGACAGGCGAACCCCACCCCCACACGCTCCCAAAGATCACTTGGGAACATCAGCGCGCACAACCCGTCGACCCTGGCGAGGTAATGTGTACAGCAAGCTACACCAAACTGGACCATTCAAGACCTGATGGGCCAGTGGCCGGATGATCTTCATGCTGGGAATGAGAAACCATCCGGCTCACCACCTGTTTCCAATTATGTTGGCGATACATTCAAGCAAATGTGGTAACTTTAGATGTATCAAGCGTCTTTTGGTGGTGCAGGATGCACTGCATGAATTAATACAGTAGCTACAGCATTTAACATTCAATACAAACGTATTGACTAAACTATTTTTAAGACTAAAAAAACAAGTACTAAAAATTACATCACAATTTTCATCACATTAAACAAATAAAAGCATTATTTATTAGTATAATATTTAAACAAGATATAATTGTAAATTAATAATTAGCGCCGTTGTAGCATAGTGAAGCACTATTTTTTTACAAGTCCTTATAATAAAAACAAAAGAATAAGTTGATGTAGGCCTCACAAATATGAGGCTTCCGCTACACATCATTCAAACCCAATATTGATTTTAGACCTTCTGCTGCTAAATATATCACCCAAATTAAAATACGAAAGGCTAAATTTAAGAGAGAATGAATGAAATTAATGTTGAATTAAGCGATGGGTATTTCAATGAGCGCCTACAATTAAAACAAATATAAAGCCTAGCTGGAATCCGTTAAGAAAAAACAAAATGATAATTTTTACATATATTTGAGTTTATCGTTTAACTCTGATTTCCTGTCGGTGTTAGTAACATGTTAAATGTATGGGAGTCTTAAATACTTGGCTGTATGGCAGGGTATACATAATGTATGGCCGTTAATGGACACACCATCAACGTGTACACACACATCTCTAATGTGTATGTGAATTGCACGCACGCACGCACACACACACACACACACACACACACACACACACACACACACACACACACACACACACACACACACACACACTAATTTTAATTAATACAAAAGGAAAACTTAATATCTGGAGGCATACTGGAGAGAGATTCGCGTGTTTATCTACTCTCCGAGCCTGGCCTGGGGCCAGACTCGACTTGTGATAACTTGGTCCAACAGGCTGTTTGTTGCTTGGAGCGGCCCGCAGGCCCTGCAACCTATCCTCCTGTTTCGATAGTACCTATTGTGACGATCTTAATACGTACGTTCGTACGTAAATTCGTACATCCTTAGCTTTTAGATAATAGTATACCGACTAGTAAGGAATCCTTTTAAAACAAACGAAGCTAAAACTTAAATATTCCTAGACCGAGTATAGCACACACATATGTACTGTATTAGGCCTCCGATATCGTGTATTAAGGCCTACCAGAAGGCATGGCAGGATGTGCAGAATACCCCCCCCCCCCCCCCCCCCCCCGTTGAAAAGCAGAGGTGCAATGGTACTCTGAGAGAGAACTATCAACATCAGAGGCCCGAGACTGTTCAACACGCTTCCACTACACATAAGGGACATAACTGGCCGACCCCTCACAGTGTTCAAGAGAGAACTATCAACATCAGAGGCCCGAGACTGTTCAACACGCTTCCACTACACATAAGGGACATAACTGGCCGACCCCTCACAGTGTTCAAGAGAGAACTATCAACATCAGAGGCCCGAGACTGTTCAACACGCTTCCACTACACATAAGGGACATAACTGGCCGACCCCTCACAGTGTTCAAGAGAGAACTATCAACATCAGAGGCCCGAGACTGTTCAACACGCTTCCACTACACATAAGGGGCATAACTGGCCGACCCCTCACAGTGTTCAAGAGAGAACTATCAACATCAGAGGCCCGAGACTGTTCAACACGCTTCCACTACACATAAGGGACATAACTGGCCGACCCCTCACAGTGTTCAAGAGAGAACTATCAACATCAGAGGCCCGAGACTGTTCAACACGCTTCCTCTACACATAAGGGACATAACTGGCCGACCCCTCACAGTGTTCAAGAGAGAACTATCAACATCAGAGGCCAGAGACTGTTCAACACGCTTCCACTACACATAAGGGACATAACTGGCCGACCCCTCACAGTGTTCAAGAGAGAACTATCAACATCAGAGGCCCGAGACTGTTCAACACGCTTCCACTACACATAAGGGACATAACTGGCCGACCCCTCACAGTGTTCAAGAGAGAACTATCAACATCAGAGGCCAGAGACTGTTCAACACGCTTCCACTACACATAAGGGACATAACTGGCCGACCCCTCACAGTGTTCAAGAGAGAACTATCAACATCAGAGGCCAGAGACTGTTCAACACGCTTCCACTACACATAAGGGACATAACTGGCCGACCCCTCACAGTGTTCAAGAGAGAACTATCAACATCAGAGGCCAGAGACTGTTCAACACGCTTCCACTACACATAAGGGACATAACTGGCCGACCCCTCAGTGTTCAAGAGAGAACCCGATAAGCACCTCCAAAGGATACCTGATCAACCAGGCTGTGACTCATACGTCAGGCTGCGAGCAGCCGCGTCCAACAGCCAGGTTGACAAGTCCAGCAACGAGGAGGCCTGGTCGAGGACCGGACCGCGGGGACGCTAAGCCCCGAATCTCAAGGTAGGGAGGTTGGGTTAGTTGAGTTTCTCAAAGCAACACAAATAAAAATATTGTTTTCAGGTTTGTCCAACTAAATAATTTTGATTTCTACTTTCAAATTTCATTGTACGTCGGAAAATAAATCAATAAATAATATATATATTATATATTATATATATATGGTCCTCATCGTTACTGTAAGTACTAACAAAACAGGATGATGGGCTGCAGGCCCACATATCCACTACAATCCGGTTGATCCGGCACTTCTTACAATAACTTGTTCAATTGCTTCTTGAAATAGTCTGCCTTTGTTCCAGCAATATTTATAATGCTGGCTGGGAGAGAATATTCTGTACTACTCACTAGTTCTATTATGCATTTCCTTCCGTGTCTTTCGCTCCCGTATGTTCTGTACAGCAGACCCGAGTGATCTACACAGCCAGGGTGTACAAGAGTGTACACACAGCCAGGGTGTACAAGAGTGTACACACAGCCAGGGTGTACAAGAGTGTACACACAGCCAGGGTGTACAAGAGTGTACACACAGCCAGGGTGTACAAGAGTGTACACACAGCCAGGGTGTACAAGAGTGTACACACAGCCAGGGTGTACAAGAGTGTACACACAGCCAGGGTGTACAAGAGTGTACACACAGCCAGGGTGTACAACAGCACACACAGCCAGAGTGTACAACAGTACACAGCCAGGGTGTACAACAGTACACACAGCCAGGGTGTACAACAGCACACACAGCCAGGGTGTACAACAGCACACACAGCCAGAGTGTACAACAGTACACAGCCAGGGTGTACAACAGCACACACAGCCAGAGTGTACAACAGTACACAGCCAGGGTGTACAACAGCACACACAGCCAGGGTGTACAACAGCACATACAGCCAGAGTGTACAACAGTACACAGCCAGGGTGTACAACAGTACACACAGCCAGGGTGTACAACAGCACACACAGCCAGAGTGTACAACAGTACACAGCCAGGGTGTACAACAGTACACACAGCCAGGGTGTACAACAGTACACACAGCCAGGGTGTACAACAGTACACACAGCCAGGGTGTACAACAGTACACACAGCCAGGGTGTACAACAGTACACACAGCCAGGGTGTACAACAGTACACAGCCAGGGTGTACAACAGTACACACAGCCAGGGTGTACAACAGTACACACAGCCAGGGTGTACAACAGTACACAGCCAGGGTGTACAACAGTACACACAGCCAGGGTGTACAACAGTACACACAGCCAGGGTGTACAACAGTACACACAGCCAGGGTGTACAACAGTACACACAGCCAGGGTGTAACAACAGTACACAGCCAGGGTGTACAACAGTACACAGCCAGGGTGTACAACAGTACACAGCCAGGGTGTACAACAGTACACACAGCCAGGGTGTACAACAGTACACACAGCCAGGGTGTACAACAGTACACAGCCAGGGTGTACAACAGTACACACAGCCAGGGTGTACAACAGTACACCTGGAAGATCCTCCGTCTTGTTCCCGTCATCTCGCGAACCTCTTAAACTTATCTTGACTTCTAACTTACAAAACAAGACGCTGGGACAAGTACTCACCTTCTTGCCATCTCGGTATTTAAGTGCACCTTCAACGAGAGTATTATCAACCATAGTTCACCGCAGCCGTCACATTATTTTAAGTACACTACACTTCAAACTTCCCTGTACACAAGAACACCGCGAGAGACACACAACCTTCCTCTCCCACCGCTCACTGTACACTGATAACTTCAATGCCGCTGCCGCAGCTAGACCCCCAGACGTGGCTGCCAGCGGTACGACACAACCTCCCATTTTTAAATACCTGCAAAAGTCAAAATCTATAAATGTTTCCCAAGAGACGTAAATAACACAGATAAAAAATAACCCAGTGACCTAAACGCACATATCTGGCGGTAATAAATAGTATGATATGGAGGCTTTACAGCAAATATTGTCGCAATAGTTACCTTTAAAGAAGCGTGTCCAGTTCACTTATATTGCAATCCGATAAAACACACAAAAAAAATATCTTTCGAAATTGTTGCAATTAAGTATATGATACCATGATCATACTCGCAGCTGGAGCGCGTTCACGGATAGGTATTGGAGAGCATTATAGAGTATATTTAAGAGTGCAAGCAGGTTAGGCGGATAAAATAGCGGCGTGTGGCAAAAATGCGTCAAAAATCAGGCCTACCATCTTTTTATCTACTAATGCATAATTTATATTTAGTATTAACGCTACAACAGGAGATAAAATATGTATATAAGGAATTATTGGTGCATTCAAGAGCATATATATTATACTCACGAGTAGCTGAAATTGCAGAGCTTTGGTGAGATGAGGCTAATTTTATGCAATATGAGAGTCTCTGGCAACCCCTGTCTGGAGGTCAGGGTATATATATTTATTTATTTATATAGTTCTTGCTGCCCTCTTTGTGTACTTGTTCCCTCTTGTTACATACCTCTTGTTGCTCATTACTGTTATTGTTGATATTGTTACTAGTTTTCTTTTGTTTCCTTCCATGCATGGAAATAGGCTAGTTCAATGTGTATGTGTTTTTGTTAAGGTGTTTTTGTTTTTGTTACTCGTACAGAAACAAGTAAATAGCGACAAATACAGTCACCGCGGGCGAGGGGTGTGGAAGCCTATTGTTGTACGCTACTTTTTTTATAATTAAGAATAAAAGGTGCCTGGATTTTTCTCTGAATGGACCTTGCATGTTGAACCCAGCCACACAAAAACGCGACCACACTCACACACACACACACACACACACACACGTACATTCTCTCTCTCTCTCTCTCTCTCTCTCTCTCTCTCTCTCTCTCTCTCTCTCTCTCTCTCTCTCTCTCTCTCTCTCTCTCTCTCTCTCTCTCAGGCACGGGGCGGTGTCAACAACCTTGCTGGACACCCGAGTCAATAGATTATAACAACCAATTGAGAAACACATGCACATTACAACGCACAACACTACAACCTTCAAGAGAAACAATATATGATCGAGTCGGAAGATGCTGCACTGGACGAACAGTGAAACACTTGTTCCGGAAGTGTTCGGACGTCATCAGTTGTGAGTCGTGTGTAAACCGTTTTTCATTCATAAACAGCTGGGGTTTGGCGCAGTCCATCCTCACAAACAATGACCCAAAGTCCATTCCATTAACCCGCCAAACCCCAGCTGTTTATGAATGAAAAACGGTTTACACACGACTCACAACTGATGACGTCCGAACCCTTCCGGAACAAGTGCTTCACTGACTACTTGTGTTCGAACCCAGCCCGTCCTCCAAACAAAGATCCAAAAGTGATTCCATGCACCCGCCAAACACCCTGTTTATGAATGAAAAGCGGTTTACACACGACTCACAACTGCTGACGTTCGAACATATCCGGAACAAGTGCTTCACTGACGAATTTTGTTCGAATCACAACGCTATAAATGCTTCACCCATGTACTACAAATACAAATAATCGCCAACAGAACCTAAACACCTAACCTAACCTAACCTATGCCTATTTATACACAATATGCTAATATATTATAATATTAATTTATGCTTGAGAAAATTCCCGTTTTGAATGAACAGCATGTTAAAATATATGAATGCGTCTGTGGGGTCGACCGCTGGATGTAATGGACTTGAGTCGAGGACGGGTTGGGCGGGTGCATGGAATGGACTTTTGCCTTTGTTTCTGAGGACGGGCTGTCTAATGACGGGACGAAATGTGGACTTGTGCGCCCTAAACAACTCTCTTTCAACCTGGTGGTTGAAAGAGAGTTCTTATTAACTATTTACTGACTTAATTGAAATATTAAGTGACTTTATTAAACTGTTAACTGAATTAATTAAAGTATTAAGTGAATTAATCCAACTTTTAAGTGAATTAATCAAACTATTAATGACTTAAGTAAACTATTGAGTTAAAATATTAAGTGAATTAATCAAAGTATTAAGTGAATAAAAATTAAGTAGCAATTAAAGTATTATGTGAATTAATCAAAGTATTAAGTGAACTTATTAAAGTCTAAAATAAATTACAGTATTAAGTGAGATTTAATTAACATACTATCTAATTTAATTAAAGTATTAGGCTATTTAATTAACACATTAAGTGACAATTAACATACCAAGTAGCGTCTGAAGTAGTAACTTACAACTTTAGTTGAATAATTTCATCTTCAAGGAGTAAGGATATTAATTAACGAATTAACGAGCGTTTATGGGAAGAATTAAACCACAATAGATGGCGATTACCCACTGCGGGTATTCTTGGTACATCAGTCCTATTTTGGGTCTATTAAAATATCTTTTGGAGGTCTGCATGTCGGAATCAGTTCGAGGGATGAGTATCCACCGAGACGAGAGTTCTTCTAATGCAGTGTATTCACCTAGTTCACCTAGTTGTGCTTGCGGGGGTTAAGCTCTGCTCTTTCGGCCCGCCTCTAAACTGTCAATCGACTGGTTTTTTTTTCACACACACATCCCCAGGAAGCAGACCGTAGCAGCTGTTTAAATCCCAAGGACCTATTTACTGCTAGGTTTTGTATTTCTACAACTGTTCTTCCAGGTGTTCCTGTTGCTCTTACTCCTGTTTCTGCTCTTACTTCTCCTCTTGCTCTTGCTGTACCTGCTCCTCCTCCTCCTCGACTCCACTACACAGCTGACACTTCATTGCTATTCAACAGAAATATAATTTTTAAATCTGAGTCACAGTGGAATAAGATGAGACATTTTGAGAATTGTGGCGAGGCTGTGATGGGTCGTTTTGGTTCATGCTTTTCTCTCATTCTTATTTGTCTCGTTCTCATCAGCCCTTCTTTCTCACTTCTCACCCCCCCCCCCTCTTCCTGCTTCTCACTCTCTCTCTCAATCACTCTCCCCCTCTCTTTCATACACTGTCATTCATAACACTTTCTCACATATACTTTCTGTAACCCCACTCCCTCTCTCTCTCTCATTCACTCCCCACACGCACACACTCCCTCCTCTCTCTCTCTCACTCGTACACTCCCTCCCCTCTCTCTCTCACTCGTACACTCCCTCCCCTCTCTCTCTCACTCGTACACTCCCTCCCCTCTCTCTCTCACTCGTACACTCCCTCCCCTCTCTCTCTCTCTCTTTCTCTCACCCCCTACCCTGCCCCCTCCCCCCCTCGCACCACGGAAAAAACGAGATACTTTCAGTAATTAGAATTTCAATGAAAGACGGGAGTCGAATGCCTGGGATGGTGGGGAAGGTTGGGGGTTGATGGTGGGGAAGGTTGGGGGTTGATGGTGGGGAAGATGGGGGGGGGGGTACGTGGAGAGGGGGGGGTGGGACCTGCTGCATGGGTAACAGCTTCTCCCTCGTGTCAACCTACCCTGGCTTTGCGCCCTGGAGAGGCCACTCCAGACCGACAACCAGAGCGCAACTCCATAGTCTCCTGAGACTGATGGATGCCTATGAAGACCCATGGGGTTCCCAAGGTCCAAGACAGACCCAACAAAAGTCAACTTTACACCTTTGGTTCCTGCTCGCCATAAGATTACAACCGCCATCTTTCTTAACAGTTAATTTAAGAAGACGTTTGTATTTATGGGTGGAACTCCGGGCCGTGATGAGGATTCGAACCTACGTCCGAGAGCTAGACGCTGCCTTAATCGACTGAGCTACGACATGTAAGTGTCTGTGAATGTACTCAACGATTTATTTCTCTGGGGATCGAACTGTAGCTCCCGGGCCTTACATGTAAGGTTAGAGATATATGAAGCAGATGACTTAAGATGTAGTTCCAGGCGATGAGTCACAATAACGTGGCTGAAGTATGTTGACCAGACCACACACTAGAAGGTGAAGGGACGACGACGTTTCGGTCCGTCCTGGACTATTCTCAAGTTGATTGTCGACTTGAGAATGGTCCAGGACGGACCGAAACGTCGTCGTCGTCCCTTCACCTTCTAGTGTGTGGTCTGGTCAAAATAAGGTGTAATTGGATGTATGTGTGTGGTAACTCACCTACACGGTCACTAGTGAGGGGGCGGACCTCTTCATACAACCACATACAAAAAATACAACACACCAAAACATCTATACAATTTAACAATGCCACAGCACCTCACCGAAGTCACTGCTGCATAAGTATTTAATTAAAATGTCACTGCCACACTTGTAGTAATTTATTAATGATGTAAATGCTAGCCGAAACTAACTCACAACTTACAGGTTATTGTGTTGTTACGTCTCTCCCCCAGATTAACGAACCTCTTCAATCTTAAATACACTACTTACTTACTACTTGAGGGAGCCGGTCGGCCGAGCGGACAGCACGCTGGACTTGTGATCCTGTGGACTGGGTTCGATCCCAGGCGCCGGCGAGAAACAATGGGCAGAGTTTCTTTCACCCTATGCCCCTGTTACCTAGCAGTAAAATAGGTACCTGGGTGTTAGTCAGCAGTCACGGGCTGCTTCCTGGGGGTGGAGGCCTGGTCGAGGACCGGGCCGCGGGGACACTAAAAGCCCCGAAATCATCTCAAGATAACCTCCTAACCTCAAGATAACGAAGGTTTTTACCTCAAGCACAATACTTTACTGACCAAGCGGCAAGTATTCCTTAGTTCTGAACATAGTCCAGCGTATCCCTGTGTTAGTGTCTTTGTCGCTTGTGGGGGAAAGTGTATCCTGTCGTCCGAGGCTCCCTGGGGCTCGTGGTCCCTTGCGTCATATGTATGGAATTATTTATTTCTAATTACGCTAGTTTGTGGTCTTAAGAAGGGGAAGGGAAAGGGGACCTATCAGGGGGGAAGAGTCAAGCCATTACGACTATATAGCACTTGGAAGGGGTCAGGATAAGGATTTGGGATGGGACGGGGGATGGAATGGTGCCTAACCTCACCCCCCCCCCCTTCTCCCCTGTCACCTCCTATAAAGGGTTTATACAGACCTTTATAGGGTTTATATTGTATAGGATTTATACTATAAACCATAGACAGGTTTATAGTTTAATGACTGTCGTCGTATGTGTGTTATTCCTGTCAATATTTAATCTGAAAACATGGAATACTTAGTTCATTGCCGGAGGAAAGAAGATAGTCTTCAAGAAGAAATTGGGCAGCTTTCTTCAAGGAGTGCCGGACCAACCGGGCTGTGGTGGGTATGTGGGCCTGCGGGCCGCTCCAAGCAACAGCCTGGTGGACCAAACTCTCACAAGTCAAGCCTGGCCTCGGGCCGGGCTTGGGCAGAAGAGGAACTCCCAGAATTTCATCCAGGTACAATCCAAGTTCTATATTATCGATGAGGCATAAGTACCCTAGATAGATTATAATTTATGATTTTATATATGTTTAGAAGAGTTAATATTTTTGTTTACTAGTTAAATTACGACTGGTTTATTTGATATCTCACGCTATTGTGATATCTGTTTGTATAGTTTTGTTATAAAGAACATTATTGATAATTGACGAGTGGAAATTGTTTCACTCTATACAAAGTATGTGCCATACACAGGTCAGTGTGTGTGTGTGTGTGTGTGTGTGTGTGTGTGTGTGTGTGTGTGTGTGTGTGTGTGTGTGTGTGTGTGTGTGTGTGTGTGTGTGTGTGTGTGCGTGTGTGTGTCGGTGCTGGAACAACTGAGTTCTATTGTAGTAAGTTTGTATAGGAGGTCTTGATGAGGGACGGTGTCAAACACTTTCTGGTAGTCAAGGAATGCACAGTCAACCCACCATTATTTCTCTTTTGGTTTGACGTAAAACGAATATATGCATTAGACATGATCAACGTTCATGAAGCAATGTTGGTGCTTTGAGAGAGAGAGAGAGAGAGAGAGAGAGAGAGAGAGAGAGAGAGAGAGAGAGAGAGAGAGAGAGAGAGAGAGAGAGAGAGAGAGAGAGAGAGAGAGAGAGACACTGTACCAATGCACTGACCAATCACATCCAGACCAACAGTACACAGTGGTACAACTCTCACTTACGGTGAATTAACAGTGATCGAGAACTATTCATTTTTACACAATTTTATTCAATTTCGTGTCCAATTATGGTGTTTAATAATACTGTGGTTGGTTATTGGAACAGGCAAGTAAACCAATTTGTGTTTTCATATAAACCAAATTTTGAAGTAATTCGTATATATTTTGTTCATGGCATTCTATTCTAACTTTACTATTATTTTATTTTATAATGTTGAAGCGCTCATTGACGTGTAATATTCAGGTGATGACTTAAGGTGACTTAAGGTGACTTAAGGTGACTTAAGGTGACTTAAGGTGACTTAAAGTGACTTACGGAAGATCTACATGTACCAAAACCGAGGATAGAATGTTCGCTGATTCAGTGATGTTCTCGAAAATGGCAGTCAGTATGTGGCTTTTGACGGCTGAGCGTCTTGAGTTGTGGTGGCTATCTCTGCTTGTCCACTGAGCCAGTCGAGGAGCCGTGAGGACATTGGCATCATACATGACAGTCCGCTAATATCTCACCGGTGTCGAAGGCCCTGATGTACTGACCAGGGCCAGGGGGCTAGTCAAGCATTTTGCCCTTACGAAACCTGTACATCTTTGCTCATTCAGGACAAGTTTGTTTACAACCTTCACAACCGTAACTAGTCAAGACTGGTCAGGACGGGTTAAGACTAAGACTAAGTCGTCTAGAATGGTTCTCTTGAATTGTCTCGCGGACATTAGCATAGTTTGAGGTCATCCTGAGAACGGCGTATGCTTAGAGTGAACGCGGTTGATCGCTGCCATTCAAAGAGAGGTCTCCTTCCTCTTCCTTCCTTCCTATCTATGCCATTATCACCTCTGCCATTCTCATCTTCTCCCTCATCTCTCCGGTAATCATGGTATTATCGCTCGCGGAGCTGGTGTTAGGCTCGTTGGTTTCAATTCTCTTTATCGTTAATCTTCGGTTCCTCGATTAGTCTCTCTCTCTCTCTCTCTCTCTCTCTCTCTCTCTCTCTCTCTGTCTCTCTCTCTCTCTCTCTCTCTCCCACTCCTGCCCCCTTTCTCTAGTACTCCTACCCCCTTTCTCTAGTACTCCTGCCCCCTTTCTCTCCCACTCCTGTCCCCCTTTCTCTATCCTGCTTTCCCTTAATTCCTTCTTTTGAGGGTCTTGGAGTTCAGGAAGAAAAGGTTGGGTGCACCAGGGCTGTGAGGACGACTCCCCCTCCTTGGGTTGATGGCTAAGAAGAAGTTGTTGAGTTGAGAGAATTGATTTTCCATAATACTCTTTCCCCCCCCCCCTCAGTCTTCCTTCCTCTCCTCCCCCTACCATCATCTTCTCCCTCTATTGCACTTCTATCCTTCCCATCTCTGTCATTATCATCATACTTATTACCCAGGACTTGTGTACACACACACACACACACACACACACACACACACACACACACACACACACACACACACACACACACACACACACACACACACACACACACACACACACACACACACACATACACACACACACTAGACTAGTCCCAGAACTAAGAGGCATGAGTTACGAGGAAAGGCTGCGGGAAATGCACCTTACGACACTGGAAGACAGAAGAGTACGGGGAGACATGATCACAACCTACAAAATCCTCAGAGGAATCGACCGGGTAAACAAGGATAAACTATTCAACACTGGTGGGACGCGAACAAGGGGACACAGGTGGAAACTGAGTACCCACATGAGCCACAGAGACGTTAGAAGGAATTTTTTCAGTGTCAGAGTAGTTAACGGATGGAATGCATTAGGCAGTGATGTGGTGGAGGCTGACTCCATACACAGTTTTAAATGTAGATATGATAGAGCCCAGTAGGCTCAGGAATCTGTACACCAGTTGATTGACAGTTGAGAGGCGGGACCAAAGAGCCGAAGCTCAACCCCCGCAAGCACAAATAGGTGAGTACAAATAGGTGAGTACACACACACACACACACACACACACACATATACACAGGGGACGGTAGCTGAGTGGACAGCACGCTTGATGTGTAGTCATGTGGTCTGGGGTTCGATTCCCGGGGCCGGCAGAAACAAATGGGCAAAGTTTCTTTCTCCCTGATGCTCCTGTGACCTAGCAGTAAATAGGTACCTGGGAGTTAGATAGCAGTTACGGGCTGCTTCCTGAGTGTGTGTGTGGGGGGGGGGGAAATAGTTAGTATTTAGTAACAGTTGATTGATTGACAGTTGAGAGGCAGGCCGAAAGAGCAGAGCTCAACCCCCGCAAGCACAACTTGGAGAGTATATATATATATATATATATATATATATATATATATATATATATATATATATATATATATATATATATATATATATATACATATATATTTTATATATATATATATATTTTATATATATATATATTATATATATATATATATATATATATATATATATATATATATATATATATATATATATATGTTAGTAGGAACATTGTATTTTAGTGAAACAACATAAAATACAACAGGGATGAACACTACACGAAATAAATCTAGAGAACACCCAATATGTTCCAATCTGTGAAAATTCGACCGTCCGTTGACGAATTTGTTACAGAAACAGAGCAAATATAATCACAGTCTGACAGTATGAATAGAGTAAGCCCTCCCTCCGTCACAATCCCAACTTTTTGAATATATATATATATGATGCTATTGCCCCGGAAATAATATTGAAATCCAGCGTGTGAATAGCCACAGCCGAGGCCAAAATTGACCCTTTGTCTATCAGGTCCAAAGGGTGAGGGGCAACTGGGACCGCGATCTAGTTTATGCTTCGACCAGAAATGACAATTTTATTTTGCCTTTTATAGATACGTGGAGTCAAATTTTGGGTAGTATTTTAGAGGAAGTTTAAAGGGAAATTTTGGATATCAGTTTGACAATCTCTCTCTCTGGAGGTAATCCCGGGATAGGCTTTTGTTTTGGGGCGGGAATGATAAGGGGGGCATGAGGCTTGCCCTTACCGTGAATAGCTTTCTCTCGTTAATTGTATATTTTATGCGTTAACTGTACATTTTATGCGTTAACTGTACATTTTATGCGTTAACTGTACATTTTATGCGTTAACTGTACATTTTATGCGTTAACTGTACATTTTATGCGTTAACTGTACATTTTATGCGTTAACTGTACATTTTATGTATGAGATGGTGGTGAATGTATGAACCAATTATACTTAATCTTAAATTTAATATAATGAAAGATTTGTTTATAATGTCACTTTTCCTAGGCTATCAGATCCAGCAGTGATTCATACGCTGACTGATGACTAGAACTCTAGTTGAATAATAATAATAATTATAATATTAATTATAATATTCAAATAATAATAATACAACTGTAAGCTTGAAAAACCCAGGTAGTGTTCCAGTGTTCCATCGTTCCGCGGAGTTCCGTGTCCAGGAACACAATGAGAAGTAACTTTGGCAACTAAGTATTATTGACTTTCTCAGTCCTCGCAACCTGTCCTCAGGTGAGGCTAGTCCAACCGGCGGTTGAATTTTGGGTTCGTATGTTTGTGGATAGGGAAAGCAGTAGCATTTTTGCTCTTTTTTCCGGAGCGTCAGATGGAGAAACAGCAATGGCTACGATTCTGTTGTTATACTTTTTCCTGAGCGTCAGATGGAGACACAGCGGTGGCCACGATGTTGTTGTTATACTTTTTCCTGAGCGTCAGATGGAGAGGCAGCGGTGGCCACGATGCTCAGTTGTTATGCTTTATATGGCGTAATATTCGCGTTATGCTTCGCTCTGTTATGGCTGTCACGTCGCCTCGATGTCTTACAGTCCACAAGAGGAAGTTTATTTCACGGGTGGGTTGTTTGGGCTGGTAGTTAGGAGCCAGCAGGTGCTGGTACTTGGGGCTTTATCTGGTCATTCCGCACCCCACCACCACCAGCTGTCACCATCCGTGTTCTTAGCTCCTCCTGGTGACTCTCTTCCTTCCTACACTTATCCCCAACCCTCCCACACTTATCCCAACCCTCCCACACTTATCCCAAACCTGTCACACTTACCCCAACCCTCCCACACTCACCCCAACCCTCCCATACTTACCCCAACCCTCCCACACTCACCCCAACCCTCCCACACTTACCCCAACCCCTCCCACACTTACCCCAACCTTCTCATACTTACCCCAACCATCCCACACTTACCCCAACCCTCCCACATTTACCCCAACCCTCCCATACTTACTCCAACCCTCCCACACTTACCCCAACCCTCCCACACTTACCCCCAACCCTCCCACACTTACTCCAACCCTCCCACACTTACCCCCACCCTCCCACACTTACCCCCAACCATTGCTTCAACCACACTTACCCCCTCTCAATGCTAGCCGCACCCATACTTCCCCCAACCCTTAATCCCAAACTTCCCCATACCCCCCACACACCTGCTCCACTAACACTCAAATTCTTATCCCACATTCACAATGAGTGGTTCAGGTACCACTATTAGGAACAATCCAGGTGGCACTGGATTGTATACCTGGAGTGGTTCAGGTAATAATTAAGAGGTCCAAGAAGTCCAAATAATAATTCGAGGCTGTGAGAACAAGGCTCATGGCATTATAACTCGTATAATGCCTCATAACTCACTAGTTATGATAGCCGCCGGATATCATAACTCACTCTAGACCACATTTCACAAACTTTTCCTTTACATGCACCTCTCCATCTTCTTTAACTGCCCACACCCTTACCTTGAGGTTACCTTGAGGTGCTTCCGGGGCTCAGCGTCCCCGCGGCCCGGTCGTCGACAATAAACAAAAACTGGATCCAGGAGACCTCGCCCTAGTCTGGGATGGCAGCTATCCTACAGTATAATATTTAAATCTGCCGAGGTTCAGATAGCAGCTGGCGACGCCCGCAAGCGGTCAGGGCGAGACAGCTGGCGCCGTCCGCAAGCGGTCAGGGCGAGACAGCTGGCGACGCCGCAAGCGGTCAGGGCGAGACAGCTGGCGCCGTCCGCAAGCGGTCAGGGCGAGACAGCTGGCGCCGTCCGCAAGCGGTCAGGGCGAGACAGCTGGCGACGCCCGCAAGCGGTCAGGGCGAGACAGCTGGCGCCGTCCGCAAGCGGTCAGGGTGAGACAGCTGGCGCCGTCCGCAAGCGGTCAGGGCGAGACAGCTGGCGCCGTCCGCAAGCGGTCAGGGCGAGGCACCTGGCGCCGTCCGCAAGCGTCCACGTGCATGGCAGGTGGCGACGTCCGGCAGACGGTCTGGGAGAGGTAGGGAGGCGCCAGATGGCAGCGCCCGCAGGCGGTCAGGGGCCGAGGATGGGAAATTGGCCAACTTTGTCACAGCGAGGCACCAACTTTTTGCAAATATGAATTCCATTATGGCGGGAAAAATGCCTCGGGTCCCGCGCAAACTGACCCGTGATATACACACGCCGTTGTGATTGGATGAACACCCTTGTGGACATAGTCTTTAGCTGTGAGGTATATTAACTGCTCTGTACTTAACTCTTAAGCCCCGCCTTTCAGTCACCTGGGGCCAGATTCGGGAAGCAGTTACGCAAGCACTTACGAAGCTGTACATCTTTTCTCAATCTTTGGCGGCTTTGTTTACAATTATTAAACAGTTAGTGAGCTCCGAAGCACCAGGAGGCTGTTTATAACAATAACAATAGTTGATTGGGAAGTTTTCATGCTTGTAAACTGTTTAATAAATGTAACCAAAGCCGTTAAAGATTGAGAAAAGATGTACACGTTCGTAAGTACTTACGTAATTGCTTCGTGAATCTAGGTCCTGTTTCCTGTGCTGTGCTAATGTTCACTTATTCAATGTTTGATTATGTGATACCAAAATGGCTGCTCACAACGTATGGAAGGAGTTTATACAACTGTATGAACACTCATACACGATACAGTATTCCAGCAATTATGTATACAGAGCCCAGAACGCTAAGTTTATAATTGGCGCCAAAGGGCATGTGCGCCTCAAGCCACCATTTGCGCATGCGTGACGCGATATAGCTCTCGTTATTGAAAATGTTTATAATTACATAAATATTGCCCTATTATAGACACGAAACTACTCAACGATCGTGTAGTATTTAAAAACAATGTTGTTTTACTATAGTTATAATATAGAAACAAATGGGAAAGTCTTATGAGCTAATTAAAAGGAAATATTGAAGCAAATAAAAAATCACTTGAGAGTATTGGAACCAATCAGTGGAGGGAGAAGAGAATGAGAGACAGAGTGTGTGAAAAATAGTGTGAGAGATAGTGTGAGAGGAAAGAGAAAACGCCTTGTGGGGGGGGGGAAAAAAGAGTCCTATAAATGAAGAGAGTTTATTGTGTATCATAATGAAAGTGAAGACTTATGGTCCCCAACACTATACTACACTTTCACGAAGCTTTCACTTTCACCAGATTCACGAAGCAGTTACGCAAGTACTTACGAACATGTACATCTTTCCTAAATCTTTGACGGCTTTGGTTACATTTATTAAACAGTTTACAAGCATGAAAACTTCCCAAGCAACTGTTGTTACTGTTATAAACAGCCTCCTGGTGCTTCGGAGCTCATTAACTGTTTAATAATTGTAAACAAAGCCGCCAAAGATTGAGAAAAGATGGACAGGTTCGTAAGTAAATGAGGGTTCGAACCTACGTCCGGGAGGATCCCAGACGCGCTTTAATCGACTGTGCTACGACATGGTTAAAAGAATTGCAACCGGGAGTTCAACTGACCTACTACTACTAATATAACTACTACTACTACTACTCTTATTGTACTGAAGCAACTCCCTTAACACTACTAATTTCTTGCTTTATTTCTTTAAATTACTTATTAATTTTAGCTTCTCTTACAATGGGTCAAAAGTTTGTGGGTATCGTGAACTTTTGCATAACTTGTTCAAACTTCAAACTCTCCGGCGCTCCAGAGATGAATTATGCATTTAGGATTCACGAAACACAGACTTTCACAAATATTTTTGAAACGACTTGAGAAAACTTAAGAGACACAAACGTGTGGAACCGTTCCTATGTTTGCCAAATATTTTTCTTGCATGTGGAAACATTCTGTTAACACGAAAAGTGTCATAGTAAGAATATAATGATTCATTTTGGCAACTTTTAAAGAAAGAGGTACTTTCGTACACCAGGTACTTCTTATGGTTGCTGGAATATATATTATTTATTTAATGTTTTACAGAGGTATTCATAATGTATTTGTTTTTTATACCTTGAGGTCAGGACAGATTGATTTTGATTGTTGCCGCCGAAGGCGGCTAGTTTATTGTGCACCCCATACTCATCCTGTGAGCGGTAGCGCAAAAGCATTACAGAGGGCACAAAAGGTCTTTATCAGACCTCATCTTAGATTATTACATAAACAATTTCATCAATCCTTCACACCTTATATGGACAGGTGGTCACTGATCCTGTAGACGTCTTGAGACACTCACTGCTTGTATTACAGGTAAGTGCTTAGTGAATTAGTGAAGGTAATCCAGAGTGTGAGTGGTTAACGATACAACCACGAAGGTTAAGGATGCAACAATTAATAATATGGTATCTTCTTCACCCTTTTGAAGATGTATTATTAAATACGGAAGTACTTAAGGAAATTCCTGTTTCAATTCTTCCTCCGTGGTCTGACATTGTCACACACTATATATATATATATATATATATATATATATATATATATATATATATATATATATATATATATATATATATATATATATATATATGCAATTGACGATCACAAAACACTGATCATTTTATGCGGAAAATCCACAGAGAAATATGAAATGAGGTGAACGTTTCGGCTTCGTTAAAGCCTTTGTCAACACCAGACTGACTCAGTCAGTCTGGTGTTGACAAAGGCTTTAACAAAGCCGAAACGTTCACCTCATTTCATATTTCTCTGTGGATTTTCCGCATATATATATATATATATATATATATATATATATATATATATATATATATATATATATATATATATATATATTTATATATAATGTGTGTGTGTGTGTAGTTACTATTTGTATTTGCAGAATCGAGGTATTAGCTCTTGGACCCCGCCTTTCTGACCAATCTATTTTTCCTCTATTATATATACTACATATATTTCTCTCTAACATACACACACATCCCCAGGAAGCAGCCCATAGCAGCTGTCTAACTCCCAGGTACCTATTTACTGCTAGGTTAACAGGACCATCAGGGTGAAAGAAACTCTGCCCATTTGTTTCCGCCTCCACCGGGAATCGAACCCGGGCCCTTAGGACTATGACCCCAAGGTGCTATCCACTCAGCTGCGATGCCCATAAACACATACAAACAAACAAAACCTGTGTGTGTGTGTGTGTGTGTGTGTGTGTGTGTGTGTGTGTGTGTGTGTGTGTGTGTGTGTGTGTGTGTGTGTGTGTGTGTGTGTGTGTGTATTATACAAGAGTTATCTAACAAATACATGTTTTGTACATGACATATTTCTACAATTTTAAACAAAGTTAACTTTTAAACCAGATCTACACACAAACATATATACACCCTACAAAAACAAAAAACGGACACATACACAAAAAATCACATACCCACAAAAAAAAACACATATATTCACATACATAAACGCACACACAACCCACACATACATGTCAGAAACATCTCCCCCTGGCACACCACCAAACACTACACAGTCACAATGAAACCAATGAAATGAATTCCCACCATGACAGGTGTCCAGAACTCATGATGATGGGTGACAGCTGCTCATCCCATCACAGGGGACAACTCATCCCATCACAGGGGACAACTCATCCCATCACAGGGGACAACTCATCCCATCACAGGGGACAACTCATCCCATCACAGGGGACAACTCATCCCATCACAGGGGACAACTCATCCCATCACAGGGGACAACTCATCCCATCACAGGGGACAACTCATCCCATCACAGGGGACAACTCATCCCATCACAGGGGTACAACTCATCCCATCACAGGGGTACAACTCATCCCATCACAGGGGTACAACTCATCCCATCACAGAGCACAACTCATCCCATCACAGAGCACAACTCATCCCATCACAGGGGACAACTCATCCCATCACAGGGGACAACTCATCCCATCACAGGGGACAATTCATCCCATCACAGGGGACAACTCATCCCATCACAGGGGACAACTCATCCCATCACAGGGGACAACTCATCCCATCACAGGGGACAACTCATCCCATCACAGGGGACAACTCATCCCATCACAGGGGACAACTCATCCCATCACAGATCACAACTCATCCCATCACAGGGGACAACTCATCCCATCACAGAGCACAACTCATCCCATCACAGAACACAACTCATCCCATCACAGAGCACAACTCATCCCACCACAGAACACAACTCATCCCATCACAGAGCACAACTCATCCCATCACAGAGCACAACTCATCCCATCACAGAGCACAACATTTGTGTAGTAGTGGTCAAGTTGAGAGTAACAGAGGCAATGCGAGGGGGGGGGGAGGGAATGATATTTTATCTTTGGGCAGGGAATTGTGTCCCAAATGTTGACATGGGATGATATCTGAATGTTGTGAAATGGTGTTCGATTGGTGTGGAATGTTGTCCAAACGTCGTTCGAATGGTGTGAAAATGTTGTGGAATGTTGGCCCAATGTTGTTCGAATGGTGTGCAAATGTTGTGGGATATTATCCAAAGGTTGTGGAATGTTGTCCAAATGTTGTGGGATATTGTCTAAATGTTGTGAAATGTTGTCCAACTGTTGTGGAATGTTGTCCAACTGTTGTGGAATGGTGTCCAAATGGTGTGGAATGTTGTCCAACTGTTGTGGAATGTTGTCCAACTGTTGTGGAATGTTGTCCAACTGTTGTGGAATGTTGTCCAAATGTTGTGGAATGGTGTCCAAATGGTGTGGAATGTTGTCCAACTGTTGTGGAATGTTGTCCAACTGTTGTGGAATGTTGTCCAACTGTTGTGGAATGTTGTCCAACTGTTGTGGAATGTTGTCCAAATGTTGTGGAATGGTGTCCAAATGGTGTGGAATGTTGTCCAACTGTTGTGGAATGTTGTCCAAATGTTGTGGAATGTTGTCCAAATGTTGTGGAATGTTGTCCAAATGTTGTGGAATGTTGTCCAAATGTTGTGGAATGTTGTCCAAATGTTGTGGAATGTTGTCCAAATGTTGTGGAATGTTGTCCAAATGTTGTGGAATGTTGTCCAAATGTTGTGGAATGTTGTCCAAATGTTGTGGAATGTTGTCCAAATGTTGTGGAATGTTGTCCAAATGTTGTGGAATGTTGTCCAAATGTTGTGGAATGTTGTCCAAATGTTGTGGAATGTTGTCCAAATGTTGTGGAATGTTGTCCAAATGTTGTGGAATGGTGTGCAAATGTTGTGGAATGGTGTGCAAATGTTGTGGAATGGTGTGCAAATGTTGTGGAATGGTGTGCAAATGTTGTGGAATGGTGTGCAAATGTTGTGGAATGGTGTGCAAATGTTGTGGAATGGTGTCCAAATGTTGTGGAATGTTGTTCGAATGTTGTGGAATGTTGTCTATTCAGCGAACTATATAGGGACCATCTCCCAGTTCGTTGCAGTGAGAGATCCATTGCAACTTGAAACACCTTCAGGATGTTTCCCACGCCTTATGGGCTAATTTCACTCAGCAAAATGTTAATTTCAGCCTATAATAGACAACTACCAAATGAACATGAACAAATCTGTGTTTGATCATGAACAAATCACAGCAAACATGAACGACAGGATTGGGAGATGTACTGTAGTGTGCAAATGAACATGTCTGCCCCCTCCCCCCCCAAAAAAAATCATTTTTAGCTTATTTCTCACATCCCCAGCATCATAACTCATTTTGAAAAGATAGCAGGACCATACCTGAGTGAATGAAAAACTTGCTATCTCAAAATTCAACCAAACCATAGAATTTGGGTTTAAATATTCTCAATAGCTTTTTTAAGGCTCCTACTGTGTCTCACAATATTGAGCCCATCTACCAACAATTTCACAAACGTGTTTGGAGTCATAATAAGAGAGTTACCCTTCATATCCTAATATTACCCATGCTCTATGGGTAATAATTTCTAATTATTTTTAATTTCACTCAGCGAAGTTGTAATTTCAACCTGTCATATGGAGGGCATCAGCATCCAAGAGACCCTCTCTGTCTGTAAAGCGACGTAACCACGTCTGGCACAATTCCCCATATAATGAAAGGGATGGCTATGGATGAGAAAGGAGTGAAATGGACAGTCTTATGAGAGATAGAAGATGGGATAAAGGGTAGAATAAGGGGTATAATAAGAATAGAAGTGGATAGAGGTTGGCGCGCCCACAGTTGAGACATCTACTTAATGTAAACCTTAATAACTATATCCTTACCACCAATACACCATGATACAGAACCGCATTCACCCTTACCTTAAGGTGCTTCCTTGAGGTGCTTCCGGGGCTTGGCGTCCCCGCGGCCCGGTCGTCGACCAGGCCTCGACCAGGCCCATACAGCGATCACTCACAGCATATTCCACAGGAAGGGAGGAATTAGCACACTGTATAGGAGAACGGTCTGGATATTACAAACGGATAATTATATATCATCTTCTAAGGTCGTTAAACCTTGCAACCACTCCTCCTAAATATAATTAAGAATGTCCTGACTCTACTAGAAGGGTCAAACGCATGAGAGGACGAGAATTAAAGGTTTTCTTCTGTTAATTACTTGAAACCAGTTAATTTATTATTGTGATCTCTTCACTCGTTGATGATTAATTTACTGAACTCAGTTATTATTGGAAATTGAAATTGAAATAAGTTTATTGAGGTAAAATACACACAAAGGGATGAGGTAGCTCAAGCTATTCTCACCCCGTTCAGTACATCGTGTTAAGACATACATATAAACACATCACAAGCAATAAACATATTACCAAACATTCTGAGAGATAAATATATACATTCCTCATTTACACAAGTATTGGACTTAGAGAATAAGGCCAAAAGTATCAAGGGAACTCCGGATAATATACTCAGAATCAAAATAAAAGGAAAAATTTAACTAAAATCCCATATAATATTTTAACACAGAATTAACTATATAAATTAGTAATATCCTACTCTTCAGGCTATAACAAGTGAGAGGCAGTTGAGGTGATTCACAAGCACACAACTCTGAAACAAATATCTTGACCTTCTGCCACGACTAAGTCAAGACCGGACGACCTGTCGTTCCTTCTAGCCTTTGTCTTTTCCTTTGAGGTCCTGGTACCTCAACCTAGCAACCTCACAGAGAAGTTTCCATGAGGCTCCGTCTCTTAGGCACGAGGTCACAGTTTGCCATTAGTAACAACCTGATGGAAATGGACACCTTGAGCCAGATTCACGAAGCAGTTATGCAAACACTTACGAACCTGTACATCTTTTCTCAATCTTTGACGGCTTTGTTTACTAATATTAGACAGTTAATGAGCTCGGAAGCACCAGGAGGCTGTTTATAACAATAACAACAGTTGATTGGCAAGTTTTCATGCTTGTAAACTGTTTAATAAATGTAACCAAAGCCGTCAAAGATTGAGGAAAGATGTACACGTTCGTAAGTACTTGCGTAACTGCTTCGTGAATCTGGCCACTTTTCACTGACAAATCCATAGATCTTAACTCACACAGTTGAGAAGAGAGGGAGGAGCCCCCAGTGAATGGGGGAGGGCCTCTCTCTCTCTCTCTCTCTCTCTCTCTCTCTCTCTCTCTCTCTCTCTCTCTCATCATCTCTACCTCTCTTCCTCTACGTCACTTTACCCAACCATCATCTTCTTCGTCCTGCTTCCTCTTCTCTTCTTAATTGCGCCTTCCCTCCACCTCCCCCCCCCTCTCTCTCTCTCTCTCTCCCTCCCCCCTCCCCTCTCATCCCATCTGGGTTCGACAGGATTTTTCAAATTAGTGAGAGATTATCCGTTCACAAAGCGGCCATGTCCACTGGCCCCGCCCACACGCGCGCCCCGCGCTCGTTATGGCGCGCCCTCAGTCTTGTGACGTCATCCCATCACCCACGCCCACCTCACCCACCCCCACGCCCACTTCACCCACCCCCCCACGCCCACCTCACCCATCACCCACCACCCACCTCACCCATCCCCCACTAAGAACCACGTCACCCATCCCCACTAAACAGCGACTACCCCACACCGCAGGACCCCACTCCTGTGCCGGGTAAGTCCACTACGGGCTCTCCATAGCCCGTGCTACTTGGAACGTTTGTTCCGAGTAGCTGAATCTAAAAAACCCAACACCACCACCGCATGACACACAGGTAAGAGGTCTGAGAAAGTAGCGGAAGTACTGAGACCGACACACAGGTACTCAGCACGACCATAAAAGCGACAATAAAGAGGCTAGCCAGCCTCCCAAGACACAACAATGTTCTCACAGAAACTGCTTAGACCTCAACAGCAGATTGGAGAAGGTCTTCAAGACCGAATCAGCACGAATAAGACGGTCTCTGATCAGATTGGAGAAGATCTTCAAGACCGAATCAGCAGGAATAAGACGGTCTCTGATCAGATTGGAGAAGATCTTCAAGACCGAACCAGCAGGAATAAGACGGTCTCTGATCAGATTGGAGAAGGTCTTCAAGACCGAACCAGCAGGAATAAGACGGTCTCTGATCAGATTGGAGCAGGTCTTCAAGACCGAACCAGCAGGAATAAGACGGTCTCTGATCAGATTGGAGCAGGTCTTCAAGACCGAACCAGCAGAAATAAGACGGTCTCTCATCAGATTAGAGCAGGTCTTCAAGACCGAACCAGCAGAAATAAGACGGTCTCTCATCAGATTGGAGTAGGTCTTCAAGACCGAACCAGCAGGAATAAGACGGTCTCTCATCAGATTGGAGCAGGTCTTCAAGACCGAACCAGCAGGAATAAGACGGTCTCTGATCAGATTGGAGAAGATCTTCAAGACCGAACCAGCAGGAATAAGACGGTCTCTGATCAGATTGGAGAAGATCTTCAAGACCGAACCAGCAGGATTGACGGTCTCTCATCAGATCTCCTGATTGATGATCTGATCAACCTGACTGTTGGACGTCGCTGAAAGTAATCTAATGTAGGGATTACAGCCCTGTGGTCCACGGACCATTTGAAGCTGTTTTTTGACATCTGTTTTGCTGAACGATCGTTGTGATGTAGTTACGTGACATCCGCTGTCCGAAGTCTTACAGAAGTTACCGATATTTAGCCTCCGGGAGCCGGTTTGCCGAGCGGACAGCACGCTGGACTTGTGATCCTGTGGTCCCGGGTTCGATCCCAGGCGCCAGCGAGAAACAATGGGCAGAGTTTCTGTCACCCTATGCCCCTGTTACCTAGCAGTAAAATAGGTACCTGGGTGTTAGTCAGCTGTCACGGGCTGCTTCCTAGGGGTGGAGGCCTGGTCGAGGACCGGGCCGCGGGGACACTCAAGCCCCGAAACCATCTCAAGATAACCTCAAGATAACCTCCGCCTCCACAAAATATTTATGTGTCTGTGTTAATGATTTACGGCATTGTTGATGAGTATAGAAGTCCAAGAGTGGGTTTGCTATCTTGGCTATATTGATAGCTGAGTGACATGGGATATCAAAGTCGAAGGAATGGGAGGTTATCTCTCTTGAGGTTATCTTGAGATGATTTCGGGGCTATAGTGTCCCCGCGGCCCGGTCCTCGACCAGGCCTCCACCCCCAGAAAGCAGCCCGTGACAGCTGACTAACACCCAGGTACCTATTTACTGCTAGGTAACAGGGGCATAGGGTGACAGAAACTCTGCCCATTGTTTCTCGCTGGCGCCTGGGATCGAACCCAGGACCACAGGATCACAAGTACAGCGTGCTGTCCGCTCGGCCGACCGGCTCCCTCCGGGAGGGAGGGAATTATCAGGGGGAAAGCGCCAAGTCATTACGACTATATAGCCCTTGGAAGAGGATCAGGATTTGAGATGGGACGGGGGAAGGAATAGTCAGTCTGGGAAGGTTTAGAGGGAAAGGTGCATATGGGTGCACTGTGGGAGCTGGGAGGGTGTGTGCGCGGGCAGGCGCATCACTCTACAATAGCTTCATGCTGATTTCCTGTCGAGATGAATGACATCACGTGAGATGAGGAGGCTGGGGGGAGGGAGGGCTTCTCTGCCCCTATGTGACCATCAACCTCATCCCTCATCTTCCCTCAAGCTCTTAAACTGACCCTTCCTCCTCATATCCTCCCTCATACTCTCCTCATACCCTCCTCATACCCTCCTCATCCCCTCCATCATACCCTCCCTCATACCTTCCTTACACCCTCCTCATACTCTCCTCATACTCTCCCTATCCGGGTCTCTTCACTTACCACAACGGTCACAATACGAGGTACCAACTTAACCAGAAACGGATGAACCCAACCAACCCATCAAACCTAACAATCCGATGCATAGAAAACGTAGATATTTGTAAGCCGCTACGTTTGATAGGGACTTTGTAATTTTTTTTATTTTGGAGGACCATAACGTCCAAAATGCGACCTACTAGTTGAGAGGTCGAGTTGTTGGTCAATAAGTGACCAATCATGTCATGTCTTCACTACGCTTTAAACGAGCCTAAACGAGCCTATTCTAGCCTAAAATTCCTAACCAAAACAATATATCTTTGTTTACATTATATGTAAACAGTGTTTAAGGTATGACGTCACTATGACGTCAGAGTTTTAACTGTGAGGGTCCTTTTAGGTCCTGTTGCCCTATCCACCTCTCCTGTTCTCTATCCTCTGCTCTGCTCCTCTGTTCCCCTTGTATATCCCTTTTATTTCAGCATACTAGAGGGAGTCAGGATAGGGGGGAAGAGGTGCCAAGATGGTGGGATAGGGGGCAAAGGAAGGATAGAAGGACAAGGGGAAAGTATGTAGAGGAAGGGAGGGAAGAGGAGGGATAATGAGAGAGGAGATAATGAGAGAGGAATAGAGAGAAAGAAAAGGAGAGTGACGTGTGGGAGAGGAGAGAGAGGTATGTTTGAATGGGAAGGGGAGAGGGAAGAGGGAGTGAGAGAGAGAGAGAGAGAGAGAGAGAGAGAGAGAGAGAGAGAGAGAGAGAGAGAGAGAGAGAGAGAGAGAGAGAGAGAGAGAGAGAGACAGACAGACAGACAGACAGACAGATAGACAGACAGACAGACAGACAGACAGACAGACAGACAGACAGACAGACAGACAGACAGACAGACAGACAGAGGTGTGTGGGAAGGGGGAGTAGAAATAGAGGTATGTGGGAAAGGGTTGAAGGGAAGGAGGAGGCAAGGGCAAGGAGACCTGCAGGGAAAGGGGATCCAGTAGACTGTGATGGACGCCAACATGACATGTGATGGAATTCAATTCCATCTTCCATCTTGCCTTCAGGGGCTCCGGGAGATCATCCGCTGCACGAATATCAAAGTTGAATCTATAATTGCAGAATTGACAAATTATGCAATTATCACAAAAATTGACACGTATCAATCTCCTATGAACACGGGTTTCTCTAAGTTTATTGTTGTTAAAGATTTAGCTACTAAGGACGAAGTGTCTATGTAGCACGGGCTATGGTGAGCCCGTAATTCTCTAAGGGTATGAATGTAAGTGCATGAAGCGAGACGGTCACTCTACCGTCCAGCCCAAGTGCTTGGGCACGAGGTGTCACCCAGCACAAACACATTCGTTAAAAAAGATGAAATCTGATAGGAGGGCGCACGCCGCTGCTCATCTGCCCCTCGGGGCGACTCTCCGCATGCTAAGTGTCAATTTATTCTTTGCTTCTCCCCTCTTTACCCTCTTCTCCCCCCCCCTTCATAAGAAGAGGGGGGAAAACGAAGGCACTACATCCCTCTATACATCCAAATATATAATTCGCTATAAGCAAATCAATATAAAAGAGAGTTGGAAGTTATTATAGAGGGGGAAAAAAATAGGGAATAATTACATATAATGGGGCCAATTTTGTCGCTGCAGTTCGGGGGTGGATTAGGGTGTTAGGGGCGGCGTCGTGGTGCCCCTAGCGACGGCTCACCACGACACCACACCACCGGAGCACGGGGCGGCGTCGTGGTGCCCCTAGCGACGGCTCACCACGACACCACACCACCGGAGCACGGGGCGGCGTCGTGGTGCCCCTAGCGACGGCTCACCACGACACCACACCACCGGAGCACGGGGCGGCGTCGTGGTGCCCCTAGCGACGGCTCACCACGACACCACACCACCGGAGCACGGGGCGGCGTCGTGGTGCCCCTAGCGACGGCTCACCACGACACCACACCACCGGAGCACGTAAATTATTTTAATTTCCCTATAGGCCTCCTTGCACGTGAGGCGCGCGCGTGCGGGCACGTGCCATGCAGGGAAAGGGAGGGCGGCAAGCACGTGCTCAACAAGGGTGACGGGTAGGGGGGGGGGGGGTAGGGAGTGTCAGCAAGGGTGACGAGGGAAAGGGCGCTGTCCCATTGTTTGCCTAAGTCGTTACCCAAGCATATGATATCCCAACTGGCTGACAGCATTATCTGACGACCTCGCGGCGGCCAGTATACCACCGCAGCATACACATGAGGGCATAGGAAACACCGTTTAGAATAGTACAGAGAGCAGACGAACAAGAGTGTGAAGCAGGTGGTCTTTCACCACCTTGTGTGGTCAAGGAACCAACACACATGGGAGACCACCACCTTCTGTGGCCAAGGAATCAGGGGCCAGATCCACGAAGCAGTTACACAAGTACTTACGAGCGTGTGCATCTTTCCTCAATCTTTGACGGCTTTGTTTACATTTATTAAACAGTTTACAAGCATGAAAACTTGCCAATCAATTGGTTTTATTGTTATAAACAGCCTCCTGGTGCTTCGGAGCTCATTAACTATTTGATAATTGTAAGCAAAACAGTCAAAGATTGAGAAAAGATGTACAGGTTCGTAAGTACTTGCGTAACTGCTTTGTGAATCTGGCCCCAGGTGAGACACCTATACCTAGAATATGTTGACCAGACCACACACTAGAAGGTGAAGGGACGACGACGTTTCGGTCCGTCCTGGACCATTCTCAAGTCGATTCACAATTCACCACCAGTTCGTAAATTCTCAAAATAATGATAGTTTTATAATAATACTTTAGCCACGTTATTGTGACTATCGCCTGCACCTATACCTATATCCTCACTAATATATTTTTTAGAATTATTGGTACTTTTTTTACAATACATTGAAGTATTTTCTAGTGTCCAAGCAACTTGTCACTCTATGCAAGTGTGATTCACTCTTAAGAGCTACGAATACACAGTGGTAACTCATGTCATCTCATTTACACCCTAATTCCACCCCTCATTCATACCTATTGCATGTTGCATTCAATTTATCTGCCGCTGGTAATGTTACCGTCAAACATATATCATGCAATCATTTTTTTCCTTTGGTGAATACTGAGCTAAATAATTATTCGGAGTAATGGCTATTACGTGATTGTCGTTCATTAGTTGGTGTTATACCCAGGGCTGTCAGCCCCGAGTATGTCAGCTGCATTATATTTGTATAGTATTATTTATTTTTATTTATTGTTCTTGTTGTTAGTTTAAAATAATGATCATTTTATTATAATGTATTATAAATTCAGTCAGGTATTTTGTTATTTTTGCGTTAGTTGATAATGTTACTGCAAGGTAGAATTGTAATATTTCTGGCCAGTATTCTGTTGCTTCAAGCACTCTGCATACTAAACTACCAGACATTATAAACATCTTGCATAGTTGACTAATGGAAAAGATAAATTAATGGTAATTAACACTGAAATGCAGATATATGGGGCTTGGGATCTCCCTTTCTCTCGTCTCTTGTTGACAGCTGTCAACCATGTCATGTCATATAAAGAGGAAGTCATATAAATGTCATATAAAGGGGAAGGGGGGAGCTATCAGGGGGAAAATACCAAGCCATTACGACTATATAGCACTTGGAAGGGGTCAGGATAAGGATTTGGGATGGGACGGGGGGGAAAGGAATGGTACCTAACCACCTGGAGGGTCGGGGGATTGAACACCGACCTGCAGGAAGCGAGACCGTCGCTCTACCGTCCAGCCCAAGTGGTTGGGCAAAACAGTTCGCAAACAGTTCACATAACAGAAAATGTTGAAGTTCTTCACCTGTCTTTATAAATATGTTAAAATCTGTGTTGAAATGTTTGCAAACAAAAAATATATATTTTTCAGTTTGTTTATGAACTTTATTTTTATTTTTTTATTTTTTGTTAGCAGCTGATGTAAATTCGACTTCTTTTCTGTTTTTTAATGGAATCTCTAATAAAAGTTTCACGTAATTTGAAACACACACAAAACAGGTAATTCAAATTGCAATTTATTTTCAGTAAAACAGGTAAACCAACACAAAAGTGTACATTATTACAGTGTAAATAAAACGTGTTGAACAATTTTGGTCTTGTTCCATGTTCAGCTACACGCAACCCTTCCCAATATATCCCCCATACCATATATATATATATATATATATATATATATATATATATATATATATATATATATATATATATATATATATATATATATATATATATATATATATATATATATATATATATATATATATATATATATATATACCCGTAACAAAAAGAATTCAAATTCCGCCAACAAAAAAATCCAATTCCGACAGCAACTAAATCAAAATCTGTCAACAAAAAAATCAAATTTTCCCTTTCTCTCCAATCCTAATTTTGAGAATTATTTTTATTAACACAATTAGGTACATGTACATTGGTGCAGCTGCCCTAGACTATATGAAGGGGAGTACAGTGTGTCAAAGAGCTAGCTACGTGATGCTAAAAAGTCCCCATCACACAGGATGGTTAGTCATACAGAGGCATGTGATCAGTAGTCTACACTGGCAGACTCTGGGTGCATTATGAGGATATCAACAACACAAGAGTGAATAAGATAGCAATGATACTAAAAGTCCCCATCTCGCAGGATGGTTAGTCATACAGGGCCATATGTTTAGTAGCCTGCACTGGCAAATTTTGGCCGCAATATGAGGATATCATCAAGAACACGAGAGTGAATAAAGTAATTGCAAAGCTCCAGTACCTCATGCCAACTGGTCTGAATGGTCTAATAACTGGCCATTCAGTGATGTAGTGTGGGAGATCATGCCCAAGTTCCTGATGATTTGGAAAAATAATTTACGTAGAAAACAACTCTACGGATAATGTATACCAATTTACACTACCAGAGAATCTCTTTGGCAGCGAGTGTTCCACAGACGACATCCCTTAAACATATAACATTCATATAATATAAGAACATTTATTTGAATATATAAAACAAAGCTACCTTGATGATCGACATCTGTTTGTCATAAATCATTTCTAGACGTAAAAAAAAACACGATTACTAGAGATATTACTTATACATGAATGTATAAGTAATTACACATGTACACTGATTACTCCCAGTTAGGTAGAGTTGTAAGCATCCCAGATAGTTTACCTTTACTAAGTGTCGTTAACCTGATTGGCAGCCATTTCAAGGACCCGTTCAACTGATTGGCAGCCATTTCAAGGACCCGTTCAACTGATTGGCAGCCATTTCAAGGACCCGTTCAACTGATTGGCAGCCATTTCAAGGACCCGTTCAACTGATTGGCAGCCATTTCAAGGACCCGTTCAACTGATTGGCAGCCATTTCAAGGACCCGTTCAACTGATTGGCAGCCATTTCAAGGACCCGTTCAACTGATTGGCAGCCATTTCAAGGACCCGTTCAAAACGTCAATTAGGTCAGTACCGTCCGTTGAACCTGCTCGTTCTATAAAGACACTAGTAAACTAAACCTTCTCTCGCTAGATGGATGTAAACTCAAACCTCATTTGTTTACATTCTAGTAGGAACTATAGGTAAACCAGTTACTTAAGTTAACATCTGAAGCGACGCTATGTTGGGGGCTGGTACACGAAGAGGTATGAGACGGGGTCCCTGTCTCATCTCCTGTCCCATGTCCTGTCCCATCTCCTGTCCCATGTCCTGTCCCATGTCCCGTCTCTCCATCGTAGCCTTGGCCCAGCGTCATACAAGAGAGAGGGACGCCTTCCCTCCCTCCCTCCCTCAGTCCATCATTAATGTGTAGAGGGATGGAAGTGGTGGAATTGATGGAGATCTTGCAGAGTTGAGAGGGGTTGAACCGGAGGAAGGGGGGGGGAGAGGGGGGGGTAGTACATACCTGCGACAAATGACAGGTTAATTACACCTCCCACCTGGTGTCGAAGAGGAATTAAGTGTATATCTTTTGTGTGTGTGTGTGTGTGTGTGTGTGTGTGTGTGTGTGTGTGTGTGTGTGTGTGTGTGTGTGTGTGTGTGTGTGTGTGTGTGTGTGTGTGTGTGTCTCACTCAAAACCCTCATACCCATAACAGCCCATTGAGCCACAACAAGGGACTCCATCCTAATTGATGGATTGTGGGAAGAGAATGAGAGTTCGCCAAGTCAGTTGAAGTGGATAAAGATTGTGATGCATCATTTGATGGGTTGACAACCCCTGGAGCTGTCCCTGACGATTGATTGACTCTCTGTCAATCAATCAATCAATCAAGAGAGTCAAGAGAGAGAGAGAGAGAGAGAGAGAGAGAGAGAGAGAGAGAGAGAGAGAGAGAGAGAGAGAGAGAGAGAGAGAGAGAGAGAGAGAGAGAGAGAGAGAGAGAGAGAGAAAGAGTCATATCCGACCACCATCTTAAGAGAAGTACCGTACAAAGGTCAAACGACTTCAAACCAGGTCGTTGGAGTCCGCTGTGGAGCTTCCCATCTAGACACCGGTATCATCCGGCCGCTTAGTCCGTGTCCGGCCGTAATGGAACCCACTTTACGGATAAGGGGGGAAAGAGGGCCCCATTCTACTCCCCCCCCCCCCCACCTCCTCCCTCCCAGCGGCCAATATTGATTTTAAGTACTTATTTATGAGGCCCTCAGAGGCCATCCACGCTATTGTTACTATAGCGTGTGTGCGTGTGTGTGTGTGTGTGTGTGTGTGTGTGTGTGTGTGTGTGTGTGTGTGTGTGTGTGTGTGTGTGTGTGTGTGTGTGTGTGTGTGTGTGTGTGTGTGCGCCACCAGCATGCAGCCCACAACAGTTGCCTAACTCCTGTGTGTGTGTGTGCACATATACTGAGAGGCGAACAGTGGCATCAGATGAAAGGAAACCTGCCCAACCGCATGGGGCTCAAACAGCGGATCATCGGGTGTGAACCCAGGACGTACACCACTGCGCTACGGGACATTGTTATTAGTTAATAATGCTCTAATTATTCACAAAATTAACAGTAGTATGAAGCCTATGCTTTTCCAGATATAATATGCTAGGTAATAATGCTTATTAAAAGCATAATTATATTAAAATATGCTTTATTATAAGTTATATTTGACTTTATTGTTCTGTGTTAACTAGATATTATTTGCTTTGGGTTCGTTCTCGACTCACAATCGCAAATCCCGGGTTAGAATCCCGGGTGGGACAGAAATGGTTGTGCACGTTTCCTTTTATCTTATGCTTCTGTTCACCTTGCAGTCAACTGGTACCTGGGAGTTTGTCAAGTGTTGTGGGGTTGCAGCCATGTATATATATATATATATATATATATATATATATATATATATATATATATATATATATATATATATATATATAAGCTGATGAAGTGTTTATTATCCTTCATGAGTCTAATCACTTGGGCTGGACGGTAGAGCAACGGTCACGCTTCATGCAGGTCGGCGTTCAATTCCCAGACCGTCCAAGTGGTTGGGCACCATTCCTTTCCCCCGTCCCATCCCAAATCCTTATCCTGACCCTCCTTCCCAGTGTTATATAGGGCTTGGCGCTTTCTCCTGATAGTTCCCTTACTCTTCACGTATACGGTCTGGATAAGGGATTGGATTACATCCAGAGACGGTACCAGGATTCACTAGCCTCCTAGCCTACAATATGTAAGACAGAATTGACACCAATTTTCCTCTCTCCACAACCTCTGTAAAGCAGAGCAACCCTGGAAACACAAACCGAAACTATCTCTATTTTCCGCTTGTTACAACTTGTAATAAAGTTGTTACATCTTGGCTTAACGTGTTTATGGCGTATTAGAACGTTGTTACAACTTGCTATATTGGTTGTTATAACTAGTTAGGAGGAGTTAAAACTTCTTCGAACGTTGTACCAACGTCGTAGTTTCGGTGTGTGTTTGGCGGGAAGACACCTCCATTTTCTTTCAATTCGTTAAACTTAAAAATAATGTGTCCCTGGGATTTAATATGTCACCATAAGAGAAGAAAAGGTGCACGTTTTCAAGAAATTGAATATGAGAACGTTCCCGTAGAATATATTTCTCTAAGGGTTGGGGCAATCTTCCGGTGAAACCTGGATCTTCTCCATAGTGGGCGGCTTCTCCACTCTTGAAGCACAAACCGAAACTGTCTCTATTTTCCGCTTGTTACAACTTGTAATAAAGTTGTTACATCTTGGCTTAACGTGTTTATGACGTATTAGAACGTTGTTACAACTTGCTATATTGGTTGTTATAACTGGTTAGGAGGTGTTTAAACTTGCTCGAACGTTGTACCAACGTCGTAGTTTCGGTGTGTGTTTGGCGGGGATGGGACTCATGCAGAGCTTTCTCTTCCCCCAGTTCATGGGACGGAGGTGGGAGTGGAGCAGTTAAGAGGGGGCACCACTCTAGGAAATCATATAGTTCCTTCAGACCTTATGAGGTCTATTGACCAGACCTCATACTAAAAGGTGAAGGGACGACGACGACGTTTCGGTCCGTCCTGGACCATTCTCAAGTCGATTGTGACTTGAGAATGGTCCAGGACGGACCGAAACGTCGTCGTCCCTTCACCTTCTAGTGTGTGGTCTGGTCAACATATTTTAACCACGTTATTGTGACTCATCGCCTGCATTAGGAGGTCTGTGTTCATGTTATCTTGAGGTTATCTTGAGATGATTTCACCAACATTGAGATGATGTTGGTGAATGTTACGCGGATGTTGACCAGTTTGGTGTCTACTGTGGTTGTTACTCTGCTGACGTGTGTCTCTGGTGCTTCAGCTGAGACTGTGTGTTATTTAGTTGGTGAAGCTTGGAAGCTGCCTTAGAGTAACACTGTTCTGTATTTCAGGTCTAATTTATATTCTTATCCTCTTTACTTTTGAGTTGATTGGATTTCTTGTTTGTTGTGATCTTTCTTGTTAGTGTGTGTGTGTGTGTGTGTGTGTGTGTGTGTGTGTGTGTGTGTGTGTGTGTGTGTGTGTGTGTGTGTGTGTGTGTGTGTCTGTCTGAGAGAATAACTTTTCGCTAGATTTCTCCAAGAATTCTTTGACGGTGAAATCGGACCTAAACTCTCCCCCCAAGTAAAGTTGGAGCATCTCTCCTTCCTTCTCTCACTCACTCACTCACTTCTCCTCACCCACACTCACTCCTCTGCCACACTCACTCACTCACTCCTCACCCACACTCACTCACTCCTCCTCTCCCACACTCACAACCTGTTCAAACGTGTTTCCAATTTTCGCTACACGTCTTGGCCTCATTATTTTTAACAACCCAACCCTTTGACGGTGACTTTGTGTGGCACAAGTTCGCATCATTCCTCACACACTCATAAGATCACAAATATGTACAAATACACACTTACAAATCTCTTAAAGGATCGCAGCCATACATTCACACTCACAGGGATTCCCTCACACTCATACTCCCACAGGCCAACCGTCCAACCACTTGGGCTGGACGGTAGAGCGACAGTCTCGCTTCATGCAGGTCAGCGTTCAATCCCCGATCGTCCAATTGGTTGTGGCCACCATTCCTTTACCCTTTCATGGATGAGACTCAACTGATAATAATTAAAGCCAGATAGGGGTAGAAGAATGGCCAGGAGAGCTGAAATTGGCCGCAAGAGTGGTCAGACAAAATGGTTACTAGAGTTTAATGTAAGGTTATAATAGTGAGGAAGGAATGGAGAAGGCCAGATGTGGCAGTGGTGAGGGTTGCCAGGTGTCACAGAAGTGAGGGTTGCCAGCTGTCACACAAGTGAGGGTTGCCAGGTGTCACAGAAGTGAGGGTTGCCAGCTGTCACACAAGTGAGGGTTGCCAGGTGTCACAGAAGTGAGGGTTGCCAGCTGTCACACAAGTGAGGGTTGCCAGGTGTCACAGAAGTGAGGGTTGCCAGGTGTCACACAAGTGAGGGTTGCCAGTTGTCACAGAAGTGAGGGTTGCCAGGTGTCACACAAGTGAGGGTTGCCAGGTGTCACAGAAGTGAGGGTTGCCAGGTGTCACAGAAGTGAGGGTTGCCAGCTGTCACACAAGTGAGGGTTGCCAGGTGCCATAGAAGTGAGGGGAGGCCTCTGTACGACACGTTTTCCGCTCATACGACAACTGAGAAACAAACTAATCGACGTCGTGCAATTTAGAAGTCATTGTAGGCACCCTCGTCTTGTCTTGGCCTGAATGAGGTAATTAGATGCTCAACCAATTTTTCACACTCCGAATTAGACAAAAAAAAATTGGTAACGATGATCTAGGCCTTAAATCAAACCAAACTGTAAACAATGAGTTTGTTTGGACAAACAAAGCTCTTGCATGTAATACTCTCTAGATTTAAAGACTTGAACTTTTATTCAAAATTTTCCGCAAGATTTTCGCCTCCTGCTCCCACTCTCTAGCTGAAAAATCTTAGCAATTATCCAAATGAGACAACAGAGACCTTCCCGCAGTTTGCCGCGCAAAATTAATCGTCGCTTCCTTCCCTAATTTCTTCCTTCATAGCCTAGGATGCGCGGCGCCAATTAGGGTACGTTGGTAGGGTGAGGTACACAGTCTGGTGTAGGGTGAGGTACACAGTGTAGGGTGAGGTACACAGTGTAGGGTGAGGTACACAGTCTGGTGTAGGATGAGGTACACAGTCTGGTGTAGGGTGAGGTACACAGTCTGGTGTAGGATGAGGTACACAGTCTGGTGTAGGGTGAGGTACACAGTCTGGTGTAGGGTGAGGTACACAGTCTGGTGTAGGATGAGGTACACAGTCTGGTGTAGGGTGAGGTACACAGTCTGGTGTAGGGTGAGGTACACTACTCCCTTCTCTTACCCGGAAACTGTGTACCTTTTTCCCAAATGATAGTAATGGTATAACTCTCTGAGATTGGGCAAGATTGTACCCTAAGGTAGGGGGGGGGGGGGCAAAGTATACTGCTCTAGGATGGAACAATATATCACTACTACAATATATACGGCATCATAACAGCTATAGGTTAAGACCAATAGCTATTAGCAAGTAAAAAAAAACACACATACAGTAGACAATTAAAAAGACGAAATTGCCACCCCTCTGAAACGGTTCCATGAGCCATATGGGTTGAAGAGAGATGGTGCTCTATATTAATAGAGGCCATAATGTAGAGTTGATTAGAGTTAATGTAGAGTTGTCCAGCAGTGCTGCTCTCTCACGGCAACCGTATATTCTTCATTGGTAATGAAAAAAAGATTGAATAGATAAATAAACACCATTTCTCAATACGTCTCATCTCATTCTTACCCATCATATTATACTCGATTTATTTTGTTTCTGGTAGTGATAGTTACTAGTCCCTCCGTTCCATTCCTTCCCTCTCTTTCCCACATATCGATCCGTGAAGCTAGGCTGGCCCGGCGTCTTGCTCAGCTCCCCTACACCCCACCATCAACAGCAAGACAGTCATTATAATCACCGGAGGAGCGGCGCGACCATCCCCTCCCGCGTCGCTCTCCCTACTGACCGCAACACAATGGAACTTGGGGGAGGGAGGGGGAGAGGGGGGTGCCAATGTGCATATTATCATGTATATTTTTGTTGTCTGTATTGCTTTATTTTTTAGTTTATCCTTCGTAAGGTTGCTAATGTGGGTGGTTTGTTGCACAGACAGACGTTAAAAGATGAACTTTTAAACTAGTTCATTTTGCAAAACGTTCGTTGATTTATTTAATACAACAAAAGTTGACTGGGATCGCGTTGGGAGCTTGGACCAACAAGGTGGACCTTTGGGATCGAGTTGGGACCTGGACCAGGAACTCCGCTGGTCCAGGTTAGCCACCTTTGCTTCCCTCCAGCTCTTACTCTGAGCTCATGTTGGTCTTGAAATCTCACCTGATAACTCCCTTATCTAACCTACCTTTCACATGCCTCGTTCAAGCGATAAGAATTAAAATGCAAAAAAAAAAATGTTGTACTGAATGGAGGGTTCCCCCTTCATCTTCCCCTTCCTTCTGTCCCTTCATCTTTCCCTTCCCTCTACCTCCTCCACGTCTTTCCCTTCTCCATTCCTCTCCCCCTCTCCCTCAATCCCTCCCACACTAGACGACCCCAAATGACGGGTGTTTTCCCTGTACGACTCAAATTTCGCGTGCTGCAGTTTGAAATTTGGCAAAAAAGATTGGCGAAATGTGCGCGTTTTGGGGGGGACCTTCTTGTGGGGGGGGTGATGGGGGGATGAGTCACGACCTGGGGTTGTTATGGGGGAGAATGATGGTCGGGGTTTTAATTATGGAGTTAGTTGTGGATGGTTCTCTCTCTCTCTCTCTCTCTCTCTCTCTCTCTCTCTCTCTCTCTCTCTCATCTTCTGTATCGGTCTAGTTTAGGCTGGGACACTGGACCTTTCTCAT
>NC_091225.1:17600545-17602517 GCF_040958095.1 Procambarus clarkii | reverse complement strand
GGAGAGGTGTGTGGGAGTGGGGGAGAGGTGAGGGGGGGTGGGGAGAGGTGTGTGTGTGTGGAAGAGAGAGGGAGAGGTGTGTGGGGAGGGATGTGTGACTTAGGGGAGAGGTGTGTGGGAGGTGGGGAGAGGTGAGTGGGGGTGGGGAGAGTGTGTGGGTAAGAGGGAAGAGATGTGTAGGGAAGGTGAGAGGGAAGAGATGTGTAGGGAAGGTGAGAGGGAAGAGATGTGTAGGGAAGGAGAGAGGAAAGGCAGGTAAAGGGGTGAAGGGGAAGAGTGTGCTAATGGCAGCTCTTCACCCTGCCTATGACTGGTCACCACACAACATGTGTTGATGACACCAGTGGTTCCCAGTGTGGCCCCTCACACATCAGATACCTCTGTCAGTGTCCGCAGCATCAATATCCTGAAGGATTTAGTATGTCGTGATTGTATTCCCTCAAGTCTTGAGGTCCTGTTCATTTAGGACTTCATCTTACCTATCTCCCTTTGACATCAATGTACTTTCTAGAGGTTATTTCAGTGCTTGGATGGGTTTCGAACCCAGGAGCTACTTGCTTGATCATTCTTGCAGTCATTCTTATCTCCCTAATCGTTTTTGCATCACATCTGGTAAGTCATTTGCATGTATCAAAAACAATATTGGTCCTGGTGTCAAGCCCACGATTTTCCAATCACAATGGCCTATTTCTCCATTCTGTATATTAGTTTCCTGTGAATTATATAAAAGGTATTCTTTTAGTCCATAAGTATTCAGTCTACCAGCCCTTCTATTACCAGTCTAACAATATGCTGATCTTTAGGTCTGATCTCTCGGCTTAAAGTCTTACTTGAAAATTAGTATTATTTGCAGTGACTATCTTCTAACTGTCTGGCAGTTCTGATTGGCATAATGTCTTACTGAATATCTGGGTGAGTGGCTTGATTAGGGCTCCAGCTCCCTCTCTCATTATCCAAGATGATATCCCATGAAGGTCTTTGGAATATGGTGAGTCTAAGTCTTTCAAGAAACTCATTACTTTCTTGATTGTTATTTCACTATGTTTATATGTGTATTCACCTATTGGTATTTACATATTAATGGTTCTGGGGATCAGAATCTGGAGCCGGATTCACGAAGCAGTTACGCAAGTACTTACGAACGTGTACATCTTTCCTCAATCTTTGACGGCTTTGGTTACGTTTATTAAACAGTTTACAAGCATGAAAACTTGCCAATCAACTGTTGTTATTGTTATAAACAGCCTCCTGGTGCTTCGGAGCTTATTAACTGTTTAATAACTGTAAACAAAGTCGCTAAAGATTGAAAAAAGATGGACAGGTTCGTAAGTGCTTGCGTAACTGCTTCGTGAATCTGACCCCTGGTTATTGACCCTCGGCTCCTGGCTATTAGTTGACTGACGAGTTTGTCTCCTGTCATTCAATTATTTATTTGTACTTGTTCTTAAAAGTGTGGATGGAGGTGGGGTCCAGCACTGCTGTTTCCATTCTGTGCTAGAATACCCTGCTGTGTGTGTGTGTGTGTGTGTGTGTGTGTGTGTGTGTGTGTACTCACCTAGTTCTGAGATATACAAGAGTTGTTACATTCTTGTACAGCCACTAGTACGCGTAGCGTTTCGGGCAAGTCCTTAATCCTATGGTCCCTGGAATACGATCCCCGCCGCGAAGAATCGTTTTTTCATCCAAGTACACATTTTACTGTTGCGTTAAACAGAGGCTACAGTTAAGGAATTGCGCCCAGTAAATCCTCCCCGGCCAGGATACGAACCCATACGAACCCTGGCGCTCGCGGAACGCCAGGCGAGTGTCTTACCACTACACCACGGAGACTGTATAAAGTTGTGCTTACGGGGGTTGGACTTTGGCTTTTTGGTCCCGCCTCTCAACCGTCAATCGACTGATGTACAGATTCCTGAGTCTACTTGGCTCTATTATATCTACATTTGATTGAGAAATGATGGACAGGTTCGTA
>NC_091225.1:17505545-17595545 GCF_040958095.1 Procambarus clarkii | reverse complement strand
ACACACACAGGAATACAACGCATGCCAATGACACATAATCACTAGGAAATCCCAGTTCTTCAATCTACACAGCCCCGCTCCTGTGCCAGGTAAGTCCACTACGGGCTCACCATAGCCCGTGCTGCTTGGAACTTGTTCCGAGTAGCTGAATCTATAACAACAGCCCATATCTTCCTCTGCCTCAAGCTGTGTCAGCTGTGTCAGCTGTGTCAGCTGTGTCAGCTGTGTCAGTTGTGATATCCGCAGGAGGCAGGAAGTGTCGAAATTTAGTATCTTATTGGAAACCTTTACCTTCTCCGGAGGTGTAATAGATCCTTTAAACTGTTTCTCGACGCACTTTATTCTGGGTGCATAAAATATGACTGCCGTAGTTCAGAGGCGCTCCTGGGTGGGTGGTTGCTGGCACGGTGCTTCTCTCTTATCGTCGCAAAACAGATGCTGGAGCCACTTATTCTCACCTAGTTGTGCTTGCGGGGGTTGAGCTCTGGCTCTTTGGTTCCGCCCTTCAACTGTCAATCTACTGGTGTACAGGTTCCTGAGCCTATTGGGTTCTTATCAAATCTACATTTGAAACTGTGTATGGAGTATCCATCTATCTTATCCAGTCGATTAAGGCAGCGTCTGGGATGCTCTCGGACGTAGGTTCGAATCCTCGTCACGGCCCTTGTGGATTTGTTCTCCTGTGTATGGAGTCTGTCTCCGCTAGATGCTAATGACTAATGCATTCTATTTGTTAACTACCCTGAAGCTCATTTATGTGAGCTCAATGAGTGTGACGTCATAAAAGTTGGGTTCTCTGATTGGTAGATGTAAGTAATTTTATAAAAATGGAGCTTTCTGATTGGCAGACGCCAATCAGAAAGTTGACATCACTGGAACATAAATTGCTCAAGTTGACATCATTGAAACCAAGCCTTTAATTCGCTTGAGTCGTGTGACGTCATATCTAACAGCTGCTGAAGTCTGATGAATACTTTTTGTGACCTCTGTACTCCTTTCAGTCTTGTGACATCGCATCTGTGACGTCCCATTACACAACATGACGTAGTCAAATGCAGACATAGCTCGAGTGCAGGGGGGTTGTGTAAAACCCTGGTTTGTGTCTCGGAGAGGCTGCAGGATCCAGTAAGTTCAGTAAAACTTCGGTTTCAACTTTTTGACCATGTCGCAGCTCAGTCGATAAAGGCAGCGTCTTTGATGATCTCGGACGTAGGTTCGAATCCTCATCACGGCCCTTGTGGATTTGCTCATGACGTAGGGACATCATACTGCTTTGAGACACATGATGAATACGTTTATTTTTAAATACTGTTGTTGTGAGACCATTGATAACATTAAGGCGGGAGAAACGCCAGAGTCCAGATTCACGAAGCAGTTACGCAAGCACTTACGAACGTGTACATCTTACCTCAATCTTTGACGGCTTTGGTTACATTTATAAAACAGTTTACAAGCGTGAAAACTTGCCATTCAACTGTTGTTATTGTTATAAACAGCCTCCTGGTGCTTCGGAGCTCATTAACTGTTTAATAATTGTAAACAAAGCCGCCAAAGATTTAGAAAAGATGTACAGGTTCGTAAGTGCTTGCGTAAGTGCTTTCGTGAATCTGGCCCCAGGCTCCTCCCCCACACACTGTGATAAACTCGCTCATAAATCTCATCATCTAGGCACTTTATTGATTTTCTTTTCTCACATAAATCCCCCGAACCCCCAACCTCCCTCCTACCCACACCCCCCTCCCTCTAAAGGCCACCTCTCCCTCATTCCCACCCCCCACTAAATTAACCCCCCCCCTCACCGTCGTTCAGATAACGCTACGGTCTTCACTTTGTGGGGGGATGGTAGTCTGGAAGTATGGTGAGATGCACTGTGTTGTGTCTCATTATTTCCTATATCGTCTTTGATAATATTGATGTAAGAACATAAGAACATAAGAAAAAAGGTAACTGCAGAAGGCATATTGGCCCATACGAGGCAGCTCCTATCTATAACCACCCAATCCCACTCATATACTTGTCCAACCCGCGCTTGAAACAAATGTGAGCTTAGTATATCACACTGCCTCCTGCTGGGTGCTGTTTAGACTACATTAAACAGTTTACTAGCTTGGGAACCTTACAATCCAAGGTTGTTGTTGTGAAACCTAACTTGGCAGCATTTTGGCGCTCTTAAACTATTTAATAAAAGACGTACAGGTTGCGTAAGTGGTTCCCCGTATGTTTTGTGAATGGTGGTGTTGATCTTACGATCTATGATTTGTCTGCTGCATGTCAGTAGAGTTGGGTAAGCTATATAAACTATATTTGGTCTCTTGGACTGAATGGAGACGTCACAACTTTTATGAGAGTGTCTTGGTGAGTGATTTGGCAACATTTGTTGAGACAGGAAAACATATGTGTGTGTGTGTGTGTGTGTGTGTGTGTGTGTGTGTGTGTGTGTGTGTGTGTGTGTGTGTGTGTGTGTGTGTGTGTGTGTGTGTGTGTGTGTGTGTGTGTGTGTACTCACCTAGTTGTACTCACCTAATTGTGCTTGCGGGGGTTGAGCTTTGGCTCTTTGGTCCCGCCTCTCAACCGTCAATCAACAGGTGTACAGGTTCCTGAGCCTATTGGGCTCTATGATAGCTACACTTGAAACTGTGTGTGTGTGTGTGTGTGTGTGTGTGTGTGTGTGTGTGTGTGTGTGTGTGTGTGTGTGTGTGTGTGTGTGTGTGTCAACATTTCCTTCTTGATTATTTGTCTTTTTCTCTTATCTTATCTTTCTTTCACACCATTACATTGGTCTCGTGTGTCTTCGGTCCATCACTCATCTTTTCCCCTTCCTCCTCCTCCTGCCTCCTTATCTTCCTCCATTACTATACCCCATTACCTCCTCCCTCCACCTCCTCCAATCATACCCATTACCCTCCTTCTCCTCCTCCTGTTCCACCCATATTTCTGTCATTTGGTATTTCCATTAGAAGCACATACGCGTTGGCCGGATGGACGGGCCGGGTGGTGGACGGGCCGGGTGGTGTTGGACGGGCCGGGTGGTGGACGGGCCGGGTGGTGGACGGGCCGGGTGGTGGACGGGCCGGGTGGTGGACGGGCCAGGTGTCCCGGGTACAGAAGTGGACCGCTGGAGTAGGTAATGTTCCTCACCTTAATGACTCCCACGTCAGTCATCACCCCATTAAGGACCAGACGCCATGTTCCCACCTGCATTATTGTGTCTGGTGGTGGTGGTAGTGGTGGTGGTGGTAGTGGTGGTGGTGGTAGGGAGGGGGGTACTAACCTATCAATGACTAGGGAGAAATGAGGTCTAAGCTAATCAGCCTCGCCTACTACCTTTGTTGTACATTAATGTTGGAGAAGAGAGAGAGAGAGAGAGAGAGAGAGAGAGAGAGAGAGAGAGAGAGAGAGAGAGAGAGAGAGAGAGAGAGAGAGAGAGAGAGAGAGAGAGAGAGAGAGAGACAGAGACAGAGACAGAGACAGAGACAGAGACAGAGAGAGAGAGAGAGAGAGAGAGAGAGAGAGAGAGAGAGAGAGAGAGAGAGAGAGAGAGAGAGAGAGAGAGACAGAGAGAGACACGTTAATCTCAGATTAACCCGTTTTAATCTACTATTTCATTGCCCTTATTTCATTCTCATCTTTACCTCGCCCTATTAATCACTCTTCCTCCCCTCTTCTGCCCTCTCCTCACTGTCACCTATTACCATGTCCCTAGTCATGTTCCTCATCATCTCTCATCTCCCCACACATCACACTTTCCTCCAATTCCCATCATCATCTCCATCATCATCGCATCATTATTACTTTTTATTATTTTTTTTATTCTTACATTATATTTCGAAGTCAGTAAACTTGAATGGAACTTTGTCCCATTATGTATAGTATGTGGGATGTGTACTCTTAATACTGCTGTTATTATCATTCATAAATATTATTCATTCTTAATGCTGTTGTTTTTATTCATTCATAAATAACAAAAAATTCGTTTGCAAGGTGGATGAGATATTCGTATTGTTCAGTCGCCAGAGTGTTGGCAAAGTTCGTTCCGTAATGTTGGGGAACGATTAATGTAAAGTTGGTAGTTTACTCTTGAGAGAGAGAGAGGGACGTTTAGAGGAGATAGAGGTTCAGCAATGTGTGAATTTTGTGGGATATACAGACCAGTCACCTCTGTGTTATAGAGTCTGCTGTATGTTATAGAGTCTGCTCTGTTTTATAGAGTCGGCTCTATGTTATAGAGTCTTCTCTGTGTTATAGAGTCTGCTCTGTTTTATAGAGTCGGCTCTATGTTATAGAGTCTTCTCTGTGTTATAGAGTCTGCTCTGTTTTGGAGAGTCATCATGTACTCTACTGGGTCAAGAACATTAACTTGGCTTCTGGCTACTGTGTAGCAATATCTTGATTTTTATCTGATAACTTAAGATAAGATTGTGGACAGGAATCGAAACTAGTGGTGAGTACTGCATCGTACATCAGATTTGGAAGTTGCAGAATGTTACACAACATTCATTAGCTGTCAATGTAGTTGTCATTGTTGTCTTGTAGTTGTCAACTTTCTTGATAATGTAGTTGACAGGCGACCCTCCGGTCACATGCCAGTTTCCTGGTGCCTTGCTGAAGACGGATTTTCACCCATTTTCACTCCTATTACGGCAACTGATGGGCTGTCTACTCCTAAGACGATATATTTGGTGTCTTCGGAGGATAGCCATCAGATGGGGCTTTTCGGGAGCAACAATAACTGGCTACGGTTGTCCACAAAATTATATAGTTTTAAGGGGATCAATGACGTGATATTTTTGTTTTGAGATATATACAAGAGTTGTTACATTCTTGTAGAGCCACTAGTACGCGTAGCGTTTCGGGCAGGTCCCTGGAATACGATCCCCGCCGCGAAGAATCGTTGTTACAACCAAGTACACATTTTACTGTTGCGTTAAACAGAGGCTACAGTTAAGGAATTGCGCCCAGTAAATCCTCCCGGCCAGGATACGAACCCATGACAAAGCGCTCGCGGAACGTCAGGCGAGTTTCTTACCACTACACCACTGCCTGCTAAAACAGTCAGTGTACAACCATCTCAATAGGTGCTAGCTTCTAGCAGTAATCTCAGTATGTCATAGAAGTAGAAGATCCACAGGAGCGATCCCATCACGGTACCCTGGACGCATTTATGGTATGTTTGCGAGAGGAATTATTGTTGATAACTGAGGTCTTTCTCAGTAGCTTTACAATCGGAAATCCAGGGTTCGAATCCCGGGTGGGGACAGAAATAGTTGGGTCACCCCCTTTCCTATAACCTAATGTTCAGCGAGGAATAAATGGGTGCCCCAGGAGTTAGTCAGGGGGCACCCATTTAATTACGGGCTCACCATAGCCCGTGCTACTTGGAACTTTTTTGTTCCAGGTAGCGAATCTTGTGGTGTTGCATCCTGAGGGTCAGTAGTTCCACCTTGTGGTGACCACGATACAAGTCTTAACATATATTCACAGGCTACCTGTCCCCTGACAACGGGAATTATTATAGCACCGTAGATTAAAAACTATTAATTAATAACTATTAGAGATGATTAAAAACTATTAGAGATGATTAAAAACTTATATGCCAGTTTTTTTATAAAGACTTAGTGATGTTCCTATAGCCAAGGGTGAGACTCCCCGCGGTCACCCGTCCAGTGCTGACCAGACCGCAATATGGACAAAAATAATAAAAAACCTGACTGGCCACATTGTAAAAAAAAAAATTCCCGAAAGCATGGTATGACCCTCAATACTCAAGCGCTAGCCTAGTTACCTCCAAGGCCGCTAGCATGGTATGACCCTCAATACTCAAGCGCTAGCCTAGTTACCTCCAAGGCCGCTAGCATAGTATGACCCTCAACACTCAAGCGCTAGGCTAGTTACCTCCAAGGCCGCTAGAATATGGGTTTGACGTTGGGCTTACTTACGGCCTGTCAACCTCTGGAGGGTTATTACAGCAACCACAATTCCTTACAACCAGCAAGTATATTGACCAATCCACACACTCGAAAATGAAGGGACGACGATGTTTCGGTCCGTCCTGGACCATTCTCAAGTCGATTGTCGATCGACAATCGACTTGAGAATGGTCCAGGACGGACCGAAACGTCGTCGTCGTCCCTTCATTTTCTAGTGTGTGGTCTGGTCAACATACTTCAGCCAAGTTATTGTGATTCATCGCCTGCACAAACAAGTATACTTTTGTCCTAAATATACTCCAGGACTAAAGTAAACTCAGTATATATACACCGAGAAGGAAGGTCCACCTCTCAGTCAACATATCACTATGTAAAGCCAATAGTTACAAATAAAGCTTATCAATTACCTAACTTTGTCGACAATTTGGGGATATATTTTGGCATTAAACGCACGTACGTCTCAGACACATTAGCTTTTAGTAATCATATTTCCTCTCCGGCATTACAATTTTTTCCCCCAATTATGTAAATTTCTCACGCAACACTTCAAGGATGGAGAGGTGGGATTGAGTTTCAAGTGGGAAAACTAATGAACTAATTAAAGTCCACCCTCTTTATAATACGTTTTCTGTCTCAAAACCTAGGCGTTTGTATTCCAGTTACATCCTATATAGAGGATGTTGTTATCCTCCACACAAAATTCAAAACACATAATACACAACTGACATTTTTCCTTTTTCATTGAAAAAACTAATGTTGAATACGGGAGCTGGGGGGGGGGGGACTGGTGGGACAAAGACAAGTGTGTTTTTCTATACCATCGCGTGTATTGTTCTGTGTCTAATATTGCTCTCCGGTACACCTCCCCCTCCTCATATCTGACTCTGTTCCCTTCCATCTCCCCTCTCACCCTTCACCGTCCCCTCCCCTCTCATCTCCCCTCACATTCTTGTAGTATTACGCTTGTGCGGTGACGCTAAGCCGACAGTGGAGGCCAACTCAACATTATTACTTCTGCCAGTACGAGGCGTCAAATTGCTCCTCGACTTCCATAAGTATTTACACACATTTACTGAAACACTGTCACAATAACATCTACTAAATACTGTAGAACATCGTAAAGCCTTACAGTAATTAGTAATAAAGGTAGTTGTTTTTAAATTATACATTTAAGCACAGAACATTACATTTGGATAGTCACAAATAAATTATTAGAATACGAGAACAAAAATGCATCATTTAAATATTAACACAAGAGGGGTTTTATATATATATTTTTTTTTGCGTGCCTGGTACCTTAACGACTAGACCAACACGACTCTTCCAAACAACAGCCCGTCTTCCAAACAAAGACCCAAAAGTGATTCCATGCACCCGCCAAACCCCCTGTTTATGAATGAAAAACGGTTTACACACGACACAACTAATTTCGTTCAAACACTTCCGGAACAAGTGCTTCACTGACGAATTTTGATCGAACCACAACGCTATAAATGCTTCACCTGCGTACTACAAATATAAATAATCACCAACAGAACCTAAACACCTGACCTAACCTAACCTATTCCTATATATGCACAATATGCTAATATATTATAATATTAATTTATATTTTAGAAAATTCATGTTTTGAATGAACAGCATATAAAAGTTTATGAATGCGTCTGTGCGGGTCGACCGCTGGATGTAATGACTTAAGTCGAAGACGGGTTGCATAAACAGGGGGTTTGGCTGGTGCATGGAATGGTCTTTAGGGCTTTGTAAACAAAGCCGGGCTGTTTACCTTGCAATCAGCTGGCTTCTCCCCAGCTTGGTGGGTGGGGTGACTCGCGCAAAATAATATACTTGTTTTAATCTTATTGTGCTGTTCGTTGCACTAATAGTATGTTTATGACAGCATTATAAATTTTACAGTTAAAATGCAATTGTTCACTTACCTGCAAAATACTGCGTATTCTACCTGGTCCCTGTTTTGGTGTGCTGAGTGGCCGCTTTCTGGCTTTCCAAGGGTCGGTGCTTGGTTGCTTGACAAAGTTAACTCCAGCACTACTATCAGCTGTTTAATAGCGTCCCAACATTAATAACTGGTCTTAGCTAGTACTTAACTCACTAAATTGGCCTTACGAGGCTTATAAACCGTCCTGTATCATTTAGTTATCGACTGGCACTGATTCTTGATCACCAACGTTCATATTCCCTTTAAGACAGTATAGACCTCTTACCGCCACCCTTAAAGCACTAGTGGCTTAAGATTGCTGCTCTAGCACAGCTTGAGCACTTTACTTAATATGTCTGGCACTTTGCACTAGCATTACGGGCTTATCACCTAGTAAATATACTATAAAATATCAGCGCTCATCCATCCCACCGCTTGCATCCTGGCCGAGGCAAGAGCCAAAACATCGTCGTCTCTTCAGTTTCTGATGTGTGGTTTCGTCTTCAGCTACGTTATTTATTTACTTATTTATATACAAGAAGGTATATTGGGTTTATGAGAGTACATGGTATTGATTTTTTTTTTACATTCTTGCGAGGCCACTAACACGCATAGCGTTTCGGGCAGGTCCTTAATCAAACAGCTAATTTTAAGCAGGTAATTTGTAGCAAAATTTGAAGAATATTAACAGGTACATTGTAAGAAAATTTGAAGTAAATTAATAGGTATATTGTAGTAAAATTTGAGGATTATCAACAGGTACATTGTGGCATAATTTGAGGATTATTAATAGGTATATTGTAGTAAAATTTGCATTCAACATACCAACCATGATATAAGTTTATAGCAGTGACTACAATGGTGACGTTGCATGGTTTAGGCACATGTATTGGGGGACTGGATAGCATAAGATACAGTGCGAGTTTGAAGCACTAGGTAGGAAAGATTATTGTGACTCGCCGTCTGCTTTTATATAATAGTTTTACATATCAACATCAGCAGGTAGTGCAGACTCCCTGAGGTAATTATACCCGAGCCTAATGCTAATGCTTTTATAGTTAAAATAATTACTGGAGGGCCACTATCTCTGTTTCCTCGACTGAGAATGAAAGCCGACGGCTTGTTAAAGGTCCACCTATTATTTGCGAGGATTTGTATGCATATTTTTTTAACAAATACAAATTAATTACGAGGTAGGCAGAACATTTATTATTAGAACGCCTAAACAGTTACATTAATTGGATTCTGAGTGAGGCTGCAGTTGCTACGGAGATCGTTAAGCATGTTTATTTACTGTGGCCGTAAGAGTATACTACGTGATATATACAAACATCTTATTTTCTAATTATCATTGATGCTGCACTGTAACTGGCTAAGCGATCCCAGGGAAAATGTTACCTTAACTGTGATTGGTCAAAGTCAACTTTACTATAGCTGCTGCACTCTGGCGAGAGGCGGCGGAACTAAGACCAAGGCTTGAGTGGACCGTACGAACTTTTCGTGAATGAATAACAGTAAGACCATAACTTACGGCCGGACGTACGCTCTCATCTCAAGTTAGTGAATCCACCACCAAGTTAAAAAGGTGTCCATCTACGAGAACTTAAGACTAGTGGCGTATTAGAATAAAAACTTAGACTCGCTGGCGTACAAGACAGACATAATGAACGGGTCGAAGAAGAGGAAGCCCAACTTCACAGACGAGGAGGTGCTTATGATGTTAAACCAAGTACAGAAGCGGAAGAAAGTCATCCTTGGCAAGCTTGACGGCTCGCTGACAGTTCATGACAAGAACAATGCCTGGCATGTCATCGCTGCGGCCGTCACTGCCACCAGCCCCTATATAAGAGGCCCTAATGAAGTTCGCAAGAAATTTACAGACTTGCGGTCAGTAGTTAAGAAGAAAACAGCGGTTATTAGTAGGGAACTTAGGAAGGCTGGTAAGTTAATTGACGTGTAAGGAGACTTGGGACAGCCTGAAGGAATGATGTGGGGTTATATAAGGTACAGGTATTTCCGTCCATAAGGCTGTTCAAGTTTAGTGTAGTTCATTTATTATGCACCTTATACCCATCCTGTGGGCGGTAGTGGAAAGGGTTACAGAGGCATATAATGAACTTAGGGACTGAACCCCAAAACTTATTTAGCTAAGTAAGTTATAGTATTGATGAGACTTAAAAAAAGTTAATGTATATTGTTGCACCATCAAAGGGTTTGAGACCAACCACAAGTACAGTCTCTAAGAAACTTGCATATTTATTTATTTATTTATTTATATAAAGAAGTACAGTGGGTTTGTAAGAGTACATAACATTGGTGTTCTTGCATTCTTGCAAAACCACTATTATGCACTTAGTGTTTTCTGCAGAATGTGGTGAGCTAATGTCATTATTAATGTTTATCCTGCTTTTCTAACTTAACCTAACCCAGGGCCCACTAACTCAGCTTAACTTTAGGTAATCTAACCCAGCCTAGCCTACTACTATCATTTTCTTTAATTCAAAGGACTGTGTGAATTACCTGCATATGATTTAACTATACACTTCAATCATGCAGAAGTGTTTTCCATATAACATTTGTTCTAAATTTGTAAAATGTTATATGAAGGTAAATTGGGTTAGGCTGAGATACATTAGGTTGGGATTAGTATGTATAGGTTGGCTTGCTTATGATAAGGTAAAGTTAGGTTAAATAAAGTCAAATAAGGTAAAGTTAGGTTAGCCGATTTTAGTAAAATTAGGTACCCCAGTATGTCTTAAAATTCATTGTCTAGTACCCTCTTATGTACAAAATTGTCTGAATCCAAATAAATTGGTAAATATAAGAGGCAAGCAAGCCAAACTTGTGTATTTAGGTGTGATTCCCGCCCAGGAATCAAACTCGGTCACAGCTGGTTGTGAGCAAACTGTGCCGAGCACTGTGCCATCTTTATAAAAAAAACAAGTGAAATGCATAAAAAGGTGTTTATCAATAAAATAAAAACAAAGCCATTCTGTAGATATACTACTTGCTGAGATACGTGCATTAACGAAATTAAAAAATTAAAATTAATTATTAATAATTATTATCATTTTAATTATTAAAATAATTAAATTTAATTTAAAACGAAGTCATTCTGTAGATATACTACTTACTGAGATACGTGTATTAACCAAAATAACTCTGGTAAAATACTGTACTGTATGTAGGAAAGCAGACTTATGATTCATGCTGGGTGTCCCGTCACCTGGATGCTGGCATTCGACTTGCAAGTCTTATCACCATTTGTAAAGGAATTTCATTAATACAGTATACACACATATTATGATCAATTTTATACCTGTCAGCCTTTTAAGAGTTTTGCACACAACTCTTCTAATAAAATACAATGTTTGATTCCTACAGGTCCAACCTCCATGTGGGTGAACAGCTCTAATTTTATTTAAACTTTTCAAATGCTGAATACGTTGGAGGATATTAATCGAGGCCCCTTATTTAATAGGTCAAATGTAACATTTCCAAAGGGCAACAGTTTGAAGCTCAACAAACCACAATGTAGGACAGAAATCTGTAGATGCTTTTTCACCCATAGGCTTATACACCCATGGAACTACCTACTTGCCAAAGCTGTAAGTGCCAAGACATTACCGCAGTTCAAAATCCAGTTGGCAAAAAATCTGAAAAAATGGGGGAGACTTTTGACAAACCACCGGCTTCATGTCCATGTCAAGGCGACTAGACAGATGGTGGCCCTCAGGTAAATTCAGATAAATATTTCTTCATCCTAGTTAAAACTTATGTTTACTGTTAGTGTTAGTTTAAATACTGTAAATATACAGTACAGTACTTGTATAGTAGACACCACTAAAAGTAAAGCCTTTAGCATTAATTATCACTAGAACACTGTATGTCTTTTTGCTAAATTTCCTAAAAATTATATTTATACAGTATATTGTACATTAACTTTCATCTTATAATAAGTACTATACAGTACTAAAAATGTCCCATTTAATCATTACACATTTTAATCTTTAGGTATGCCTGAAATGTTGTGTGTAACTAGTGGCTTTATAGCACATACAAATACCATTAAGTAATTACCAAAAGAAGGTACCAAGCCGGGGAGACTTATGTAGCATCATAGGGTATGATTACCCTATGGTGATTACCCTAGGATATGAAGCTTCAGTGGAAGCCTCAGAACCCCTAAAGGATTCATTTGAATCCCAGGCTGCATTGCTTTTGACCATATCATGGTGTAGTTGTCAGGGGCATGTGCTTGGGAGTACCAAGTGTGTGTTCGAATCATTCTCATGGCTTTTACTGATTTTCTCAATGATTTTAATAATAATAATACTGTAATAGAAATGGTGATAATAATAGTACTAATAATACTTTATTTACAAAATACAGTATATATTGTACTGTATATATTTACCTGAATTTACCTCAGGGCCACTAATACTAGTGGCCTCAAGGACAGGAAGCCAGTGGCTTGTCAGAGGTCCCCCCATTTGCCCTGATCATCTTTTCCAATTGTATATTAAAACTCTGCAGGGTTTTGCTGTTTATGGCTTTGGCGGGTAGGCAGTTCCACAGGTTTACAACCCTATGGGTGAGAAAGCATATCGTGTATTCAGTCCCACACTGTGACTTGTTGAGCTTGAACCCATTGTTCCTCATTTGTGTTATATCTGACCTTTTGAAGAAACTGTCTGGATCAACATCCTCCAAATTGTTCAGTATTTTAATGGTTTCGATAAGATCAGCCTTGACATGCCTGGTTTGCTGTGTTGTTAGCCCTGTGGCCCTCAATCGTTCCTGATATGAGAGATGACTAAGCTCCGAGATGATTTTTGTTGCCCGGTCTTGCACCTTCTCCAGAGCAGCTATATATATACAGTATATTGTATAATGATTTTTTTTTAAATCCTGCGGTTGGGTGTCAGTTATTGGACTAGGTTAGTCAAGCTTAGGCTTAGTGTTATTCAGAGCTTATTATGTATGAGTATTGTACATGAGTTTTCTATTAAAACAAAACCAAAAGTCTGATTCCAAATGTTTTATTTTTATTTTATTTTTGTACTTTTAGGTGGTGCATATGGTGATTTAAAACCTTTAACAGCTACTGAAGAGGCAATGGCGACATTAATAAACGACGCTTCCTGTGAAGATCTTTCTGCCGCACTTGATAATGGAGATGAATATGAATCAGGTATTGACCATAAAACTAATAATGTTCCAGTGTAGTCGTATTATTTTGCCTTGCCTTAGTTTATGTTGCTCTTCGTAACATATTATTGTTAGCTGTCAGTACAGTATGTTGAGTACTTAATACTACTTAAGTATTAAGTATTTGATACTTAAGTCTCTCATTTTTTTTCTTTTGTGTTCATCAGAACATATATTATGTTGTGGTTGTTTTACTTGTACTCAAAGATGGGCACCGTTCCTCATAAGGAACTTATGGTCCTAGTCCTTTCCTCAAAATGGACCATTAGTCTCAGTCATACTAATGAAAACACTGAAATTATTAATATTTAATTTTAGTAAATTAAAGTTGAATTCCATGCAATACAAAATTAATAATGTACTGTATAACAAAACTAGGAAAATATATTAATAAGTTAAATGCTTTAATTTCCCTTCAAAAAGACAATTTCAAAATGGCTGTCATTGAGCCCTGATCTCTTTGGCTCGTGGACATCTTTCTCCACAGTGAAGAGCCTGACAACTGTAGCAATAGAGGGGGATAGCTGTATTTAATTTGATGAACAAGTCTTAATGCTTGGCTACGGGGAACAAGCCCTTGTTGATGATAAAGGGTTTCCATTTCATAGGCCTCTCACTGATAATTTTCTCCATCAACTTGGTCCAAGTTTCTATCTTCTTCTCCCTTCCCTCATAGAAAGCCCTAAAGAATTTTCAGACATTGTCTTCTTTGTCTTCATTGTCTTCATAGTTTTTATTGTCATAGTCATTCTCATCCTCACTGTTGATTTCCATGCCTGAGCCTGTCAGAATCTCATCCACCATAAACACCATCTACTTCTTCACCTTGGCAGTGACCCCTTAGTGTTATATATGAAGTCATCATCCATCATCCTTACCCAACCCAATTTGAATTGTTGGTGTAGCGCAGCTGCTACGAGGAAGTCCATATCCTCAAAAAATGCTTTAGACTTGGAGTACTGTATAACTTATTTTTTCTTGGGCTATATATAATGCTTGGAACTTTGCTTTATCTAGTTGTTGAGTGCCACAGTTTGTGACACTTTCTCAGTAATGCTTAGCCCTGGTATCACTCAGAGCTTATTATGTACAAGAAACTTATACAAGTTTTACGTAAACCATTTGGTTTATTAAAGATGCTATACAAAATTTTACTTTTAGGTGGTGGTAACTTAAGAATATTAACAGCAGCTGAAGAGGCAATGGCCACATTAATAAGTGACACTACCATCGAAGATCTTCCCTGTACCCTTGATACCGGCGGTGGAGAGGATTCTCAATCAGGTATTAACCCTAAAACTTAAAAAAATTCCACTGTAGTCATGTTATTTTGCCTTACCATAGTTTAACAGTTTAACTCTTGTTACATGTTATTTTGAGCTGTTGTTAGTATAGTGGATATTTGTGATCAATGGTGGACGAATGGATACTTGGTGCATTTTTTTCTTGGGTACTAATGAGAATACGTTTGATATTATACAGTATTTGTTTTATGTTGAATGAACATCTAAATAATTTTTTCTCATGTGCAGCAGTTTATTGTGTAAAAGAGGAGGAATTTACAGACGTTGGGTCTCCTGATAACTCAACTCAGGAGCCATCAGCTGAGCCTTCTACCTCGTCTGCTTTTAAGGAGTCTGAGCTCCCCAGTGTGGAGCCACTTCTTGGGCATGATTACTGCAAACAATCAGAAATTTCAGGTAGTAAACCACCTCAGTGTAGATCAGAACATCAAATCTCTTGCAATCCACCAAGTAGATCCAGAACTACTAATAAAGACAATCTAATTGGCCCTCAAATGTTGAAGGTACAAGAAGAAATCAGGGATAGTGTTCATCAAATGGCAGAATCCCTGCAGGAAATGTCGTCTACTCTCAAGGAGGGTTTGCAGGGCATATCAGCTCTTCTGAAGGAGTTTACGGCACTTGCTAAGTACAGTTTGCAAAAATAATTAAGGGTAAGGAAAGGTTTAATCCCTCCCAAGTAACTTCATTTTTATATTTAGTGTTAAATGAATAATTAGTTTAATGGAGGAGAATATTTAAAATGAATTTACTGTGATAACTGTATTGGCTGTGAATTACTTTTTATATACTGTAGGGTTAAGGTTAAGAAGAGACCTACCTCAAATATAGGAATTATTCAGATAAATATTTGGTTTACAATAATAAAGTAAAGTGGCAGATATGGTATGCACAGATCTGTGATATACCTGTTCTCTTCAGGTTTTTATCTCCTTGATGACTGGGCCTTTATATTTGCTGTCACTTCTCAGTTCTTCCTCATACACCCAGTAATCTCCCTCCCTCATATGTCCAACCACTTGGGCTGGACGGTCTCGCTTCATGCGAGTTCAATGAATCAATCCCAGGTTCAATCCCTGACTGTCCAAGTGTTTGGACACCATTCCTCCCCTCCCCCCTTGGACGATCCTAAATCCTTATCCTGGATCCTTCTTCCAAGTGTTATATTGTCATAATGGCTTGGTGCTTTTCCCTTGACAGTTCCCTTCCCTTCCTTCCCTCATACACCAGTAATCCCTCTCCCTCATACACCAGTAAGCTATAACCCTCATACACCAGTAATTTCCCTCCCACATACATCAGTAATCTTACTGTTGCATTATACCCTACGTAAACCTGTGTTACACTATTTCATCACAGAGAAATTAGAAAAAAATTTAATATAAGAATATATGAAGTATGGAACCTGCAGAAGACCTATTGACCCTATACAATGTAGACAGAAGAAATATTATATATCATGTGTAGAAAATGAAGGAGTGGTGGTCTTCCTGCCATGCTTTATATTACTGATCATAAATAATCATCTATGTATGTATTCAAGCTCTTTCATTATAAACAATGAAAAAAAAGTTTATTAGCATTAATACAATAATAATGCAAAAAAGTCATCCCATGTGTGTAAGAACTGAGGATGTAGTGGTAATAATTGGCTATTCAAAATGCTGCTATTTACACTGAATAAAACCTATTTATGTTGTTTGTAACAAAATTATAATTAGAATATAATTCATTACAGTGAGAAACCCTAACTATTACATATACCACTTCATTAAGCAAGCAACATTTCTTGTTTTGGTGAGTACCAATTTCTTCATAGAAAGGGAATGGCGTATGAATACCATGTTGACTATAAATTAATGCCGTCATAACACTAAAGTCAATTTTGTGTGCAGAAGAGAGAACTATCAGGGGAAAGTGTCAAGCCACTACAACTATATAGCACTTAGAAGGGGTCAGGATAAGGACTTGGGATGGGACAGGGGGTGGTGCCCAACCACTTGGACGGTCGGGGGATTGAACGCCGACCTAAATGAAGCGAGGCCGTTCCTCTACCGTCCAGCCCAAGTGGTTGGGTTGCAGAAAAATAACATTTCTTTGGCAAGTCGAGTACAGTAAATAATTTTGGACTCTGCACACAAGTTTTTGGCCTGATTATGTTTGCCAAAGAAAACTCAGTGTCTTCACCCAGATTTAACTTTTCATTTATGATTGTTTCAGAGGTGTGTGAATACCATGTTGGCCACAATCAAATATCAGTGTTTAGTTACATATATTTCTTGATTCACTATTTTAGTTAAAAATCTTATTGTCATTGAGGAAATTATGCATGCTGTTATTACAGTATTTTATATTTTTACAAGATTGTTTCTAGTCTAAAAGAATAAAAATTAAATTCAAGCTTTAAATGTACTATAATTGAATATCCTTCCCTGGTTGCCCCCTAGGTAGATCCATGTGGTTACATGCTTGTATTTCTTAGCTTAAGTATCTCACCATGCCTCAAAACTAATGCAAATATACCAGAAATCAACATCACAATCTGGTGCTCTCTATGAGGTGAAGAGAGTATGAGAATCAGAGATCTACCAAAAACTAAGGAAGCCAAAAAGAAAGATTAAGCAAAACACAGAAAATTACCACCTGTGAGAGAGAAATGAAAATGCTGAAAACAAAGCAAACAATTGCTTGCTGTGTATCTATGTATTTACATATGTAGGTTAGGTTAGCATTTTAAAAACACCGAATCACCTTCTGTGGTTGATTGTTCAATAAACCCTTGAACTATATGTTTAACACATCTCTAACCCTGTCCATGGAGGACAAGAAAATGTATATATGCTGATTAACATTGTAAATGTGTGGCCACGTCTGTGGTAGAAAATAATAATAAAAAAAAAAAAAATTGCTTGCTGCTGCTGAACATGCTTAATCCTAATGCACCCGGCTACCACCAGATGGTGTGCCAGGTCACCCGGGGACCCAGCTCCGCACCTACCATGCTGACAAGCCACCTGTAGTGAAACACCACTCCCTTCAAAATGGGCAACAACTGAGGGTCTGCCAGAAAAGGGCATTTCATTCCATTCAATGCTTGATTTCTGGAAAAGGTTTTCATAGTAGCTCCTTGATGCTTATATACCAATTATCAAGGCACATTTACCAATTTGCCTTGAAGATGAGAATGACTTTGCTGAAATGGAACATAAGATTAGTAGAACAAGGACATACATAAAGGGTTTACCCCTAGACAACAGAGGAGCAGGACTTGGGGCAGAGAACCATTAGCAGCAGGCCAGATGCAGAAGTGCTACGCAGGCATGGCAAAGCCATGTCACATTTTGTAAGTACTGTAGAGACAGTCATCTGCCAAAAACCAGAGACCTAATATATGAGCCAAGGACATATTGCCAAAGAATGTTGCCAAAATGGCAAACTTCTGCACATCGTGGGAGCAATGATAGACAGCATGCTGGCTGTATCGAACCACCTTCCAGATTTTTTGGGCAAACCAGTCCTTGGAGCATGGGGCTCCAAGGACTTCGTGTTTATACCACCCACATTGTGTGGGACTTGCCATTCCATTTTGCTCTGGTCATGGCTAGGGATGTTTTTCTTGGAGTCAACTTGTATTTTAAACCCTGAGGACCATTTGTGTTGCTTCCATCAAATAGCCTGCCGAGTTCAGGGTGAAGTTCATTAGCACTGAACTTCGGTTTTGGTGGAGTCGTCGTCTTAAGTGGCTGGCTGTCGTGTTGCAGCCACTCTACAGGGCCAGGCTATACAGTATGGGCTTTTACAGCCCTTGTGTACAACAGATGGTATGGTTTCCATTTACCCACTGTTTTACAAGAAGGTTTATGAACATTTTATTTTAGACAATTTTGTCAAGTATGAGAGGTCGGCCAGTTATGCCCCATTATGTGTAGTGGAAGTGGGTTGAACAGTCTCAGGCCTCAGATGTTGATATCATGCTGGTATCATGATGTTGTGGTAGTTATCATGCAACAACAATCGTTTGTCTAGTTTACCTTGAGGTGCGTCATGTCCTTCAGATAATTGCTTGTTTTATTGCACTTCTGCTTTCTGGTGGGTTTTTCCCAGTCTTTGTAGTTGATCCTCTACTCCCCCCTTGCCTCGTTAAGTGACCTAGATTCTGGTGGATTGAGAGTTAAGCTCAGAGAACGAGAAAGGGTGGGGGGGGGGACCATAAAAAGAAATTTTATTACATTTGACACTGATTTTTTACAATGTAAAATTTAAGTTGCATGTGTACAGTAGATCATTAAAATTATTTTAACTTTATACATTTTTTGTATTAACACAACTGCTTGCATAATTTGTAATATTTTGTTTAATTTCAGTCATGAGTGAGATTTATACACTACAGAGCCAAAACTACCGGTGTTGCAGGCATTGTAATGCACTGGACCCATTGGAGCTGGGTGCCCATCTAGATGCCAAGCTCATTAAATAATTTATGCCTTATAGTTTTCAAATTATATATTTATTTTTTAACTTTCTAACTTTCACTATCCTATTTATATTACCGACCTAACATAATTTAGTCAAGAAAACCCATTTGTGCCACAATCACTACAGGTACTTCTAATTTCATTACTGTATACAGTGCGACCTAAAATATCCCGGGCAACTGGTACCTCTGGACATCCAGAAAACTGAAAATCTTGAAACTCAAATAAAAGATTTTGAGATGTAATTTTCTGCAGTTTGTAATTTTAGTATATATTTAAACACCCATGTGCTAAAAATACATACAATGATGTATTAATAGAAATGCACAAATTATATGTAGTCAATATGAGATTTTTGCATTATATGTTACCATAAGTGTCCTTCAGTGTTGAATCACACCAAGATTTCATGAATAATGGAGGGTTAACCAGCCATGCTCCAATTATTGGGGGGTGGAGGACTAGAAATTTCTATGCCCAGTTAAAAAGTCACATGGAGGAGTATATTAGAGATGACCTTGTATGCACAGAGCTACTAATATCTACAAATGAGGTGGCAAAGATATACTGTACTTGGAGTAATAATCTAGAGAAAATAAACCTGGTTATTAATTTAATATACAAACTGCCAGATGAAACAGATGAGGAATTAAGAGCAGATAATCAAAATAGAAAATAGCCTCAATAATCTGGCAAACCCAATACCTGATTTTATTCTTCTTGGAGATTTCAAGCTGCCAGTTTAAGATGGTGAATAGCAAACAATAATATTATACTGTACCAGGAAATCAACTTCAAAATATCCAACCACAGGTCTGAAAACTACTTAGATTCTGTGATAATTTTTTGTTCAATAAATAAGAGCCAATTAGGAACGAAAATGATCTAGAGCTGATCTTCACAAGCAATGAAGAAATAATCAGGGATATTACAATCTCTGATACCACATATTCAGCTCTAAGAAGCTTATTGAAGTGCAAACTAACAGCAATACTCACAATGTGTCCAGAAAAAATTATGAAGCGAGAGGGACTATTCAATAAATTCAACTTTAATACCACAAGGAATTACTGGGAAAAAATAAGCATAGAGCAATAAGAAACTCTTGAGTAATAATGATCACTTTTATTTACAATAAGGTACAATGGGTTTGAGAGATTACACAAGATTGGTATTTTTACATTCTTGCAAAGCTACTAACACACAACATTTTGGGCAGGTCTTTAATCTATCATATCAGGTAAGAAGGAAAGGTACATTGCTACAATGTTTTATAACTACAATATAAATTGGCAGAGGTGATTGCACTAGTGAAGATAGATGTCTTAAGTATTAATATTGGGGAAGTGGGTAGCACAAGTTACAGTGTGAGTTTGAAGCACAAGGTAGGAAACTATGTGGATGAAATTAGGTACCTTTTGGTTTTACTTTTGAATAAGGCAGAGGTTGGAAATTTTTTTAATGCATTAGGGAGTGAGTTTCATAGCCTGGGTCCTTTTATGTGCATGGAGTGTTTGCACAGATTTAGTTTGACTGTGGATATCAAAGAGAGATTTATTTCTGGTGTGGTGCTCATGGGTTCTATTACAACTATCAAATGACAAAACTCCCACATAAGGAATAGAACAATTGACTGCCGAAGCATACAACGTCTGCTTGATATATTGTTCCTGTGCGAAAGGTCAAAAAGAGGACCAGATTAGATAGAGAATGCAGATGATACTACAGAAGAAAGAAAAAATAATGCACTGTACATGCTTAATGCTGAACTTTTTCAGCCCTTTTAGAAAATGGGGAACATATGCACATTTCTAATCTAGGGAGACTTTACCATGGTACAACAGGTAATTATTAGAAAGCACAAAGCCAGTGAGACTATATAGTACTTGAAAGAAATATGAGGACAAGAATCTGGGATAGGATGGAGGGAACGAATGGTGCATAATGACATGGACCATCAGGATTGAACACTGATTTGCAAGACGCAAGACTTTCAGTCCACCGATGAGTTCAAGTGGTTAGAAACTTTATCTTTGTCTAAAGATTTTTTGAATAAGAGTTTCAGAGGTAGACACAGTTCATCAGCCAATTCTTTTACTATTATGGGAAACCATAAGGTGAACCCCATATGTTCAGCCATACTTCAAACCATGACTAAATAAAATTAATAAAAATATCATTTGATCTAATTGAATTTTCTAATAAAAAGAGAATTTATATTGGAAACTTGATAAAATCCAAGAAATGATTTTTTGATTTCAAAGTTAGGGCAGAAGTTCATTAAACTACCTACCAAGCAGTGATCCTTCACACCTGCAAACCCATAGAGAGAATCCAAAAGGAGAGAGTCATTCACCATCTCACAATGCACCATTTTGTACAAAAATCAACACAACATGGTATTGTACAAAAATAATCCTGCTCACATTTTTGAAACGGTAACTAGCTATTCACACAAAAGCTTTCCAATAGAGGTAGTATACATATATACTACATATATATACATATACATACATACATATACACATATAGTATACTCTCTAAAACTGATAGGTGTACCACATTAAAGACTGGCATGGATATTGCAAACACAGAAAAAATAATAAATGCAAGAATGGACAAAACAATAGTTAATACAATGAAACTATGGCTGATAGAGGAGTAATTACTGACACTCAAAGTGCAGAAAACACTGGTAAAAAAAATTATGATGCTTAGAACAAAACTATATGTTCAGACTGTATAGTTAAATACATTCATTAGACAGTGGGACATTGTAATTACCATAATTAGCCTGGGATATCATTACTTAATTATGACAACTGCATTGTAATCAATCAACAATTAAACTAACTCCAATAAAGTATCAATAGCCATATTGTTAAAAACAAATAATAATAATTATATATATATATATATATATATATATATATATATATATATATATATATATATATATATATATATATATATATATATATATATATATATGTAATTAACATTTATAATACATAAAGCTTTGTAATTATTTCATTCACGGTGTTGGAAGAAATTTTACCTGAAAGCCACCATCTGATGTTGTTGTTTAAGATTTCCTACCTGGAACAAAAAAAAAGTCCAAGTAGCACGGACTATGGTGAGCCCGTAGCCACCATCTCTAGCGACCTCGACGGGGACAGGAAGCCGACTGGGCGCCACAGTTGCCAGATCTAAATTGCGGAAAGTAGCAAGCTGACGGCCTAAAAGTAGCGAATTTGTAATAAGAGTAGCCCAATCTTTTTTATTGAATGATAGGGGTTTCAAAGTAATATATTTTGATATATAGAGTACACTACACGTTTTCTTTACCGTGTATGTTGTAATATTCCTATATTTACAGTTGTTTCTCCCTGTGAAGATTATTAAACAATGGTGATTGGAAGGGCGCGGAAGTTCAGCCTGGCCAGGGCCGCCAGCAGCCCTTGGGCCCGCCTCGGCAGCTCCCAGTCTTTAATTTGGCACCTTTGTGGGACCTTTGTGGCACCTCTTGGCACCTTTGTGGCACCTCTTGGCACCTTTGTGGGACCTTTGTGGGACCTCCACCGTCCCATCCCAAATCCGTATCCTGATCCCTTCCGAGTGCTATATAGTCGTAATGGCTTGGCGCTTTCACTTCATAGTTCCCCCACCCCCCAGAATAATATTACGAGAGCAGTATTTACCGGTTATTCATGCCCGTGCTACCTTTTGGGTGGCTTAATCTTCATCAATCGAGAGCAGTACGTCCTAACCAGACATTATATGATGATATCCTCAACAGTTGATAAATAAAAGTAATTGCAGAACTCCAGTTATCTAATACTTATCATGAGTGGTATAAAACCTTAATTATCACAAGCCAAGGAATTTGTAGATCAGTGTTTAAAGGGAATTCGGAGGTAATAATGATACAGCTAGTGCCATCTGTCGGCAAAAGAGAACACTATTAACTGGCTGGTCAATAGTAGCCATAAGGTACAGCTTACGCCATCTGTTGGCATCAAATTACACTTATAACAAATTACCCCACAAAATACCACTAGCGCCATCTCTTTTTTTTCCAACGAACTATAAATAGCCAAACAGCAACCCATAAGGTGGGTTGTTGCGCTCGGGTAGGCGGTTCCTAGCTCCGCCCACAGTGTGTATGGGCTGCATAATAAATGGCATATCATTGGTAGATATTCTTTGTTGACATTCACACAACAGCCAATCACAGGAAGGGATCAGCTAAAGGCTCCATCCACTTAATAAATCATCTTTATTCAGCACACCATCCTTGCTTATGACATTCTGCTTCAACTTTAATCTACCTAAAAAGTAAAATGTTAACTATTTAAAAGCGTTAATAAAGTGATAATGAAATACTGCAAGATGTAACGAGTGTTACAGAAACATGGGCTGGCTACCTAGCTTGTGACGTCATCAGCGGGGGTTGCCTCACAAATAATGATACACTGCTCTGCCCTCTTATTCGAGTAAATTATTCAGTTAAATGGAGATTTTTGTCAGGTGCAAAACAGAAATTGTTGTTCTTTTTCACACCAACCTTGTTGTTGTGCACAAGGACCTATTTCTTAGTTTAAATTGTATTCATAAAAGAGTGTTGGTATTCCCCGCACCAGCCAATCACAGGAAGGTATTTCTGGAAGCTCGGCCTCCTTATGGACTCAGCACATCGCTCTAGCTCATGGCTCGCTGTTTCATCTCTTGTATATACAAACTATGACTTGTTTCCATTACTGTTATAATTAATAGGATGAGATATAAAAGTTTTTACACAAAATGGCTAAATTCTGCCATTAAATGGGCTTTGTCTGGTATACATACAAACATACACCAATTTATTACCATTCATCCATTATTAATTTCAAATGTAATGTATACTATCTAGTTTTTTTACCTCTCGCCATTACTTGGTGCAATATTTGAAAGTTGTCTATCTATGTATCGATCTATCTATTATCTTGTATTTATATATACAAGTTTCTCTGCTTGGAAGAAAACTCTGCATTGAATTGGGACTAATTTATTAAATAATATTATTTAGTATTAATTAATATTTACAATTATTATTAATTGGAATTATTTATAGCTTAGTTACTTTCATGTAACTCGCAATCGTACATTCTTAACTTTAATAGCCCAAATTAGTACATCTTGCTTTAAATTAGCCCAAAAAAGTAGCAAGTAGCGAAATTAAAAAATTGGGAGCGCGGGGCTCTCAAAAGTAGCCCAATTCGCTACTTGTAGCTCAATCTGCCACCACTGCTGGGCGCTATGCTCTTGTTTTAGATTCAGCTACTCGGAACAAGTTCCAAGTAGCACGGGCTATGGTGAGCCCGTAAGGACGCTATGCGTGTTAATGGCTTTACAAGAATGTCAAACTTCAAGTCTCTGAACTCTCATAAACCCAATGTACCTTCTTGTATATTAATAAATAAATAAATTAATAAATAAAAAGATAAACTTATTGTTAGCTCATGATCTATCCTATTAGATACTCTTAGCTCTTGATCTATTCTATTAGACAATCTTAGCTCTTGATCTATTCTATTAGATAATCTTAGCTCTTGATCTATTCTATTAGATAATCTTATAATTAGCTCTTGATCTATTCTCTGTAATCCCTATTAATGAGGGTAGCAGAACAATCTTGTGTATTGTTCACGAGTTTGTTAATACAAAAATTAAGTCCTAAAAAAGAGCTTAGGCCTATCACAGGAGTGTTTTTAATGCAGCCAAATTAGCTTAATGAACATTAAACAACCAGTTTTAGCTGTACGAGAGAGAAAAGTAAACAAAAAAATTGAATAATTAATTAGTCACCCCGTTATATACAGGCTCGCTGGAATTGTCTATATGAAAAGGGTAAATATCTTATTTTACATTACGTAGCCCATTACAAAATAATTACGTGTAAGTGGTACTCATATATATTGTTTATTTTGTTTAAATTATTAGTAATTGTTTTGATTTGTATTAACAAATGAAAGCATGTCAACTTTTTAACTTCGATTGTTTACAATCAGGACAGAAGCCGTCGTGGCGAGGAGTATATAACACTCATAACAACACCAACAACAACAATCTTGATTTCTTAGACTTTATTAAGCAAACCACAAACATGACGGCTCCACCAGCTGCTCTTCTCAATAAAAATAAGAAAAACTTCATCGGTATGCCAGCCCCGCTGGGATACGTTGCTGGTGTTGGTCGAGGGTGAGTGGCTGCCTTCCTATTTATCTATTTTATGATTTATTTATAGTATTCAGATAATTCCCCCTTGCGGGATACAAGTCATATCGTGCCCAAAATCATTTTAATACATACTGTATCCATGCTGTATCCATCTGTATCCAACCTAATGCATCCTAGCACTGCCTAGCCTAAGCCTGTAATCGTAACCTAAGGATTAGGGATCTCGTAGTACAGTTGGTTTCGTTTTTAACTCACAATTGAAGATCCCTGGTTTGATTTCTAGGTGAAATAGAAATGGTTGGGATCATTTCCTCTCACCTAATGCATCTCTTCACCTAGCAGTAAATAGTACCCAGGAGTTAGGCAACTGTTGTAGGGTTGCCTCCTAGGGAGGCTCATTACTTCGATCTTGCGGGGGGACTTTGATACAAGCCTAGGATTGTGTGTGTGTACTCAATACATCTATACAATATATATACTCGGGCTTCCTGACCCTGACAATGGGAATTAATGAACCCACCCCTAGAATTGGTGGTGCTAAATTCCCTAGGTATGCCATATTGTAAAGTCACTGGGCTCTTGCTGGTTATGGACCTCTCTGGACATCGATGCCTAATAAGTTATAACAACTGCACTGGTGTATAGAACAAGACCAGTATTTACCTTAATAAAACCTAACAGTTTGTCTGCAATTGCTTAAAATAATTATATTACTATATTTCATTTCAGAGCAACAGGATTTACCACACGTTCTGATATTGGTCCTGCTCGTGATGCCAATGATGTTTCAGACGATCGACACGCACCACCTAGCAAGCGCAAGAAAAAAGATGATGATGATGATGAAGATCTAAATGATGCCAATTATGACGAGGTACTTTCTCTATAATATTGTAGTTTTCTTCATTAAGCTATTTTATTATACTGTACTCATATGGATTTGCCATAAGTATCTTTCATCTCATCATTTGCTCTTCTTACCCAACCCTTCCATGCATATAATTCTTTCAAATAATTTTTTTAGTGTGGCTTGTGTTAGTATTGGGTTAATCTCTGATACTCATGTGCTCCCTGCCTCATGCAAAGGGCAAGGGAAGATTGTACTTGTCCCCAGTAGACAAAGTCCTACAGATACATGTACCTGGTGTTGGCTTGTCTAATCAGTAACACGGTGAAGAAGCTCAGTGGGAACTGCTGATGTGTCTTTATAATTTATAATTACAGTGTAGTATCTCATTTACTGTAGAAGTCTGCAATTTTGTGATGGAATATCTTTTGTCTTCATTTCACAAATTTAGTCATGTGCTGTATTGCATTTTAATATTTTTTTAAAAGATAATTAATCCAAGTGATTAAAGTTGTATTTTTATAATCAGTGTTGAATACGTCATTGTAGAAAAGCTATGTATTTTCTATTGCAGTAATAGATATACTGTATATTCTTATTTATTTATTTATTTTTTCAGTTCAATGGCTATGGAGGATCATTATGTAGCAAAGATCCCTATGATAAAGATGATGAAGAAGCTGATGCCATTTATGATGAGATTGACAAGCGTATGGATGAGAAGAGGCGTGAGTATCGTGAACAGCGCCTGAAAGCAGAACTTGAGAACTATCGTCAGGAACGCCCAAAGATCCAGCAGATGTTCACTGACCTTAAACGAGAATTAGCAAATGTATCAGAAAATGAGTGGAGCACAATTCCAGAAGTAGGTGATGCCAGAAACAGGAAGCAGCGTAATCCAAGATCCGAAAGGTTTACACCTTTGCCTGATAGTGTTCTCTCTCATAATCTTGGAGGGGAGAATGTGACAACAATTGATCCAGGCTCTGGACTTGCTTCCATGATGCCTGGAACCTCAACCCCTGGAATGCTTACCCCAAGCGGTGATCTTGATTTACGTAAAATTGGACAAGCACGAAACACTTTAATGGGAATGAGATTGAACCAAGTGTCAGATGCTGTTGGTGGCCAGACTGTGGTAGATCCCAAGGGTTACCTGACTGACCTTCAGAGTATGATACCACAATATGGTGGGGACATAAATGATGTTAAAAAGGCAAGATTGCTTTTAAAATCTGTTAGGGAAACAAATCCTAATCATCCACCTGCTTGGATTGCCTCAGCACGTCTTGAAGAGGTGACAGGCAAGATCCAGTCTGCTCGTAATCTTATTATGAAAGGTTGTGAAATGTGTCCCAAGTCGGAAGATGTGTGGCTTGAAGCAGCTCGACTACAGCCTCCAGATATGGCTCGGGCTGTGATTGCACAAGCTGTCCAGACATTACCTCACTCGCCCAGAATATGGATTAAGGCTGCAGATCTGGAGTTGGAGTTAAAGGCAAAGAAAAGAGTCTATCGCAAGGCCCTTGAACAAATTCCTAATTCTGAGCTTTTATGGAAATTGGCTGTGGAGCTGGAAGAGGAGGAGGATGCTAAAATTCTTTTAAGCAGAGCTGTTGAGTGCTGCCCCACATCAGTAGATTTATGGTTGGCTTTGGCCCGATTGGAAGTGTATGAAAACGCCAGGAAAGTTCTTAATAAAGCACGTGAGAATAACCCTAAAGATCGCCAGATTTGGATTACTGCAGCAAAATTAGAGGAGGCCAATGGCAATAACACTTTAGTTGGTAAGATTATTGAGCGTGCAATCTCAACATTGCAAGCTAACATGGTTGATATTAATCGAGATTTTTGGATTAAGGATGCCATGGAGGCAGAGCATGCAGGAGCTGTCCTGACCTGTCAGTCTATTATCAAAAATATAATTGGTTACGGAGTTGAAGATGAAGATCGTAAACATGCATGGATGGAAGATGCAGACAGCTGTGCCACCCAGGGTGCCTATGAATGTGCACGTGCAATCTATAGCCATGCTCTTTCAATATACCCAAAGAAAAAGTCTGTCTGGCTAGCTGCTGCACACTTTGAGCGAAGTCATGGGACAAGGGAATCATTAGAAGCGCTGCTGCAACAAGCTGTAACGCACTGTCCACAAGAGGAAACTCTCTGGCTTATGGGTGCTAAATCAAAATGGCTTGCTGGGGATGTCCCAGCAGCTCGATCAATCCTTGCATTAGCATTCAAAGCCAATCCAAATTCTGAAGAGATTTGGCTGGCTGCTGTCAAATTGGAGTCTGAAAATAATGAATATGAACGTGCAAGGCGTTTGCTTTCAAAAGCTCGTTCACAGGCAGCTACTGCTAAGGTGATGATGAAATCTGCTCATTTGGAATGGGCATTGGGTAATTTGGATTTAGCCAGAACATTACTTGATGAAGGTATCAAGGAGGTAGGTGACTTTGCCAAGTTGTGGATGATGAAAGGTCAAATCCTGGAACAACAAGGTAAAAAAGACGCTGCATGGGAAGTTTATAGGGATGCTGTCAAACGATGCACATCCTCGATACCTCTCTGGAGGCTTCTGGCAACTCTAGAAGAACAGCAAGGGAAATTAGTTACAGCAAGAGCCACACTAGAGAAGTCGAGAGTTCGTAATCCAATGAATGAAGAACTGTGGTTGATGGCAATTCGGCTAGAACTTCGAGCAGGACAGCGTGAAGTGAGTCGGTCCTTAATGGCACGTGCACTTCAGGAGTGCCCCACATCTGGTATTCTGTGGGCACAAGCTATATTCTTAGAGGACCCCGCCCAGCGAAAGAGTCGCAGTGTTGATGCTTTGAAACGTTGTCAGGATGATGCGCATGTTGTTTTAGCAGTGGCAAAAATGTTTTGGATGGATGGGAAAAAGAACAAAGCACGAGAATGGTTCAACAAAACAGTTAAAATTGATCCCGATCTGGGTGATGCTTGGGCATGGTATTATAAAATGGAAATTCTATTTGGCTCAGAAGACCAACAGCTGGAAGTGAAGAAACGGTGCATGGCAGCTGATCCACGCCATGGCGAGCATTGGTGCATGGTTTCTAAACATATTGACAATTGGAGAAAGAAAACGCCAGAAATTCTTCAACTAGTTGCAGATAGACTTCCCATTCCTGTGATGAACAGAGAAGTTTACTGAGACTAAAGTTTTGTAAATATTGTATGATTTTATATATATTTACATGTTAGCATAATTTTCTTTGAGAGTTGTGTGGTATCTAAGATTTTTGTATCTAATTCATTTCATTATTCATATTTCACTTCATAATCATCAAATTGATAACTGGTCAAATTTTATGAAGTACATTACTACTTCATTCAGCAGGTTTTGTAGTATGTATTGTTTAATAATAACTCTACAAGAAGTCAATTTGTTTTACTTAACTGTCATGTAGCAGCAATATTCACATAAGGAATCATTTAACAAAGCAAGAGTGAAATTTATTGCATGTGCTATGTTATGAAATTAATGTACAGTAATTGTAAGTACTGTATAATACTGTACTTTATACTTTAAACACTTTTCCATTAAACTTATTTTAATTCATTTGGGGATTCACTATTGCTACCATTATGATTTAAATTCTCAATATAAGAGATTCCTTATATTAGTTATTTCCTATATATATTTTAATCCATAAAAAATTATGGATGTCAATCAGCAAACAACTTACGCAATCATCAGAAGAAATCTTAACATGCATGATGTACTATTATAAACTTGTCAGCAGGATACAGAAAATTCTTTATGTGCATTTCATTCTATATTTTTTGTGATTTCATGCTGCCTCAGAAATGGGTAAACAAGTATTGATGCATTTGATGAGCAAATGAAACGTGACTGTAAACTTATCTGAATTAAAATAACATTGATGAGAGAGGCAAGCAAATTTATTTATTACTGTACTTACATTACAGCATATAGTTACTGTATTTATACCAAAAATAATGGGAGGACTTGTATGCTTGAAGCACACTGTGTATTAGTGGCTTTAGGCAGTGTTTTTATCTTGCTTATAAACCCTCCATTATTTGTGTATCTATGTATGTATGTACTTGTGCCCATATATTATTATTATTTTATTAAGTTAGGTGGGGTTGGTGAAGGCCAATAAAGAATTTAATCTTTTGCAATCATCAGATGTCTAAAGTGTAGAAATTTGCTTTGTAGAACACTATATTACTAACTTAATGTTTGTCCCCAGTTTGTTTGTTTGCCATTTGGTGGGTGGAGTGTTGATAACATACCTAGTTAACCCCAACCATGTCTTGCTGATCCAAATTGGTATTGTTAACACCACCTGATTTTTATTACCCAAACCTGATTTTATTGACCCCAAGTTAGTTTTGTTAACCCAGTTAGGTACTTTATATTGGGCAAAGTTTCCAAGCATTGTATATTTCAGTAACTTAGAATGCCTCAATTTGTTAACGCTCAGAAGTCGTACAAGGTTATTAGAGATGTTTGTGCATGCAACATTGACCTATATGTATATGGTACTCTACATAGGATCTTTGCCATGTAAAAATATTTTAATTTAAGTTTTATGGATTGCATCTATACTGTAGTAATCTAGCCACCTGAATACTGCATATATTTTCCACTAGAGCTGAGGGCAGAAAGATTTCTGGTTTACCTCTTTCATTCTTTATGGATTTTAAACCTGTAAAAATATAATTGCTTTTACTTCACTTAGTATAGTGTTACATTATTAACATAGCTTATATTTTTAACATATAGTGTAGTGTTGTATAGTATATTAAGCAATTTCTTGGCCTTTCAATTTTGCAATAAACTTGTTTTTAATTTATTGCAAATAAATTTCATTCATATTTTTTTCACAAGTATAAAATATCATAAACTTGCAAGTTTCTTGACATATTGTTTGCCTTGCCTTAATTATCAGCATTACCCTATTTCCCCACTTTCATGGAATGGACAGGCATCAGCCCAAAAAAAAAGATAATCAATATGAAAAAAATAGTTATAGATATTACAAAATATGGGTATAGTTACAGTATTACTTGCTCTGAGCCATTAAACCTCACCTTTCACCTCAAATTTTTATCTTATATATATTGACTTTATCTACCAATCTTTCCTTAAATTATATAGTCCATAATGGTAATAATAATAGTCCAGGATGGACCAGAACATTGTCACTTAGTGAGCGTTATGTGACAGTGTTGGGAAGACGGGACACCACGAGTGTAGCTCTCATCCTGTAACTACATTTAGGTAATTACTTCCTTTATTTTCAGATGTGTGGGTTAAGTGGCTAAAATAGTACTCATTCATCAACAAGTAAAAGGGATGAAACAAGGAGCTGCTTCAGTCTTTTATTATTTGATGTTTGACCCACTGTTAATAGAGTTAAGATCTAATAGGACTGGTTAATGCATAGGCAGTATTAAAGCTGCTGATCTTGACCAATTAGAACCTACCAAATATACTATTAAAAGATGTGTTTAGTGATATACAGTAGTGACAATGCAACCTGATATTCAATCGGTATCGGTTTAAGTTGTATGGCCGTGATCTATGGGACCTGCAAAATGCTGACTTTAGTAGGCTAAATTGGGCATGGAGGGAATGTTCTAGATGTATTTTAGGTGTCCATTTTTACACTTAATAGACTTGCTGCCTGATGTCAACATGTACATTTTAAACAAATTATTCTGGGACACCATATGCTACTTTATATGACTTTGATGGGAAGCCAGCGGATTGTCAAAGGTTTTTCCATTATTCCTTCGCATTTTTTCCAGCTGACTTTTGAACTGAATTAAAGAAAAAATATATAAAAATGGATTGCAATGATTGTTCATGCTGTAGTTGTGACCCATGGCTTAGAGAATCACTCTCCATGTTAAAGGAACATTAACTGCCTGAGGGTTATCAAGACCACCACAGCAGCTTACTGACCAACCATACCTTAGTCCAGAACTAAGGTAAACTCTCAGTATACACCGAGAAGCAGGTATATATACACAGTGATTTCTGTGTGTATAGGTATGTATAGAGTTTTGTGAAAGTATTGGATGGGACACGTGTGTGACGTCACGGGGATCCGGCTCGCAGGTGGGCTCAAGAACGCTCCTGACAGCCACTCGGGGTCTGGTTAAATCGTACATAACCGGTTTAGATACCGTCGGTTCGGTATACAAATAACCAGTTCGTTCACAGACAATTTTGTATACCTTTCGTGTATACATATGCGTTGGCATGTGTTCGTTGTTGTTCTCGTCTTCCAAGACAATAAAATGACCAATACGAGACAGTAGAGTTTGTTATAAATTATTTGGAATAATCAGAGGGCACTTGATTATATTATAATAATATCCGACCAGGCACATCCCCGGAGCCCAATCATGCCCACCCTCAGTTTTGCAATCAAAATTAATTTTAAATTAATTGTAATGTCCTTGTCGCAGAAGCCATGCGGACATTGTTTTTTTATATGCATACTTAATAAAAAGGGTCAGGATTAAATTGTTGTGAATCCCATCACGCTGGACTGCTTGCACTAAATGAAGTCAAGGGTGAAGAGGTGTGAACGCCATCTGTATCCAATGTACCAATGTACCTTCTTGTATATAAATAAATAAATAAATAAATAAATAAATATGGAACGTACAAAGCGTTTTGTACGAAATGGGTTCCGTGTTGTGTACCAAGTGACTTGTATCCCTAGGCTCACCAGGCGTCAACATCACACGTCATTTCTCAGTGTTTATAATAATATTCTGTGAGTACTTGAAGGCTACTTAGCCATATATAATAAACAGTAACCGCATGATATAATGTGTATTGTTTCCCATGCACAAGTTTTTAGCGAGTAGAGGAAACTTTTGTGTGAAACGTGGTCAAGAATATTACAAGAGCTTAGCTATCCTAGTCTAATGGTTCATCTTGTTTCCCGGTTGTCGGGGGGACAGGAAGCCTGCACTTATACTAATCAAGGTTTGCCTTGGCCAGTGACTGACTTTCCCTAGGATATAACCCACAGTAATTGTCTTAACTCTTGGGTACCTAGTTATTACTAGGTGCACTGAGGCATCAGGTGAAAGGAAACATACCCTCTCTGTCTTGCCTAGGGATTGAACCTGGGTTGTCAGGTTACAAGTAGGACCAATGCATTTCATATATATGAAGTGCATACCCTATATGTATCTATATATATACTGTATATATATGTAGAGAGAGAGCATGCTATGTACTCTCATCTGTCTAACTCCCAGGTACCTATTTACTGATAGATAACAGGGGCATCAGCGTAAAAGAAACTCTGCCCATTTGTTTCCGCTACCACTGGGAATCGAACCCGGAACCTCAGGACCACGAATCCGAAGTCCACTGAGTCTACTCAGCTGTCAGGCCCCTAAGGTAGCTAGGAGTTAGTCAGCTTGTTGTGGGGTTGTGTCCTGGGGAAATGGGGACCGCGATATAAGCCTATTATGTATAAACACACACTGGCTGCCTGTTTCCCAACACATATATTGACAAGGATAGTCAATAAAGATAGATAAATATTAGGATAAAAATTGCCTCTACAGAAGACACTGAAAAACTACAGGCAGATATTAATAAAGTCTTTGATTGGGCAACTGAAAACAACATGAGGCTTAATGGTGATAAGTTCCAGGTACTGTACTTAGGTATGGTGAAAATGAGGAACTTAAACGAAACACAGGGCTAGGATTGACTAGGATACATCAGCCTTGTGACGTTGAGTTTGTAGTATTGTTAGTCCTGAGGCCCTCAACCTTTCTTGGTAAGAAACTTTACCAAGCTCTGGTATGATTTTATATATTTAAATCTGTGGTTTTCATAGAAAAATCTCACAAAATTTAATTTTATTTATTAATGTTATTTAAAAAACTCCACACTTGGAAGTGAACCACTGAAATTGTATACCCCTCCAAGGTATTGATGAACTATTGAAATGTTAGCCATATGAATGTCTCTAATTTACTCTTTGGCATATGATACCACCTGTACATTTATTATCTTACTTTAATTTGCAGCTCCTTATTTTTTTAGTCAACCATTTAAACATTTATCTTAAATCTTTATCTCATTTATCTGCAAGCTACATATTCTTTCCAGCTTGGTACCTTCTTTTGATAATTACTTAAGATCTGCAAATAAAATTGTCTTTATTGATATACAGTTTGCTGTACAGTACAAAAATTGCATAATACTCATTTAATTACAGCTGTTAAGATGGCCAATCGCACAACTGCACACAGACGTAAATGGGCACTGGACCTAGCAGGTCGAAGAGGAGAACGTGGTAGTGATAATCTGCCAGCACCTCCAGGTTATAGAAGTTCAGTGAACCAGGTTCATGCTGAGGCCAACAGGCAAGGAGACCCAAACCTTGTCATTAAAAAAGCTTGGGATACTGCACTTAGTCCGCTAAAGTCGGTGAGTTTTTATGCATGCACCTACCTGCCATGGGCACATAATCATTGGATATATCTAACAATTAGATATATCCAATATATCTAATTGGATATATCCCCACACACCCTAGACAACTAGGTCATGACCATGTCATAGCCTAGTTGTCTAGGCATGTGCATGGGAACACCCACTGCATATGTTTGACTCCTCATCACCGCTCCTATGGATTTTCTCACTGATACATCACGTTAGTGTGATTACTCGTGTAATGAAAGTGGTATTTAGAGTACTGACACGTTTAATTATAATATGAATGGAGGATTAGATTAGATTTTCCTATGAGAATAGTTATTCAGTAATTTGACCTGGATCTTTCCAGAAGGGGGTTCTGGGAGTTCTTCTACTCCCCAGGTTTGTATGTCCTCATTTCACTCTCACTATAGATATTAAGATTATGTTCAAGCTATTTCTGTACAAAATTCACCTCTGCTACAAATATTGTGTAACAAAAGCAAAGCAGATCTGAAATGAGTGGAAAATCCCAAAACCATAATAAATATTAAAATTGCTTAATGACCATCTGAATGATGGATATCCACCAGGAAAACCTGACTAAAGATATTCATCTTTGTCCCCAGAATTTCTTAGGCCCCAGCCTCAAAACCTTATTTTCAAAGGTCAGACCATGACCCCCTAAAGGTGAAAATGATCATGCCTAGTTGCCTTACCAATCCTATAATCTTTAGCTCGAGATTTTCCATGAGATATCAAGGTTTTTTTTCAGTATCCAGAGAGCCTTTCAAACTGATTCCCTGCTTTCTCACACTTGCCATACCTGCTCTTCTCTATCCTCAAAAGATACTTCAGCATTCTCTTATCTACTAGATGGGGGTACTTGGCTGTGCCTGTGGGTCTACCCCTTCCCCTGGCCCCCTCTCCTTCTTTCTCCCCCACATCCATTCTCCCTCTTAATCTCCCTGTCTCTTGCCTCTCCACCAACATCACCCCATCACTATTATCTCAGAAAATGTAATACTGTAACCTGAGTGAGTTCACATTCATTTTTGAGTAAACTACGAAAATGCAGCATGGGTTAAAATGGTGAGAATAAGCATTGTAACTTTACAGAAAACATAACCCCTGATTGTATTTCAGACTTCATGAAAATCCCAGGGGTTGCTTTAGATGCTAATATATATTAAGTGTTGCACTGGGGCAAACCCTAACTTGCCTGTGTCACTCCTGTAATCCCCCATGATTCATCTTTGAAAGTTGAGTGAGGCTAGCCCAAGCATCTAGCTTTCAACATAGGATAGACATACAGACATTATAAACCGACATATTCTTTTATCAACATGCCCATATCATCTCGATATACCTTAATCTAGTGATATAGTACCTTTAACATTTCATGTCTTTCCACAAATTTTAATTTGTACAAGTAATCATTCATAATCTATTCTCCTGATGCCACATATGTTTTATCAGTCTCCATTTCTACTGCAGATATTGAAACTTAGATCAGCTGCCAGCACTTCATTAGTCACAGTTTTATCCTCTCCACAAAACTTTTAACTGTACAGTACAGTATTCTCACTCGCATTGATAACATTTTAACTAGTCTACATAAATCTGTATCATTTTGCTACAGGAAGTGTAGTATCTGGAGGAAATAAATTTGGCATATTCCTATCCCTAATTTCATACAGTAGGTTTCCATCTTTCTTATATTCTTTGACTTTCATGAATACCATCTTTTTATATATTGAATCACCAATGTGCCATCACTCAACCTTGGCATGCACCTATATTAATATCAAACTAATCACTCTATGCTTTAGAAAGGAACAAGGTAATAAAATTAAAACGTATAATTTTCCCTAGAAATGTTAAAAATTATAGCACACATTGCAGTATGATTTAGCATATAAATGGGAGGGAGAGGTTCCTTTGACAAGCTGCTGGCATCATGTCCTTGTCAAGGCCACCAGAAAGATAGTGGCCCTCAAATAAATTAAGGTAAATTATGGCAGTGTGATTGAATTCTGTACTGCAAATTTAGACAAAGAACTTAACACTTTGCACGGGTAAAAACGTACACTCTTAACTTCCTCTAGCAAAATAAGTGAAACTTGGATAGTCAGTAGCAGCATTTCTCAACCTTTTCAACCCTATGGAACCCTTGAAATAATTTTCATGTTCAAGTAGCTTCTGCATAAAAATTATTGTATACAGTAATATATATTTATATATATTTTTTGTCACAAAATCAACCATATCTGTAAACACAAAATATAAACTTTGACAGTTTTCTCTCAGAACCCAGTTGAGAAACACTGGTCTACAAATTTCACTTTTATACTTTTTAATAATAGACTTGTAGTTAATTATCTAATCGTAAATAATTATCACTAATGTTTGATTTTTACAGGTACCAATGAACTTGTTTTTAATGTTCATGGCTGGAAGCAGTATCAGTATATTTCCCATTATGATGGTGGGCATGATGCTGTTGCGGCCAATCAAGGCACTTTGGGCCACAAATGCCACTTTTAAGACCATTGAGGGTACACATGCCGGACTACAAGTAAGTTTAATTAACTTTTTCCACCAATAACGCAAACTTTCTTGACATTTTTGAGCTGCATGCACATCATATTTTTGTATTTATAAATAACCATTATTAGGCATTTTTGTAATACTGTACTGTATTACTGGATAATATTGAAGTTGAAGAAGAAGGCTCACTTGTGGTGTACTATATGCTTTGGAAATGTTAAGTTATGTATTGGTTTGTTTCTAGATTATTTCCACTGCAAATTACATGCTAGAATCAAACATCCAAATGGCTCCCAGGTTGTACAACTTACACCATGTTGTGGTACATGGGTAAAGTGCATGATTGGGAATAACCCGATCATTTATGTACAGTACTGCCATCACAGTCAACTTAATTATATAAAATAACATTATTTTTTTTCTTCCCCCAGAAACTGATCTATCTGTTGGGAAACCTGGTGAATGTTGGTTTGGCGGTATATAAATGCCATAGCATGGGAATACTTCCTACCCATGCCTCAGACTGGCTGGCCTTCCAAGAACCTGCTATACAGATGGAGTTTTCACAAGGAGGAATGACACTTTTGTAGAATTTTGATAGCATGAAGGCCAATTCAGAGTTTTGGTTGACCAATATTGTGTAGTGGCAGCAATTCATGTCACTTGTATAATGTATATATTTGAATAGATGTTTAGCAGTTCTTTAATGAGTCCTAAATTTGCATTGCTACATGTAAAGACATTGGCATATGGCCTATCCATGTAATATATTTGTCTTGCATTACTTTAGGATGATCATGTACTAATGTAATAGTTTACTATAATAGTCAAGGTATTTAAACCCTAAAATTATGGATCGGTTAAAATGAGTCCTGAGAATTATGAAAGCTTGGTGTTTTTCATGTAACATATAATTAATAAATAAATATAAACAAAAAGACATTTTATTTACCAGGAAATAATTGATAAAATGTTGAGGGGCTAAATTATTACTGCCAATCTGTTGGCAGAGCTTTGGAACCACCACTAAATTGACAATCAATTAGACTGAATATTCAATATAGAATTAATTTTCTTGTACAGGCAGCTGGTCTAATCATTCATAGCTCTTCAGAGTTGAATGCTCTAATGCCCTTGTCTTACTTGGTCTAGTCTCATATTTCCTGGGCAGCGGATACATACACTCCTCTTACAAAGTTTTGCTTGTCCTTAGTCGCACATGTTCTTGTGGAGTGTCCAGGCTTTCAGGACGTGCGTCTCTTGCTTCCAGTCTGTCCCTCCATAGAATCTTTGGCGAATCATATCTTTGACATCACTCTCCTCAAAGACTTTCATGGTGCTACAAAAGTCTTGCCATCTTGGTGCCTTCTTTTGGTAATTAACTCAAACTTTTGTAAGACTGACCTACATAGGTAAGCAGGCTTGTCACAATAACGTGGCTGAAATATGTTGACCAAACCACACGCTAGAAAGTGCAGGGACGACATTTCGGTCCGTCCTGGACTATTCTCGCAATCAACCTGAGAATGGTCCAGGACGAAACGTTGTCGTCCCTTTACTTTCTAGTGTGGTTTCGTCTACATGGGAAAGGCTTTTTTTTCCCTCTTACCCTTCTGAAACTCATTAAAGTTTCATTTACACTCCCTATCTGTGAAGAGTGCAATGGTCAGTGACAACAGTGCCGGCTACTTTTGGTCTGACGAAACCTATATATGCCACATGCCTCAGATTAGCCTCTACGGTGGAACTTTATTAAATTTTGTATGCACTTTATCATTTGAGGGCACACTGTCTATCAGTTTAAATTCAACTTTTCTAAAATCTGTTCAACAAAATGGCCAATTTGGCTTTAGTTAGATGCTCACCCCATCTTTGTTAAGTGGAGACGCTGCTGCCGAGGCTAACTGCATTTAGATTTCTACCCACTCTTCCATTGACCTTATGCTCCTTGTTCCACTTCAGTCATGCACCTTGCAGTGTCCAGATTTTCAGGACTATCTGTCTTTCCCTTGGAGGTAATTTGTATTAAATACCCTAGATATACACGTTCTCATATTGGCACCCAACACTGACAGTGCCAGTGTTCCCAGCACGGTGCTTTTTGATAATCATTCATAAAAGGTAATAAAAATTCCAGCTCAAAACATCTTAATTTAATATAGGGAAGAGTTATTACCCCTTAATTATCTACACAAGCTTATCTACACTTTGTACAAACATTCAGCACTTACAATTATCAAGTTAATATAACATGCAACATGTATTCACTTAAGGTATGATGATGATATGAAGATGAAAATGGAGTACAATCTGATGCAGCAGCCCAGTTTGGAATGATAAGTGTTCTCCGAACTTGTGCAAAATGAGTTTAGTTCATTCAAATTACCTTTGACCCTGTGCTTTTTCTGCATACTGTAACAAACAAAAAACTCAGTTATACCAAAATTGGTCATGTTCAAAAACAAAGGAACTGACATTAACACGGGGAAGTGCTTTCAGTACAATCTTATTAAATAAATTGTCTTACATCATGCCACCCATTCCCCCCATACCACCCATTCCTCCCATGCCACCCATTCCTCCTCCCATACCACCAGCTGGCTCCTCCTTAGGGATCTCTGTGATGACTGCCTCTGCTGTGGTCAGAAGTGAAGCAACACCAGCAGCATCTGTAAGAGCTGTTCGCACAACCTGTGAACATTAAATGAAATTAGAAAATGCTAAAAAAATAAAAATTCAATACCTATTTAATCAGTCATATGGATTGAATCAAAGCAGGCATCCTCCATCTCCATATAGGGTTGTCTAGAGATCGAAATTGATAATCCTGCATTTTGTAGGAAATTTGTATGCTAAAATACAAAGTTATGATTAAGTAAAAACCATTTGGCTAAGGTCAAGTTAATATACAAGCCAACAAAACCTTAAGCATATGAAGATGTCCAAAAGGCCAAACCATATATGCACATTATTGTTCAGTGGGGTAACTTTTGGTCTGCAGTGAAAAGAATGGCACAAACTAAGCAGCGAGACTTCACGGCCAATAAAAGATGGGAACTGCACAAGTAACATGCAGCTCAGTATAATTATTAAAAGCTTGTAGCCGTGGAGGCATTAAAAATACAATTGCATAGTGCGAAGTCCTAAGTTTCTTATTTCAAGGTCTGCAATACATTAACCAGATTCTGCAAATTTTACCACACTAAAATGACGATATTGATTTTTATGCCATACCATAAGTCACATTTCACATTGCTTACCTTTGTTGGATCAATAATTCCTGCTTCAATGAGATTCACGAAAACCCCATTTGCAGCATCATAACCAGTGTCACCAGAAGCTTCAATTACTTTGTTGACAATTACCGAAGCATCCACACCAGCATTCTTAGCAATGGTAAGGCAAGGTGTCTGAATAGCCTTACGGATAATTTCTATGCCCATTCGCTGGTCATTATTGGCAGGGGTAAGTTTGTCTAGTGCTGGTATGCAACGAATTAGAGCAACACCACCACCAGGAACAATACCCTCTTCAATAGCAGCTCTAGTTGAACAAAGGGCATCATTAACACGGTCCTTCTTTTCATTTACTTCTATCTCTGATGATCCTCCGACCTTAATTACGGCAACACCTTTAGATAGTCTCGCCATTCTTTCTTGCATTTTTTCCTTCTCATACTCAGAACTGCTCTCTTCTATCTGCTCAGTGAGTTGAGCAATACGTCTCTCAATGTCCAATGTCTTGCCTTTCCCTTTCAGAAGAAGTGTGTCATCCTTTGTAATCTGTACTTCTCCAACGACCCCAAGATCATGCAGCTGGATAAAAATAACAAGGTCATTAAATATTTCATGATTATTTTAACAAATTTTCTTTAGCAAATGAAGATGCATGATAGTTAAACTTTCAAGCAGTACACCCAATGAAAATATTAAACCAAGCCAATTTCCAATCACATTTTTTAAAGAATGTTCACAACACAAATATTCCCTGCGAAAACACCAAAAATATCATCCAGGCTTTCAAAACATTCATAAGTAACTTACTTGAACGTCCTCAATCTTCACCATACTGGCTTCATCATTGAAAACTATACCACCAGTGGCAATAGCAATATCTTGTAGAGTATTCTTTCGATTGTCTCCAAAACCAGGAGCCTTGACTGCTGCAATCTGCAAGCCAATCTTCAAACGATTCACTACAAGTGTGCTCAATGCTTCTCCATCAACATCTTCAGCAATGATTACAAGTGGCTTCCTGTGGTTAAATTCAGAATACTGGTATTAATAATTCACCATCTCAATTACTGATATCAATGCAAATACTCAAATACTATTACAGAAAAATGCTTGCCCATAATGTTACATAGATGACAGTAAATGAACTTGCCTCTGTGCATTGGCAAGCTCCAGTACTGGGATGATAGACTGGATCGATGAAATTTTTTTCTCCGACAGTAGTAGTAGTGCATCTTGAAATTCGACCTTGGCACCTTTGCTTGTATTGATAAAATATGGAGAAATGTAACCTCGGTCAAACTTCATTCCTTCAATCACCTAATGGAAAGAGAAACGTGCAGTCAAGAATACAATACATACAAATTAAAACATCCACACTAACTTGCCATATCAGATTCGTTGTATTTCAGTCAGTGAATGTATGTAGGGGAATCCAAGAATTCATCATACATGTAAAGAATTGACACACAATACACACGAATATTAATGAAAAACAATCACATGCAGACAATAACAAAATTAAGGCACCAACCTACAAATTTTAGTAAGCGAGGACATTTCAGTCCATCCTAAACCATTATCAACTAGAAAAATATTTAAGGACTGTGGAAGGCAGGTGAAGTTAGCCACAGGAAAGGCCAAGTTGATGAATTTTTTTTTTAGCAACAGTATAGCAAGCACTACTGCCTTCTTTCAAACATGTTTACTTAGTAATATAATTAAGTTAATTTAATTGAGTCGAGGCACATCTACTTGCCAGAGAACAATTGGCAATATAAAAATGTTAAAATTTACCAGAGAACTTTAACAATGCCTTTTAACCTAGAGTCAGGAACTTGTGGTACTTTCTTGGCATTTGTGCTTCAAGTAGTGCACCGCATTTTCTAGCCAACAATATTTGACCTAGTTAAGAGTATCCCTGGTAGTATACCTAGTTAGATTAGTCAGCAAAGTACAGATTAGAAAACGAAACAAGACAATTACGAAAATTAAATTCGTAACCAGGCAGCATTCAAATTAACATGCCCGAGATAACTGTAACAAAATATTGGACAAACTTTCAGATTTAAATATAATTACTGTAAGCAAGCACATAGTTGTCCAACTTTGTTAAAATGTCTTAAAATGTTAACCAAAAATTAATTTTGTAAAAAAAATAATGCAATGGTCCCATAAATTTATTTAATCAAACCAATAATTATGTATATGGACTTAAATTTCAGAATCATTAACAAAACACTAATGGTTCTCCATTGCCAATATTCCTGTCATACTTGGTTTACAAAATAAGACTTCAACAATACAAGGCATGCTTTGTGCACATCTAAATATAGGATACTAAGTGCTTAAAATAATCTTTAGAAACTGCATTCAATTTGTAGCAATGAGACATTACCTCCAGCTCATCCTTTAGTGTCTTGCCATCCTTCACAGTTATTACACCACTGCGACCAACCTGCAAAATATCAGCAAGTTTCTATTAAGATGATTTCTCAGTGCTAGGACACTTTTCCAATACAAATATGAACTCTTCTTGGCTATTAAGAGACATTTATTTATATTTATAGTAGTATGTATATTTCTCTAAGGTTCAAAACAAAGTATAGGGAAACACGGGTGGATAGGCAAAATATACCTACTGTAGGTGCTCTTGTTTAATAAAATGTTCTCTCTGCTCATCCAAATTTGTAGTTATAACCCCAAAATGAAAGTGAGAAATCAGCATCAGCATAGGAAAATCAACCCTACAGGTTGACACCAACCAGCCCATGAAGCCCAGAATGTTTACAGCCTGAAATGTGCAGAGAGGCTGGACCACCAGTATTAACTGTGGTGGGAAAGTGGATCGAGAGAAAAGGAGGGAGGGCGAGGAAGGTCTATTGTTATGTCTAATGGTCGAGATGTGCAATTACAATGTGCATAGCCTAACACTATCAAGCTCTGTAAAGCTGAATAATGAAACAAATGTTAAAAGAATTTCTTATTATGGTAAAATTAAATGTGTAAAATCCAAATTTCACTTCTAGTAGGATCTGCATTGTTAACCAAATGGTTGGGCACTGTTCCTATGCTCCATCTTCACATCCCTGCCCCTTTAAGAGCCCATTTGTCAAATTAAACAATGAATAATACATTAACTTTATTTTTACCTTCTCCATGGCAGATGAAATTAGTGCACCAACATCTTGGTCCCCATTAGCAGATATTGTGGCAACTTGTGCAACCTCTCCTGGAGTGGTGACTTGGCGGGAGAGGCTTCTCAAATGCTCAACTACAGCATCAACTGCCACCATTACACCTCGCCTTTAATCAAGAAAATGGTTACCTATTTGCAAATTGTAAAGTGACAGTGAAAACTAACTTATAATTTCAGAATTGGATCTGCAAGATCATTAGTTATCACGTGCTGTTTATCATCATACAAATTAGGTAATTTTGAGAACTACATGCAATAAAATTGTTTTTTTTTTAAGACCATTGCTTTACTATACAATGGTCTTTAATATTACCCGCCAATACACCAAGGCATTCCATAAATTAACAACTTTCAATTTGTTTATAAAACAAGACCTAATCATCTTACCTAATCTCAATAGGATTGGCACCTTTGCTAATTCTATCGAAGCCTTCCTTGGCAATTGTGCGAGCCAGGACTGTAGCGGTAGTTGTGCCATCTCCAGCTTCTTCATTTGTGTTGTTTGCAACATCTTGTACAAGCTTTGCTCCAATATTCTGGAACTTGTCTTTTAACTCTACTGCCTTTGCAACAGTTACTCCATCTTTAGTAATCTTGGGGCTGCCCCAGCTCTGCTCAATAATAACATTACGACCCTAGAAACAAAATTAAAATTAGCACAAACGGTTTCAGAATTATACTCAAGTATGATCAAATGCTGAATTCAAGATTCCCCTTATCAAGTTAACACTATAGCACTGTTCAAACGCAACTTGCGTTTGATTTTTTTTCTCCGAGTCCGAGCATCGGACATGATGTGCGTTGATAAAATAAATTTGTATAAAATTAATTTATTATCTGATTGACTTCGGGATAGTTTCAAAATGAGCACCTTTAGAGGGCACACAATTTTATACCAAAATGAAAGATGTAACATGAAACTTGATGTCAGAACACTTGAAAAATTATAAACACTTTTGGTCAAAATTTTAAAATGTTAAAATTCTATTTATTGTGCTATTATTATGGGAATAGTTTTACAATGCATGCCTGTACATTATGAACAATATTTGATACCAAAATGAAAGATGTAACACGAAAATTATGTCAGAACACCGGAAAGATAAATAATTGTGTGATGACAAGCGTCCATAATTAAAATTCCATTTATTGCTCTACATATTATGCGAGTAGTTTTAAAATATGCCTCTTTTTATTGCGAACAATTTGATACCAAAATGAAAGTAACAAAAACTGATGTTATCAAACTGAACGAGTATACACATTTGGCTGCGGATGTGCAAATTGGTGCTCGTTCACGGGTAACTTTAGGCTTTGCTAAAGGGAGTCACGCTGGGCTTTTGGACAATATATGCATATAGAACACCTGCGGGGAATTTAATAGCGAACACAATGATACCAAAACGAACAACGTAGCACGAGAATTAAGGTTAGAAAACCGCAACTAGTACACATTTAGTGTTGCCGAGTGCTCATCTGCACTGCCAGGAGTTGTTCGTGCATACGCCTGGGACGTGAATGTGTTAACATTCTACCACTAATACAAAACCTTAAATACAAGCACCAGTATGAATGTTTTATCTTTGCCTTACAGCAGTGAATTTTGGTTTGTTGGGTGAATGGTTACAATATGCCTCCAATAAAGTTTATAACGATTTTCATAGACAAGTGTAACATTACAAGAAATAGTGAGGGGCCTTGGTAAAGCCTTAAGAATTTACTTAAAGCCAAATTCCATGGTTCACTTTGAGATTACCAGGTTTTCATTCACTAACATAGGTCCCTATTCATTTGAAATGGAGATTTCAAGTCTAGGAAATGAGAAATATGCTAGATGTATTTATATATCTTTACAGCCATTTCTGAATGCAACAAACCCAGAGATGATCTTGTATGGCTCACAAAATCGAGGTTGTACTACATACGAAATAAAGAACTTAGAAATGCATGAAAATAAACAAACCTTAGGGCCCATAGTAACTGCTACAGCATCAGTCAGCACATCAACACCCTGTAGCATGAGGGCTCGTACTTCGGACCCAAACCTGACATCTTTGGAGTAAAGTTTCGCTTGAACACTGAGCGAAGCCTGACGAGCTGCCGGCAGTCTCAACAGAGAAGCTACTCGGTACATTTCTGAAATTTAAGGTTCAACACTTTAAAATAAGCACATTAAAATCACTAAAAATATTGTTTACCCCACAACCACAAGCCATGCTAAATAAGAAAACTTTTGGAAATTTGGCTGTCCTGATCCCACCAGGAACTAGGATAAAAAATTTAATTTACAAAAAATTTGCATTTCTCTCCCAATCAATTTACATAACTACAGCACAAATATATAATTCAAATGACCTGAATCACATTTGAATAGCCTACCTACCCTGTACCATACAGCATCTCCATTTAACTACTGCATATTTCACCCCTACTCCCATCTCGAGTCAAACAAATAATTTTAATTATCTATATGATAAAGTTGATCTGCCCTTTCCAGCCGAGATGTAGTTCGCTAACAGATTAATCAGCATTTAAAAGTGTATAAGTCACTTCATACTATCAGCACTTCTCAACCAGGATTCTGTGGAGCCCAAACTGGTATTCTGGCAGTAATGCATAGACTAATTCTAATCCCATGCAAAACATATTAATCATTTGTGTTTACTTATTTAACCACCATCAAGATCAACGACTGTCTCCTTTAAATTGACAATGAAATTTTGTACACGGCTAACTTTAGGGGTTAACAGTATATGGATACTTCTGACCAAATACATCCTATAATTCCTATAATTTTAGGATAGGCTGTGCTACCACCTGCCAGGATCTATTAAAAGACATATCTAACCTCCCATAAAGCTATTAGTGTAAAAAATTACCCTCAAGAAAAATCCCAGGGTGTGGTTATTTTCGTTTTTGTAGGCCTATGCATTTTAGTGTGCTAGGATAGGCAGTGTTTAGTTAGCTCATTAGCTTCAGGTTAATTTTTAATACGAAATAAGAGCCGAACTGGCGGCGGTGTTGCACGAGAAGTTTACCAAGATGTTGCACGAGGCGTTACCAAGGTGTTGCACGAGAAGTTTACCAAGTGTTGCACGAGTTTACCAAGATGTTGCACGAGGCGTTACCATAATGTTGCACGAGGCGTTACCAAGATGTTGCACGAGGCGTTACCAAGATGTTGCACGAGGCGTTACCAAGATGTTGCACGAGGCGTTACCAAGATGTTGCACGAGGCGTTACCAAGTGTTGTACCCGTCAATAGAACCAGCAATACACAGCGGGAGGTACAACACACGTGGCCTAACCAACTCACAAATACTAATTACCTTCGCCGGTGACTTTAATTCCCGCATTCCTGCAAGAATAACATTAACCCGTGTCCATAATAATAACCTAGACATGAGTGGTATATAATGCCAGGCTTGAGGGCAGGGCAGGAGCTGGCTCGCCCGGCACCCTCACCCCGGCCATGTGAGCCGGTCTAACAATTTAATTAAAAGATTATATTACTGTTACACTACACAACACGCCGCCATAACACCCACACCAGCAGCATCACACACTCTTCCTCGCCACACACCTGCAATACCTGACTCACTTGGGGTGTTATATGGGACGAATTGGTAGGGTTGATATGTGAGGTGGCGGCGGGAGTCGAACAGGGAGGACGCACGAGGAGCAGACGACTGCTAGACGCTGCTCCTCAGCCACCCTCGCCGCCTCCCACTCACCGAGCATAACGCCCCGCGCTGACGCAACACTCTACCCTCTTGTCACTTATTACATCCTTATTTACCCCCTCTAACACTCTTTGTAATTCTATTTCCCTATGCTGCTTATTTATCGAGCTTCTCAGCTGACCACGTAAGCTATATTGTTTTATCAACAACAAGAAGCTTTATTATATAAGTTTTTGATATTTTGTGATTATGCCTCTTCAGGGGCCGTTATTCTAGAATATGCTCTGCCTCTCCACGTCTATCTTTATATAATATTAAAATGTATTTCAAAAATACTGTAATAGACATTATTAATTCCGTATTAATATTGCATACACCTATTATGCAAAAATAAACCCATACACTACTACCAACATCAAAATTGTATAAACATTATAACTCGCATAATTCCGTCGCCATTTAATAACGTAGTTAATTAACAGGGCAAGAAATAGATGGTAGTTATAGGATGATTATATATCAGACAAGAGTAGAGGAGTTATATATATATGAGAGAGGCCGGCGTGGGAGGCCATGTGGTCCTGGCCTTCCAGAAGACCGCAGACGACGCTACCGCCAGCAGACATCTCCCGCTGCTTCTCCATATATAAATCTTATTTACAATGGCAAGTACTGTCCCCAGTCAGCTGTAATTGGTGTATATACGTGGCTCTGGAGGCGAGGGAGCTGGGGCATGCGAGCCACGCTGTAATTGGATTAATTGATGGGTTAAATTAGGTTTTTTGAGACTTGTAGGCCGGCTGGGGTTGCAATAGGACTCTTGGGATGGGCAGGCTTATATAAGATTTCTTTGTGATGCAATAAAGAAATATTGCAATATTCTGTGCACTAAGATTGCAGGCCACTGTAGGGAACCTATTGTGGGTATGTGAGAGACCTTTAAACAGGTAAATTCAGGCGTGGTTTAATCTTTCATTGCGTAAGTATATGGTCAACCTTATTAATATTCAACGGTATTTACCTTGAGATCGTGTGAATCTAAATTTAGTAAATTTATATAAATTGTTTAATAGATTTAACTTCATTTTAGATATTTGTGTAATGTCACTTGTAAATTCTCCTTTTCTACAGAATAACTTTTTTTTTTTTTTTACCTCCCTGAGGGATATCTCAAATTCCTGGGATTAACTTAGTGATTGTTGTTAATAAATATTCAAGTAAATTTATTATATATTAGGTTGACCCAAATTTGGCTGCATTATGCCTATATAACACAGGTTATAGCTATAATAACAATTTTATTTAGTTAAAGTACATACAATACCTAAAGCCACTAATACACAGCGTTTCGGGCAACACTATGCCCGAGCCGAGTATAAAGCTTTATACTCTAGCTGTATTAAAACTTATTATGCAGCTTTTGAACATTTGTGCGTGGAAGTTTGCTTAAGAGCAACTACTTATTACTGATTTTTTGCATTTAGGTTTGTTAGTTTCATCATTGTCCAGTTTTGATTTGGTAATTATTACAGGTTGAGGACATTATTTGTAGTATTGAACTTCATCCATCTTTTTAAATTAAAGTTTTAAAGTGTCTTTGAACCAAATTTGTATTAAAAAATATATATCCTGCCATATTTGCAAATTTTGCTGTTTATTCTTGTCAAAATGTTTAAAGTACTCAATATAGGAAGCCAAGGTTCGAAAACGAAGCCCTAGGGCAGTTGACTTGCAAGTTTAGGGTTTTACTTTATTGATACAAAAGCCTTCACCATTACCTTTTTGCCGAGTCCTCTTGAGGGGCTCCGTATCGAAACTGCAAAAGTCGGTACAGTATATGCAGCAGTGTTGCAGTCTCGTATCGAAACTGCTTGAAAGATATTAAAATTTTTATTGGCCCTAGGTAAAATAATGTTGCAAAGCCTTTACAGTATTATTTTTTTAATAACTAATTTCTTTTTCACTGACTTGTTTCCTTCAAATGAGCAGCAAAAAATGGGGAAAAGTAACCATGAATGTATTGTTATATTTTCAAAGCCACATGCATGATTGTCTTATTTTCATAAAATATTTTGCTTCATTGATATGCACTGTCTTATCCCTATTTGACAAACCCATGTTTTTACCTTTTTTTTTTTTCTTTTTATTTATTTATATATACAAAAGTTCTTACATTGTTGTACAGCAACTAGCACACACAGCATTTTGGGCATGTCCTTGTTCCTAATTTTCACACGTGCCCCACACAGACTTCTACCTACACTTACCTGGTGCCAGAGTGGACAGCACTCCAGACTCTTAATCCTGGCGGACCAGGGTTTGATCCCCGGGGATGGCGGAGAAAAATGGACAGAGTTTCTTTCACTCTGATGCCCTCGTTACCTAGCAGTAAATAGGTACCTGGAAGTTACAGCTGTTACGGGCTGCTTCCTGGGGGGTGAAAAAATTATCGTTGATTGACAGTTGAGAGGCAGGCCGAAAGAGTGGGGCTCAACCCCCGCAAGCACAACTAGGTGAATACACACACACACACACACACACCATCAGAAAGCAGCCCATAGCAGTTGTCAACTCCCAGGTACCTATTTACTGCTAGGTGAACAGGAGCATTAGGGTGAAAGAAACTTCCCATTTTTTTTCCACCTCTGCCGGGGATCAAACCTGGACTCTTAAGACTCCGAACCCCGAGCGCTGTCCACTCAGACGTCAGGCCCCCGAGTGGGTCGAGTACTGTACCTAGTAGTACCTACCTACCGTGGGCCTAGTACTGCATATTTTTTATATTAATGTGTTAAACATTGCTCCGAGGTTTATTTAGAAGCCTTGGTGGCAGGATGTTTTATATTTCCAAAAAAATAAGACTGGTATGGCAAGTTTTCAGCGGCATGTCACAAAAACCAGGCTGTGGTGATGACACTAATTCCCATGGTTCAGCTGTTACCCAGCCAGTAAACTGTGCTATGCTTCCCAGTGTGGGAGGCAGATGACGGTGGGTTGGATTGAAAGTAGTGCAGTAATATGGCAGATGGGACAGACTATAAATGTTTATTTTTTAAGGGGTCGGTGTTTACCAGTTCCTCTTAATTTTATTGCAAGCTTTGCAAGGAATTGTACACTGAACCCACATTTTAGTTATAAATATTATTTCATTTTAAAGATTCCTAAATCCCACAGATATTAAAAAGTTTTGTATTTTAGGAATTGAAAAGAAAGTTTTATGGTAAAAAATTATTTAATTTTTAAGCTACTATTAAGTGGTTTTAGCTGTTTATATGGGTTTTTAATAAAAATTCATTTGGCCCATTTGGCTGTGCTAAAAAACAATTGTTAAGAGTAAAAGTTGACAAAGGCAGGTTAGAACTGTGTAGTTGCTTGGAATAAGTACATAACGACAAAGGTAATTGTAGAAAGCATAATTGTACCTTGCCTTGCCCTATTACACTCTTGCATTGTACGAGAGGAAGTTACACAACTTAGATATGTTGTGTTGGTACCTTTATAAGATTAGATTGTGGCACGAGATGGGTTAAGTGAGAACTGCTAGACAAGTACAAATGTTAAGTGGTCTTGAAGGAGGCTTAAGAGCAAATGGAGCTTATTGCTGTGGCATGTGTAAAGGTTGTACAGTATTTAGTTGACTGCTTTGCGAGGTGTGGCGGTGGGAACAAGAACAGTTAATAAGAGTGAACTAGTGAAGGACAAGAAAACTGATGTGAGTAGAAGATACTGTATGTAAAAATTTAACTGGAGTAAGAGGCTGATGGAATGAATGAATGAATAGATTTAATAAAGAGGATTATTAAAGACAAAAGTGTTAAATGGAGTATAGTAGGAAGGATGTTGGCCGGGTGAAAGAAGATGGTTATGCTAACATGATTTGAGATAAGACGGCTGATATCTGGTTTAATGTTAGTGTTGGTATACCTTGGAGTTGTGGTGTAACACTTGGCTATTCATATACTGGTTCAAGATTCCACTCCACAGTTTCGCCTCGTTTCTTGCACACAGTACATTAAAGGAACAGATTTTCTATACTTTTCTTTCATAAATACTGTATTGCAACATTGCTAAATAGTCTTCCTGGCTTGGTGCCTTCTTTTAATAATTATTTTCTGTATGTACTATATACACAAGTGTAGTAGTTATTCCTCCTGTCTTGGGAGAATGTTATGGCTATGTACTATCAAAACATATCTAGGTTTGTATGTCTATCATCTACTAAACAAAAATGTTGTGCTGGTTAAACAAGTGTACCGTTTCATTTTCAGGCTGGTCTTTTGAGACGATTTGTTCCCCTTTTTGACCGTGTTTTGGTCCAGAAAGCAGAGGCTGTGACAAAAACTAGTAGTGGCATCCTCATCCCAGAGAAGTCACTTGCTAAGGTTCTGACAGGCAAAGTGGTAGCAGTGGGGGAAGGAGCAAAGACTGAGGTGAGATTTTAAAAAGAATTATCACCTTATGATGTTTAGCTTAAACATGCATATAAATCTCATCAAATGTGCATTCTAATACAATCGATTTGTGCAATCTGTATAAAGTTTTAAATGAATTTAAAAGAATTTTAAAGAATTTAAATGATTTAATTTTACTAGACACTAATAATTTTAACGTAACTCTGTATTTCAGTCTGGTACAGTCATCCCTCCAGCAGTGGCAGTAGGAGACGAGGTTTTTCTACCAGAATTTGGCGGTACTAAGATTACACTTGAAGAAAAGGAATACCATCTGTACAGAGATTCTGAACTTTTGGCGAAAGTTAAAAGTGAATGATTTAAAAGGTGAGGCTGATGCTGTGAATGTTAGGCGACATGGATGTTAATGCAGAAAACCATACCAGTTTACTAGTTAAATCGGTGATTAAGAATTCCAGCAAGTCTGAAGATTTGCCGTTAATTTTTAGTTGAATTTAAGAAAGTATTGTAATTAAATGCTAACCATCGGCACAATATACATAATGAATGTTTCTCGGACCAGTATGGTATCATGGACCATTTTTCTACATCACTTGCATCATATTTCATGTATCATTAGTTTAACATTGTGTGGAGTCCCTAAAGTACTGTACAGTATATAGAAATGTAAAAATAAAAAAAAAATAAACCATTTTGAAATGTTTGTTTTTTCATTACTCTGCCGTTCATGTTTGTCTTGATACTAAACAACAGAAGTAATTTGTTGTATTACTAATTAAAATGAATGTTATTGGTGACTTATTGTAGTATGTGATATGCTGTTGTAGACTGTAGATGACTAACTTAAGTACTAGCCTAATTGTGTTTGGGAAGGGGTTATTAAGCTTTGGTTCTTGATCCTGCCTCGAGTCAAATAGATTGATGTACAGATTCTTGAACCTTTCGAGCGCTTTATTATATCTATATTTGGAACTGCATGGAGTCTGCCTCCACATTACTTCAAACTTTTGAAGTTCAAACAAACTGTTCTCCTTATTAACTACTAACATTGACAGAAATTCTAGGTCACTTTAGAATGATGCATCCTTTGACAATTGTGCTATATGTATCAAATATGGTAAAATAATAATTAAGGGATAGTGCTGGGTCAATCCTCTCGTCTAATAAAAAAAGTGAACAACTAAACGGCACTTGCTGTCACTTTTCCTGCAGAGTTTAGGTTCCATGCAAAGCCTTGTTACTAATTTCATAACTGGGGAGTTTGGTACACTTTGGAATGGCCACATGGACTGCTGGGTAAAAGAGCCACAAGGGAATACTCATGGGGGAAAGTTAAAACCAGTTGACATGTAATTATCTACCTAATTATAAGGGGTAAAAAAAATACTACAGTATTTTTATTATCTGTAATTTTAAGAGCATACACTGCAAAAGTAAAGCGGTCTTAATTGGAGAAAATCTTGGGCATTGGCATGGTTATATCTGTCACATGGAAAAACTAGCATGTATTGTAATGATAAAATATTTTAACATTTCAACACACAGGATTAAGAAGTTTATCGTGTGAGAGAATTGAAAAGTTTTACTTTGCATTTAACACACTATAATTAACTATCAATGGACCAGAAGGTAGATGAATTCTAACATTTTAAGGTTTAATTATGTGTTGAATATTTTTGTGTATACAGCCTGTAATTGGCAGTTATACATTTTATTATCCCTTAAGGATTGTCATATAAGGGGTAACCTGATTGTCTATTCAGTCTTGGAAACTGAATGATGATGAAAGTATCAAGAGCAATGAAATTAGTGCCAGAACATTAACCTTTGAGTAATAACTCTCTTATATCTACCTTCTAAGTAAGCAAGTAAAGTTTATGCTGAGACATCAAGGAAAATGAAGTTCGTCACACAGGAGAGATGTTAGGGCAGTGACTGATACTGTAAGAGTGGAGTAATGCCTTTCTGCAATATCAATACATGTTCTTTTACGTAAATGTTACATGTTTAACGTTAATAGAAAATCTAGCATAATTAAAAAGTTTTTGGGACAAACCAGTTAAGCTTATAGGAGTGTTCTAGGCCCTAAACCAACAGCTGGCTTTCCCTAGGATACAATACCACAACTTTCCAACAATTAAACATGCTGAACTTTACTGGCATTGAGCTTTAAGGTCATGCCAATAATCCAGTCCTATAGTTAATGTGGATTTAGGGATGAGAAATGACTGGAGCAACAACTGACTTGATCAAAGATTGTACTGCAGCTGAATATTTTTCTCAAGTACTGAATTCTGTGTTCTAGCTTGGAGAAATTGTTTTAATTGGATACAATTTATTTAATTAAGGAAGTATGGACTTTTTGAACATCACCCTTTATAAATAGGCCTACATTTGTATTGCTGTGATAGTAATTGCTGTAGATAGTAAGTACATGTAGAATGCTGATAGATAGAATGCTGTAGATAGTAAGTACAATGCTGTGTATTGTGGGCAATTTGATAATTGCTTTAATATCCCCACTCTTGCAGTTGTGAGCAAAGCATATCCCACCCTGTGGTGTGGGATATACTATACATTGTTTATTAACATGGACTTTTTAGTCAATATCTAACTATCCAATGGTAGGCTATAATACAATAAATCTAATTTAGAAAAGTAAAAAAAATCCGCGTGTAACCGTTTGTGTTCAGAGTATGTGTGTTGGGTGGGCCCTGAGGGAACCAGTAAGTGTGAGGTTGGCATGTGTTAGTGTGTGTGGGGGCGTGCGCGCCTCCAGTGCCTTGCGGGAACCTTGCACCTTCTTCTCCAGGCTCACAGAAAGGCTCTTGCGACCCAAGTCGACGTCCACTGTCCGTAAATGGCGCTGTAGGGCATGCAGTGTGTCCCTGACAACAGAAGAAAAATAATCACAAGCTACACAATTTTAAGTCCCGAGTTAAGTATCATCAGGATCATAAGTCCTGTATGATCGTTATTGCTTTGTTGGATTGTTCCTATAGGCTATGAAATTTACGCTGTCAGAGATATGCAAACAAGATATATTTTGGTTACATCCAATCAAAGTAGGCACATCATTGGACCAGTATACAGGCGTATTAACTATACAAACAATAAGAATTATGACCAGTACTGCATTGCAGATAAGTCCCGTCCTGTTCCCAGTAGCTGAATCTACAACAATAAACAACAACGGTCTGTGACATAATTTTGTAAACCCTCTTGAGACTGGTTACAGCACTCGGGCTTGTGACTGACTTACAGTGCCTTAGCCAGCGCCTCACGCAGAAGTGTGCGTGTTCTCGTCAGGTGCTGTACTTCTGCGGTAATACCGTCCTGGGGGGCGTCTCTCACCAGATCATGGCGAACTCGTTCAGTCCGACCCTCCAGGCGCGTCTGCGCCACCTTCAGCGGCAGGGAAGATGCACGAAGCTGCTCCTCCAAGTCTGAAATCTGAGAAGAATCTAAGCTCCATTTTCAGATCTGGCAGGTGAACGTGTATATTTTCCACCAGCTCCGAAAACTGAAAAATAAAGATGATCACAGCGTTTTTTTTTTTTTGAATGTTAAAAATTAGGAATGTGTTATCTCGACTCTCAACTGCCACAAGGTCAGAGTTCACTCTAGATAGCGTGTGGTTGTCAAGTGAGCCATTATCAGGACGGGTGAGGCTGATCTTAACACGCAAGCACGCAGGTGAAATATGCGAGTACACGCACAGATGGAGTACCCGGCTTTACCTGGGTCTCTTTCTCACCATCTCCCTCTCCACCTTTCTCTCCCCACTCCCCCTCTTCCTTCTCTGCCCTATCTCTCACTCCCTCTCTTCCATTCTTACCCCCTAAGCTCTCCACATCTCTCCCCCCTATTCCTTATCTCACGTGTCTCCTTTCGTCTTTCCTCCCCTCCCTATCTCTCACTGAAAATTTAATATTATGAAGCACAAACTGCTAGATAACTACGAAAAATATATTTCAGATTTCATAAAATAATGTATACGGAGGGGAGGGGGACTGTATATGCCAATATGTCTAAGTATTGGCTGGGGGCAACTCCAACTGGCTTATGACACTCCAATACCCTGCCCTCCCCCATGTGTCATCCTTGAAAGTTGGGCGAGGCTAGCTCCAAGTATCTGGCCTCCAACCATGGACAGAAAGAAAAACTATTTATATTAATGCTAATACTATTTAAATCACTGGTGCTGTGCCGTCTTGAATATTGCTCGGTGCTCGCTTTCTCTTTCAAAGCAGGAGAGATCTCTGAATTAGAGGGAATATAGAGAGCATACACATAGAAACGATAAAACATCTAAATTATTGGGACCTTCTCAAAGATCTTAAAATGTACTCTCTGGAAAGGAGACGAGAGTATATATTATATCAAATAATATATACAGTACATGGAAGATATTGGAGGGCCAGGTCCCAAATTTGTACAGTACAATAACAACATACTGGAGCGAAAGGTACGGAAGAAAATGCAGAATAGAACCAGTGAGGAGTAGAGGTGCCATAGGCACAATCAAAGATCACTGTCTGAATGATCATCAGGGGTCCACTGCTGTTCAACACCCTCCCAGCAAGCATTAGAAATATTGCCGGAACGAAGGTGGATGTATTCAAGAGGCACTAGGACAGGTTCTTGCAAGAAGTGCCGAACAAACCAGGCTGTAGTGGATATATGGGCCTGCAGGCCGCTCCAAGTAACAGCCTGTTGGACCAAGTTGGATCACAAGCTGGGCCTGGCTTCAGGCCGGGCTTGGGGAGCAGAAGAATTCCCGAAACCCTCACCAAATATGCTCCAGGTATATTATACAGATACAGATATAACCACAATGAAGCGGGAGAATAGTTAAGTACATTCTCTCCGCAAGAAGCTTTTTCACATAGTTATTGACTTACTTCTTTCTCTTGCGCTTGTATCTCTTCCAGAAGGCGGTCCTTCTGCCACTGTAGTTCATCTCTGGCGCGGGTCTCCTGGTGCAGACGGGTGCGCAGGGCGTAGTCTGTTGCTGTCTGCTGGGCCTCGTCCTCCCGGTCTGCTGTCTGTAGATACCACTCTTTTATGTATTATTTATTTACAAGTACAATGAGTTATTTTAAACTTTTTGCTAAGTGGTACATTCTTGTATAAACCGCCAACGTGCATAGCGCTTCGGACAAGTAATTAAGGTAATAAAGTAGTTGAGGCACATGCAGTAGTGTAATTAGGCTATGTATGACATATATGTTAAAGACTATATATAATAACTCGAGTCAGTTCCTGTACCCATTACGTTATGCCAACCTTTCCACCACCGACCACATAATGGCTACGGGGATCAAAATAAACCAATTAAACTATAAAATATTCATTAAATAATTTACTGTTAGAAAACTTACATATGTACACAAGTTGTATTAGATCGGTTTATGATAAACCATTTAGGAGAAAACAGCACTACAACCACACAAGACTGAAACGTCGCAGTGTTTATGTATATTTTACCTTACTACTGACCTGCATAGTGACGCACATTCTATCTCGCAGCATCTGAGAGTCTCTGATAGCGGCCTCTGTCGCCGCCATGTTCTTGAGAGAGTGGTCCAACCAGTCAGCCGGCAGGATGGTTCCTTCGAGGATATAATTACGCATAATTTAATAATTCATTGTGGCGGGGAACAGGCAGCAGTGTATATATATATGCATGTTAGCCTTATATCGACGTATCCCCCCCCCCTCCTCCCGCCAGGGTCGAATTCCAGACCCTCCCCAGGATGCAAACCCCACAGCAAGTTGAACTGCTGGGTACCTATTTACTACGTGGTTAACATGGGCATTAGCTGTCATGTTAGTTCAGTTCTATACGGACTCCCTGGAAGAGAGGATCTTCAGGACTATGAGCAAATCTATTGCAGGTAAATAGATGACATTTTCATCTGTGTCCGGAACCTTCAAGAGCTTGAAAAGATTAAACGATCGCTTACAGAGTTCTCAGTACTCCAATTCACACAATACTGGTATCGACGGGTTAGGAACATACATGCCCCGTGCCACCTCTTGGGTGGCTTAATCTTCGTCAATCAATCAAATCGTGATAAACATCATATCTCGACTGAAGATGTTCCAGACAGGAACGAAATGTTGAGCACATAATACATCATACAGTCATTCTTGTTGTGTTTTATTCACCTAAAACCCAGATTGACCATGAACTTCGGTAAGCTAATCTCCCAACTTGACAATGATGCAAGAAGATTGTCAGACGCATCGAATGCCTGAACAGCAAAATCAACAACACTAGCAATGCGGCCACTATGACCTCACAGAGGATTCGTACCCAAGGTGCCAGGGTCCCCATCAACAGCACCGGTACTCTCACCACTACACCAGGGATTGTCTCAGTGGTCAGAGTACTAGTGATGTTGATGGGGAGACCCCCGGTGGCCTGGAATCGCAACCTCTAAGGGATCATAGAGATTAAGTAATATATGTATTTGGAGATCATTCAAGCTTTGCTCATATATATATCTCCATAGTTACTTGACAGACCTTGAGGAACACGGAGGGGGTCCGGCTTGAAGGATATCTGCGGGGAGTGCTCGGTGAGTGACTCCTGCTTCCTGTCCACTTCCAGGGCTGCCCTCTGTAGGAGGAAATGCTAGGTTAGTGCTACCACCTTTATCCTGGGAGTATACATATCACTGACGGCCAAAGGGTTGCACACAGTTCTCAAAAATTAAGTAGTCTAACTCATGAATAGTAGCACTGGCATTCATAACATACAAATTGGTGAATGGGTCTCGAATATGATAATGAGACGCTGGTATAACTAAGAGCGTGGGAAGACTTGGCCCAAGGTTGTATATTCTTAATGATCATTATAGTCTTAGCATTTTTATAATAATAAATGTTTTGTGCTTTACAAGGCGACCAGTTGTAATAGCTAAATTACTTCAACTTCTCTCCAATGGTGGGTGTGGAGCAAGGCTAATAACTGTGTGACTCACTACAGATGTAAAGTGCCTTGTATAGTGACTGCTGTGATCCTCTTGTTGAATTGCTTGTGATATAAATAATAATTGATATGTATTTGTGTAAATAATTGTTTGCTTCTGGCAGTAGCAGTATGGGTTCGAGTCACTTCTGGGGTGTGAGTTTTTAGTTTTATATATATATATATATATATATATATATATATATATATATATATATATATATATATATATATATATATATATGTATATATATATATGTATATATATATGTATATATATATATATATATATATATATATATATATATATATATATATATATATATATATATATATATATATATATATATATATATATCGGGATGGGTATTGGTGTATAATAAAAAAAGAATTAAAAAAATCTCCAATGTAGCGTTTCGTTTATGGTAGTCAAAAGCGTGGTATTTATATCAACACCCGCTTCATGTACAGTATCTAACCTTATATATATCCTGGTACAGCCACTTATTCTGGTCTGTACAAAGATGGCCTCGGTTCCTGCAGGTCAGCGTTCGATCCCCGATGGTCAACATATCACACCCATCCACCCAACAATTGCACACCAAAACAACTACCAACCACAAGCTCACTTTGTCTTTAAGGTCATCTTGAAGTCGTTGTTTGGCGTGGTGGAGGACCCTGAGGTGTGAGACAGCTTCGAGGACGGCCTTCTCCAGGTGTGCACGGGAGCCCTCCACCACCCTCACCTCCTGGTGCAGCTCCGTCTGTTGGTACTCACACACTTAGTGCCTTTACTAACACTATTATTTTTCATTATTATTATGTATGTGTTAAAGTTGTTTCTTACATCTCTCCCTGAAGACATATTTACACACAATGCTACATTTTAATATATATTTAACAGGTTGTAAGGTGGCATGTGTGTACCTCTGGCCGGTCATGCACCAGATCCCCCTCCCTGCGTCTCTCCCTCAGCGTCAGGCACTCTAGGGCGGTGTTGAGGGGCGCCACCCTTGCCTCCGTCGCTGCCTCCGTCGTCTGCTTCGCTGCCTCCAGCTTCCTGATCTCCTCGTTAACCTGCTCCAGATGAGGGAGGAATAAAGGCTATTTAGCACTCTTTGCCTGTCAAACTGAGTTTAAAGCTCAGTCGATTAAGGCAGTGTCTGGGATGCTCCCGGACGCAGGTTCGAATCCTCGTCACGGCCCTTGTGGATTTGTTCATGAGTCTAAAGGATTGTATATGAAACAATATATCACTAGTAAACGTACATTTGTTCCCTTAAATGCCAACTTGCAGTGAGCGGCAAGATTATAACTTGCTTAGCTAAATGAACTATGGAGTCAGTCCCTGAGCCCATTATGTGCCTCTGTAACCCTTTCCATTACCGCCCACAGGATGAGTATAGGGTGCATAATAAAAGAACTAAACTAACTAACGGTGAGCGAGACAGTGTACTGTGAGGGGGAACTGACCTGGTCGAGGGAACGCTGTAGGTCGTTGGTAACTCTTTGGAGCTCGTAGATGCGGTCCTGAAGGCGGGTGGTGTTGTCCGCCTGGTCCCACCATGTCTTGTTCCGTAGCTGTCCATACACCCAACTCTTTAAACTTCACTTGATTTAAGTTTTAACAGATATTTTAATTAGTTTGCTAATATGAAAAGGTGGGTAGTATGAGCTCGATGCAATAATAAAGACGTTATGAGGAGAGAAGCAAAACATGCATTACTTTTGTAAACATAACTTGTACGAGCTTTGGGAATGATCCCAAGACTGGAAAATAATATTCAGCATATATGGAACACAGCATGACCCTTTATGTAAGGGAGAGTACAGCGTCCGCCAGTCACTGACAGCAGCTCACCAAGTTCGACCTGTAATTATAATAAGACAAACTCCAGGAATAGTCAAAAGTACAATTAAATACAAGGCCAAAACAAAAGTTGCTTTGTGAATCCCTAAATATTGCTCTAATGACTACTGTACAGTACTCAAGCATGTAAATCACATCTACAAAGATGCATTATAAATAAAGTTAGGCACATGACCATCAGTTTCATTGCAAAACTAGTCAACTCGCGTACCAAGAAAGGCGTGTTAGGGAGGCAATATATTTGACTACACTTCAAACAAGGCATTCTCAGATGTGAAACAATTATATATTCAGCGAATTTTACCGCAATGCAGAACAGACAACATAAAGTTTTTATACAGAAAAAATAATCTGCTAGAAATGTGTTTCATATCGATATACACCCCCAAGAAAAATTAACCAGGAAATTGGAGGATCCTTAGTTTACAAGGCACGCCAGGAGTAGCTTTATAATAATAAATATGATATTATTATTTTATCCAAAATAAATGCATAAGACGAGCTAAATTATTATTATTATTATTAAGCTTGGAACACAACAGTGTGTTGATGTTATGTATATTTATATAAGGACATACAGAGTACGGGTTAGGAACTAGGTGTCGGCTGCCTCAACTAATTCCTGGGTTCCAAGATGCCTTACTTAGACAACTTACCTGGTGACGAAGATGGTGCGACTCATGACGAAGATTGTGGGAGGTGGTGCGGGTGTCATGACTGGCCTGTCTGAGGGTGGCGTTGTTGCGGCGCCAGTCATCGGGTTCATGGCGCATCACTCCCTTCTCCACCTTCATCATCGCTGACTTTTCCCACTTCTCTCTCACGGAAGATAAAGTAGTACATATCAGATAAATCAATTACCTAATTGGTATCAATTATCTAATTGGTATCAATTATCTAATTGGTATAAATTATCTAATTGGCATCAATTTTCTAATTGGTATCAATTAGTTGGCCTTTGCTATAGTGCACAAAATAGTCTGATATTACTAGTTAATTTCTGAAATAGGGATATTAGGTAAACTTATTGCTAGCTCTTGACTGTATACTCTGAAATCCCATATTAAAAAAATAGACGAAATAATTTATACAATTAAATAAATTTATCTGAGGGTCACTAATTAACACTATAGTGGTCTCGAATGAGGGCAGGAAGCCGACGGCTTGTCAAAGGCCCCCCCCCCCATTTGACCTGATTTTTTTTTCAAGCTGGATTTTAAAGTTCAGAATTTTGGCGGGTAGGCGGTTCCATAGTTCCATAACCCCATGAGTGAGAAAGCATCTCGTGTTTTCAGTCCCACATTGTGGCTTGTTGAGCTTGAAACCGTTGCTCCTTGTTTGTTACACCTGACCATTAGAAGAAGTGGTGTGGATCAATATCCTCCTAATTGTTCAGTATTTTTAAAGTTTTGATGAGATCAGCCCTGTCATGTCTGGTTTGCAGTGTTGTTAGCCCTGTGGCCCTCGACCGTTCCTGGTATGAGAGTCGACTTAGTTCTGAGATTGAAATTGAAATTGAAATAAATTTATTGAGGTAAAATACACACAAAGGGATGAGGTAGCTCAAGCTATTCTCGCCCTGTTCAGTATATCGTGTTAATACATACATAGACACACATCACAAACAATAAACATATTACCAAACATTCTGAGGGATAAACATATACATTTCCTTAGTTCTGAAATGATTTGTGTGACTTCACACACACACACGCACACACACTCATCCTGTCACTACACTTAGGAAGTTAATGGTCGCGTACGTTAGACATATGAAGGTCCATAACGTCGGACTGGTGACCCTCCCCTGGATGCAACCCCACAACAGTTGACTAACTCCCGGGTGCCTATGTACTAGGGAAACAGATGCATTAGGTGATAATGAACGTGCCCAACCATTTCTGTCCCGCCCGGGATTCGAGCTTGGGAGTCCCGATTGTGAGTCGAGAACGAATCCAACTGTACTACTGAGACCCAATAATTATATGAATGTCTTATAAACTTCTATTATGCAACACTATGAACTCTCAAACCCAGTATACCTTTTTGTATATAAATAAATGTATAAATAAATATATAAATAAATAACCTACTGTTAAGGGTCTCATATTATTATTGTAACTGCAATGCTAGTCATTTTTGTGTGCACAAACAGTTAAGTAATATTACCGTTGCTAAGAAATATGTGAACTCAATCGTCGACCAGCTTGCTCAAGGCTTGTATAGCGTCCCTAGCAACCGCCCTAGCAACCCTTGAGTTTACATTTCGTATTATGTGATTTTGGCAACTGTTGCCATATTTAATTAATGCAGTTAACTGAGATACAGACAAATATATATTTCTAAATTAAATGTAAATTTCTTTAGTTTAAAAGAATATAAATCTATATAAAGTTTAAAAGAATATTTATATACGAACCCTTTCGTATATATACATATGCGCTGGCTTGTGTTCGCTGCTGTTCTCGTCTTCCAAGACACTATTATGACCAAAAAGGCAATGTTAAATGGGATTCTTGTATTGTTATTTGTCTATTTGTACTCACTGAATTTGTGCGCCCCTTGAGGGACTTGAAGTAGAGGGGGGTAGAAATAGCCTAAGCTACTCTATCCTTTTGAGATGTATTTCTTTCTTGTCTCAATAAACATCCTTGAAATTGTACAGTTGTTTCTCCTTGTGAAGATTATTAAAAAAACAAGGTGTTTGAGAGGGCGCGGAAGTTCAGCCTGGCCAGGGCCGCCAGCAGCCCTTGGGCCCGCCCCGGCAGCACCCAGTCTTACACACTTAAGTCCCACAAAAGTCCACCTTTGTGGGACTTTGGTATAAGCCTAATATGTATCTATATATACACTGGCTGCCTGTCCTCCTACACAATGATTTATTATCAACTATTATTTTATAATAATTTAATATTTATTCATTTAAATATTAAATAAAATAATTTAATTATAGTAAATACTTACTAATTTAATAATAATAAGTTTTTCTTGTCTCAATTAACATACTTGAATGGCTTAGCTCTTTCACCTGATAGTTCCCCCCATACTGAATAATATTACGAGAGCAGTATTCACGGGCTATTCATGCCTGTGCCACCTCTTGGGTGGCTTAATCTTCATCAATCGAGAGCAATAAATACATCCTAACCAGACGTTATACGATGATATCCTTAACAGTTGATAAATAGAAGTAATTGCAGAACTCCAGTTATCTAATCCTTATCACAAACTATATAAAAGCTTATCATAAGCTACGGGATTTGTAGATCAGTATTTAAAGGGAATTCGGAAGTAATAATGATACATCTAATGCCATCTGTCGGCACAAGAGAACACTATTAACTGGCTGGTCAATAGTAGCCATAAGGTACAGCTTACGCCATCTGTTGACATCAAATTACACTTATAACAAATTACCCCACAAAATACCACTAGCGCCATCTCTTTTTTTTCCAACGAACTATAAATAGCCAAACAGCAACCCATAAGGGGGGTTGTTGTGCTCGGGTAGGAGGTTCCTAGCTCCGCCCACAAGTGGTATGGGGGTGCATAATAAATGGCATATCATTGGTAGAAACTCTTTGTTGACATTCACACAACAGCCAATCACAGGAAGGGATCAGCTAAAGGCTTCATCCACTTAATAAATCATCTTTATTTAGCACACCATCCTTGCTTATGACATTCTGCTTCAACTTTAATCTACCTAAAAAGTAAAATGTTAATTATTTAAAAGCATTAATAAAGTGATAATTAAATACTGCAAGATGTAACGAGTGTTACAGAAACATGGGCTGGCTACCTAGCTTGTGACGTCATCAGTGAGAGTTGCCTCACAAATAATATCGGCGATACAATGCCTCCGTCCTCTTATTGATCTTCATTATTCAGTTAAATGGAAATTTCTGTCTTGTACAAAACGAAGATGTTGTGTTTGAAATAAAGGTATTGTTATGCAAAAAGACGTATTTATTCGTTTGCATTTAATTATAGAAAGAGTGTTGACATTCACACAACAGCCAATCACAGGAAGGGATCAGCTAAAGGTTCCTTCCACTTAATAAATCATCTTTATTCAGAACAACATCCTTGCTTATGACATTCTGCTTCAACTTTAATCTACCTAAAAAGTAAAGGGTTAAGATTTAAAAGCATTAATAAATTGATAATTAAATACTGCAAGATGTGACGAGTGTTAGAGAAACATGGGCTGGCTACCTAGCTTGTGACGTCATCAGTGAGGGTTGCCTCACACAAATAATATCGGAGATACAATGCTCTGTTCTCTTATTGGACTCGATTATTCAGTTAGATGGAAATTTCTGTCTTGTACAAAACGAAGATGTTGTGTTTGAAATAAAGATATTGTTGTGCAAAATGACGTATTTCTTAGTTTGCATTTAATTATAGAAAGAGTGTTGCCATTCCCAGCAACAGCCAATCACAGGAAGGTATTTGCTAAAAGTTCGTCTCCTTGTTGACGTCCTCGGGAGCGACACACAGATCTAGCTGATGGCTTGCTGTTTCATCTCTTGTATATAAAAAATATGAATATTTCGGTTACTATGATTATTAAAAGTATGAGATATAGCAGTTGTTACACAAAATGGCTAAAGTTTGCCATTAAAAAGAGCTCATAGTGGATTCTGTAATAGAGTTTTATGGAGAGCGTTGTTAGTTAGTTCATTTATTATGCACCCCATACCCATATTGTGGGCGGTAGTGGAAAGGGTTACAGAGTCACATAATGGGCTCAGGGACTGAACCCCACAATTCATTTAGCTAAGCAAGTTACAATCTTGATGAGCTAGTTACAAAATTCAGTATAAGTCGTCACATCATCAATGTGTTCGAGATCGATCACAAGTACAGTTTCTAAATAAAATAACTGGCATATGTGGAGAGCTAGTGTCACAATTGATATGTTTGTCCTGCACACCGCCCCCATCCAGTGGGCAGCGGTGGATAGGTTACAATAACTTAGTTACTACCTACAAATGGAAAGTGGTTCCTAATGGAAAGCGTGTTATACAATTTTTCTAAATATCTTCTGATATGGGTGCTGACTTCTCAATTTATGTACCTAATACTTGAAGGCTTTTCTCCAGTTCCTTGTAGATTTTATACCAGCAAGAACAATCAGTAAGAGCTCTGAGTATAATTGCGTTTATTACACTATTCTTATATCTGTCTGACCATTCATACACATCCCAGTATTGGTGGGTTTAGTATAATCTTCTGTGGTGAAAGTTGTTTTAGGTTCTCACGTAGACATGGAGGAAAGAGAGTGTACCATTGATGCTTAGTTCATGGGTAAAGTTAAGCACTGAGTTGCGGATTAGTAGATCCTTTTATCGCGACAATTCCAGGAAGGTTTTCACACATACGTATATATTATCGATGAATCTGCAGTAGATGCGAAGTTTTCCTGTGGTGTTGAAGGTTTTCTAATGTTCAAATTTAGAGTAACCATGGGGTTTTATTTATATTTTTAATACAACAAAAATTAATTATTATAATATTTCGATTATTTCTGAGTGGGCCCAAAAATTTATTCCCCAAAACAAATACACATTATTATCATTAAGATTGACTAAATCTAGTTCCTTGCAGGCGAGATCAGTTGTGAACGCCAGCTAGCGCACAAGTACAAGAGCGCCCAAAATTAACACATAAGACATGTGGAGACAGGCGTGTAGCTTCTGACTTTGTTTTTATTAATTAATATTACATGTTAAGCGTTTACTCTTAATATATATTATTATATATAAGTATAACTATCACACAGTAAATATAATAGGAATCTACCCAAAACCTGACCATCACTATAACCCTACCTTACCTGACCACTTGGGAACTATAGTGTACACAAGAATAAGGCGGGACACACCAATACTAACACCTCAACACGGAAGACGAACGGGGGGAGGAGTACTGAATAATTAAGAGCACTAGGTCACTAGGGCAAAGGGGACGGTAGGCCCAATATCACTAGGCAAGGAACCATTAATACACATTTAATAACACTTAATATCTGACTTTATTTGAAATAATTAAATAAGACACTCCCTAACTATATTCCCTACTAGAGGCCAAGAGTACTGAATGAGGTGCTTTAGTACAAGAGAGCCGTACTTACTCGTATGTTGTTCCACCGTTTCCGGGAGATGATGTTCCTTCCCTGGGTCCACACACACCTGCCTACTGGGCTGCGCCCACTCAACTGACTGTCCCCTGATCTGCTGCTCCTCAGCTGAACATGAGGGTTTTGCATTTGATGTTTAGGGGTTAATCCCTGAAGATTACCATGACGGCATCAACTCTGACCTCTTTGTGATTCGATGACCGTTGACCTGACTCTATGGCTAACTTGTACAGAGGTGTAACTTTTACATTGTCTGCCGCCGCCTGTCTGGCGCCTGTGGGTTGTTCATCCTCCACGTGGCCTGTTCATGCTGTTATGATGTTCATGTACTATGTACTGCTCTCTTGTTACAGGGGGGCCACATGAGCAACACAAATTAAGTTAGGTTCTTTTAATTTGTCCTTATACAATTTAATGAATAAAAAGGCTTTTCTAATGTGACGATGTCTATTGAATTTTGTAACTAGCTCATCAAGATTGTAACTTGCTTAGTTAAATAAATTGTGGGGTTCAGTCCCTGAGCCCATTATGTGCCTCTGTAACCCTTTCCACTACCACCCACAAGATGGGTATGGGGTGCATAATAAAGGAACTAAACCAACCTGCCTTAACATCTTTATATTATGATAATCACATCAACATATCAGCATTAAGATCAGTGTGAAATTCCTGTTTTGGCCAGAATGTCTACCACTCTGCATGAATGGACTTTGTAATGTTTCTTTTCGGCAGCTTTATTTCCTCAGTTTCTGAACTGGTTTCTTTAGCTTGTATGTTGTAATGAACTATTCCAACATTTGCAGTTGTTCTTCCTTGTGAAGATTTAACAAAAAACTGTGTTTGTAAGGGTGATAAAGTTCAGCCCCGGCAGCACCCAGTCTTACTCCATATAGTTCCACCTTTGTGGGAAGGTATAAGCCTAACTTGTATATATACACTGGCTGCCTGTCCCCTACACAATGATTTATTATTAACTATTATATACAGTATACCCGGCTAAAGCGAACACAGTACAGTTTCGTCATAGGAGATTCCTAGATTGGAATTCACTACCAAATTTCAATATATAAAAGAATTTTCCGTGTGAAATGCTGTTATTTTATGCATCATTTGTTGTTTTAATAATATTACGGCCATCTCAACAAAGAACAGTACAACCTAACCAGACGTTATACGATGATATTATCAACAGTAGATAAAAGAAAATTAATTGTTATCTAATACCAGAATAGTATAAAAGCTTATCATAAGCTACGGGATTTGTAGATCAGTGTTTAAAGGGAATTCGGAGGTAATAATGATACAGCTAATGCCATCTGTCGGCACAAGAGAACACTATTAACTAGCTGGTCAATAGTGGCCATAAGGTACAGCTTACGCCATCTGTTGACATCAAATTACACTTATAACAAATTACCCCACAAAATACCACTAACGCCATCTCGTTTTTTTCCAACGCACTATAAATAGCCAAACAGCAACCCATAAGGCGGGTTGTTGTGCTCGGGTAGGAGGTTCCAAGCTCCGCCCACAAGTGGTATGGGGGTGTATAATAAATGGCATATCATTGGTAGAAACTCTTTGTTGACATTCACACAACAGCCAATCACAGGAAGGGATCAGCTAAAGGCTTCATCCACTTAATAAATCATCTTTATTTAGCACACCATCCTTGCTTATGACATTCTGCTTCAACTTTAATCTACCTAAAAAGTAAAATGTTAATTATTTAAAAGCATTAATAAAGTGATAATTAAATACTGCAAGATGTAACGAGTGTTACAAAAACATGGGCTGGCTACCTAGCTTGTGACGTCATCAGGGGGGGTTGCCTTGACACAAATAATGATACACTGCTCTGCCCTCTTATTCGAGTAAATTATTCAGTTAGATGGAGATTTATGTCAGGTGCAAAACAGAAATTGTTGTTCTTTTTAACACCTACCTTGTTGTTGTGCACAAGGACCTATTTCTTAGTTTAAATTTTATTCATAAAAGAGTGTTGGTATTCCCCGCACCAGCCAATCACAGGAGGGTATCTCTGGAAGCTTGGCCTCCTTATGGACTCAGCACATCGGTCTAGCTCATGGCTCGCTGTTTCATCTCTTGTATATACAAATTATGATTTTTTTCCATTACTGTTATAATTAATAATATTAGATATAAAAGTTTTTACACAAAATGGCTAAATTCTGCCATAATGTTACGATTAATTATGATGCCCATTAATAATCAGTGTGCCAGAAATTTATTCCCCCTAAATAAATAAACATTATTATCATTATGATCGACTAAATCTAGTCCTTGAAGACTAGATCAGTTGTGAACGTCAGCTAGCGCACAAGTACATGAGCGCTAAAAATACTTTATTTATTTATTTATTTATTTATATATATACAAGAAGGTACAATGGGTTTATGAGAGTACATAGCATTGATGTTTATACATTCTTGTAAAACCACTAACACGCGTATCGTTTCGGGCAGAATAGAACACAACTTTAACTTTACTTATACTTTTTACGTCAACTTTACTTTTACAAAATAGACATGTGGAGAAAGGCGTGTGTTTTTATTAATTAATATTACATGTTAGGCGTTTACCCTTAATACAAATTATTATATATAAGTATAACTATCATACAGTAAATGTAATAGGAGTCGACTCAAAAACTGGCCACAGTCAAGTGATTGATTAATTGCTAAAGATTATGCCATCTAAAAGGTGGCACGGGCATGAATAGCCCGTAAATAGTCAAGTATTTTGTGCGTTCGACCATGTTTGTGGTCCTTCAGATGTAAGGTGTTAACACTGGCGGGCGTCGTTCTTATGAAGCCGGGATTATGTCCAACACATCATTCAACTTCATTTGATAAATATATGCCTGTTAAGTAGAAGATTTTAATTTGTCAATAGTATTATAATGTGGTTTTAATATTGAACATGATTTATATATGTGTACGAAACGTACTAGTTTTGTGTCCGAAATGGTAAAAATATGCCAGTATCTCCTTTAACTATGGTAAAGTTAATACGTATTATAATAATTATAGTAAATTAATTAGTTTGCATTTTACGAATGATTTAATATTATTAAATCACGAAACTTATGATTATTTGCGTGGATTAATGTTTTCAATTTTTGTTTTTGTTTACTTTTGCTCCACAAAATAATGTAATTTGAAACAAAACCTAATAATGATAAGTAAAACTAAATATTATAAGTTTACCTACAGTGTCGAGAAGTTAAAACAATGTATTCGCTCATATTTCCAATGTCGACGGGGCCTATTCTAAGATGGGAAACATTCCAAGTTGGGGAGAGTTGTTGTGGGAGGTGGGAGAGATCAGCTGATGATGCTGAGGGTCAAGACGTGACCTTTGGTCTCACAAGTGACCTGGGGGAGTAGGGAGGGTGCCGGCTGATTGTCTTATCTTACGCTCGCTCTCACTACAACCACACAACTCCAGCTACATTTTGCCTTTGTTGGAGAAGATCGTCTGAAATTGGTTTAGTAAAAAATATTCGTCTTCACCAGCGCCGGACCAAAGTTTATATTGTTAGTTCACATTATTTGGCCGTTAAGTACATTTTTGTGGTGCTGTTTTGATCAATAAGTTTGTAACTTTGCCTTGTCAGAGCAGGTTGTGTACAGTGAAGTATGTATTCAAAGACACAAGTTGTTCTGTGTGAGGGAGATTAATATTCTCGTCTTCCAAGTTCAAGTTCAAGTATGTTTATTGAGACTAAGAAAAAAATACATCTCAAAGGGATAGAGTAGCTTAGGCTATTTCTACCCCCCCCCCCTGCTTCTTCCAAGTGACTACTGAATATTCAGTCATCAGCGGGACTCTGGCTCAGTGTGCGTGTGCTAAATACATACATTATTATGCAGCTTTATTCTAAATCTAAATAGCCTAAAGCCCCATAGTCTTGTGTCAAATGTACTCCCAGTCCTTAGCAAAGATAAGGGTTCTCGTAGATTTGCATGTATATTTATATTACAATAACATAATGTAAGTACGTACAGTAATACGTGTTCGTGTATATTTTTCATTAGTTATTGGTTTGATGTCCTGTTCTGTTTTGGAACTTGACCTTAATTCTTATTCAGTGTACTCTACATCATTACTTTTACTTCATATTGTGTAACATGGTGCTCGGTGACAGGTAAAGCGCCTGCTTTATACAGGACAACCCATCACTACCATGCCCCTCCCATGATAGTTGCTTCGTAATTTCTACTGTATCTAAACAACATCTAACACTGCAGTACCTGGACAATTGGCACGAAACCTCAAAGATCCCATGTTCCTTTAAATTTTACACAAGATGCAAAATACTTAAAATGACAAGTCATAGTGTACTGTAACTTATCTTTCAAGAGTTCTACCAACACATGTAAAAGAATTGGGAAGAACATTAAAACTTTAAGGGTAACTCCAAGACTGGATGAAACAAAATCTAAAATGACAAAGAAACTAGCTGATGACCTGTGTTTGCCTCTGAAACTCCTATTCAGAAAATTCATAGGAAAAGAAGGGTTGACCCTTGCTGTTAATCCTGATTTTTTTTTTTTTACACTTCGCCTGTATTTTCTGGACCATTTTACTCACGAGGTTGGTCTTGTTTTCCATGTTCCCCACTCACTCTTTGACTTCAGTAGATTCTGGTTCTTGTATTTGATAGGCCTATGCAAGTTCAGAGGCCTGATAGTTTTGTGGATCTCTGTGGTACCAGTCAATGTACTGTACCAAGAACCTACAGAGTACCAACCAGAAATGGCATTAAAAACTCTTATAAAGTTAGAGCCAAGTGCTTTAACCAGTAATGCTGACTGGTCATCACTCCCTGAACCAATTGTTTGTAAGCCTTCGATTTTTAACTGGTAGTGTAATTTTTTTTATGTTGCATTGCATAGCTAGCAATTTTTCTTAATATTGTATATTTATTTATTTTACTGCATTTTATTTAGTTTAAACTTTCTTTTACAGACTGAGCAAAGACATCCACGTGAAGAATCTTTAACAAGATGGAAAACACCCTATTATCGATGCTTGCTCTTTTTACCTCCACAACCCTCATTGGTTTGGGTATTGGAACCATCTTATCAAAGTTCCACATACTATACATTTGGATGCACAAGGTCAGTATAATGGTAAAAAGGATTCCTTAGATTTTGCCGAAGAGAAAATGTTCTTTCTCATTTGCTGCCGACATAATCTTCATTTCCTCTAATCCTAACCCACTTTCTGCTTGGCATCTTCATTTGATAATTACTTAATTACCTAACTCATTTATCTGAATGACAGTGAATGGTGAACTCCCCCCCCTCCCCCAAAAAAAAAGGTCCACCTGTGGCTGACTGCTAACAAACTTGCCCTTAACATTGGAAAATGTAACAAATAATGATAAACAAATTGAGAGTAGAGTTAATGGGAAATTGTTGATATTGACAACAAGCTGTGTTTCAGTTGCCACATACAAAATATAACTAAAGTTTTGAAAACAGTTTAGCATTCTTTCTAAAATCTGGTCTATGTGCCTCATTAACCGTGGCAACACTTATTATTCACTCGTCTATCCATATCTAGTTTGCAGTATCTGTGCTTGGATCTAAAACCCAAAATTACCTAGGATCTGTTCATTATTGTACTAGAAACAAATAAGCCATCGGACCGATAGCAAACTCCAATCCCAAACACTAGCAAACACCTTTGCTGCAGTCCTTGAATATGGTAAATATCTTGTCTCCTCACACACTCCAGTGTTCTCTATATCTACAAAACTCGAAAATGCAGTTCTGATCCTGACCTCAAATACTTCCTAGAGGGTTGCAATAGAACCCATAGGCTCTATTGATAGTCATTTCATCACCAGAAATGACTATCCATTTTATATTTCCAGAGTGAGACTAGCAAAGCAAAAATGCGATGCAATTCTAGGGTCCCAAATTGTGGAATGATCTCCCAAATGTAATAAAAAGCTGTAAATTTCACAATCACTGTAAGAGAGAGCAAGAAATATCTATGTATCGAATTTCAGTTGCATATCCTTGTCCCAAGAAAACATACATTTGTTTTGCGGTTAGTCAATTTTACGTACTAAAACTATGAATACGCGACATAAAGCATCACCTAATTATTGTCATATGCTGTATGTTAACGTGATGCATCCTGGGATTCAGTTGAACCCCAGGTTGCATTACTTCAGATCATGTCGTGGTGTAGTGGTCTAGGGCAGTGGATACCAACTGGTGGTCCACAAGACACTTTTATTTGTGTACTGTATGTAACTGTATTTTCTTTAACTGTTATATTTAATGGCATCAAATAGTTTTACTTGCTAAAGTATCATTTCTTGTTGGACAGCGGGATTCATATTAGTGGTCTGTGGGATTTAAAATTATGAATTGGGTGATCCGTGAGCTCTGAAAGGTTGGTGACCATTGGTCTAGGGCATGGGCTTCAGAGTACATACAACTGATTTTCTCATTGATACTTCATGTTAATGTGATTTCATTGTCCTTCCTTTGGTGTTTGAATTTTTGTTTCGGTGGAATTCATAAGTTGGGGTTTCGGTTGGAAAGGCTTGTATTTTGAAGATGTTGATTTTTGTTTTTATCAACTACAGGTGGATAAGAAGAGCAAGCACCATGGAGGAGAACTAGTTGCCGAAGTGTTACAGTCTCATGGTGTACGTCACATCTTCACACTGCCTGGTGGGCATATCTCACCAATTCTTGTTGCAGCTGAAAAACTTGGAATTCGTGTAGTTGACACTCGGCATGAGGTAAAATTAGCATGTATAATTAATTGAAAATGTAACTATCAAGAGCCTATATTTTTCATGATATACAGTATGTATAGTGACCCTTATTCAGAATGAATTATCAGAGCAAATTTGGCTATATTGTATATGGGGAAAAGTAGAAATGTATTCCAGAGATTTCACAAAGTTAGGAGTTTATACTCCTGAAGAAAACATCTGCATGAATATCGGTTTGTTTTAGATTCATATTTGGGTGTTGTGCACCAAATCAACAACTCGTCACATGAAAATTGCACACTTGAACATGCCCACCTGTAATTTGAATTTAATGTTTTACAACAAAACTGTGCAGCTTCACATTTATTGTCCAAATATATGTAGAGCAAAGGTCTATGCACAGTCAAATTTTGCATATTTTATATCAACAGGCTACAGACATTTATACATTAATATTTTCTCATAAATATTCAGGTATATATTTTTCAAAGTGAATATCATTTTAGACACCAACTCTAGGTCAGAGTTAAGGAAGCAAACATCTGCATTATTTATATAATTTTAGGCGCATGTTTGTGTTGCAGGCATCGGCGGTATTTGCAGCAGATGCCATGGCACGCATGTCGGGAACGGTAGGAGTAGCAGCTGTGACAGCAGGTCCAGGTCTCACTAACACCATCACAGCTGTTAAAAATGCTCAAATGGCTGAAAGTCCAGTATTGATTATAGGTAAAAAAAAGGTTATAGAAATTATCTTTTAACAATAACAATAATTTGTGGTGCTGTATTTTTATTTTAATTGCATTTTCCTTGTACATACTGTATCTCGTTTTTTGTTTGTTTATTAGGTGGTGCTGCAGCTACAATTTTGAAGGGCCGTGGAGCTCTGCAAGATATAGACCAGTTGTCTCTCTTCAAACCTCTTTGCAAGTTGTGCACGTCTGTCAAATGTATACGAGATATAGTCCCAGTTGTTCGTCAGTCTCTACAGGTGGCACAATCAGGAACACCAGGCGAGTCTTAATTAACAAGAATGCATTAGTGTTAAATAAATAGGAATACTGTACAAATTTTTAGGAATACAAATTTTGGGGGGTTACTGTAAAGCTAACATGTTTAAATATTTATACTTAAAATTGACTTATATTCAGCTACTACATACTAAATATGTATTAGCTGATGATATTATTAGTGAATAAATTTAATTATTTAGGTTTTGTGGATTTTGATACTCTCGGTATGAGTTGATGTTTATATCTTACATACAAGTTCTCCCTGTTTCTTTGTGGGATGAAGTGAAGGTAATAAATAGGGAGATATGCCATATTTTACATAGTACAGTACAGTGTTCTAATGGATGAGAAGTAGGTTTACTGTACCTCATCCATGGATAATGTTCACTGAAAAGTATGGAGGCTGCATTTTCTCTTTGTTCTAGTGTTTCTTTAGTGATACATTTGTACAAAGTTAAATTGATCATGGTGTATCACAGGGTCTGTAGTACAGTTGGGTTCATTCTCGACTCGCAATTGGGAATCCTGGGTGGGACAGAAATAGTTGGGCACATTTTCTATCGCCTAATGCCATTGTTCACCTAGCAGCATATGGGTACCCAAGAGCCAATAACTGTTGTTGGGTTGCATCCTGGGGAGGCTCAGTAGTTCAACTTTTGGGAAACCTCGATATAAGCCTAACAAAAATTCACAGGCTGCCTGTCCCTGACAAAAATAAAGTTACATATCTTTGCATGAAAACTGCATATTCTACGGCATATAAAATATTTCAATGTGGAGTTTTGAGCTGTCTGTCGCAAGTGCTTTTATCACATACTGTTCATCCAGCCTGTCTTCTAGAGTGGTCACAATGTCACACAAAAAAAATGTACAGTACTAAATCGCCCTAACCTAACCGAGGACCCAGGAATAAGAATATGGGACAGCCGGCAACCTGTCAACTTTGGGATCCGTTATGATTAATAATGAATCATATTCACATCAACTTATGATCTCTTATTAGAGAGGATAGGTTGATTAGTCAACATATTTTATATGTTTTGCATTTTCACTATATACTGCACATTTTTTGAAGAATGGTGATTTACTAACTGTAGCAAGCAACTATTTATCATGTTTTAACTCTTAACATTTTCTAAGTTATTAAAATAGTTTTTGCAGGTTATTTATAGAAGAGCCACATGAATTTGTATATTATGATTTCTACTTTTACATTGTTGACAATCATTTGTACAGTATTTCCATGAATTCATTTTCATATAAAATATAATATGTACTCCAGAAAACATGAAATTTCACAAATTAAATTATTTATTATAATTTATGTTCAGGGCCAGTGTTCATAGAGTTCCCAATAGATGTTCTATACCCGTACGAGATTGTGTCAAAGGAGCTTGGAGTCAAGGCAGAAGGCAAGTCAATCATGCAGAAGATCACTAACTGGTAAGCTGTAAAAAGTCAATGACAGTCTCTAGTATGATTATATCTTTGTTCTGTAATTATTGTTGTTTATACAGTATAACTACAGTATTTAATAACTAAAGCATTCCTAAAGAAACTTGTGAACTTCATAAAACAATAAGAAATGGAAATTCATTGCTGTTGAAAGGTAATGTGACTTGTATGAGTGTCAGTAGCATATGTGTAGACTTTTGTATTGTTCTATAAAATACTCTTGATATATTTTACTTAATCTCTGATTTTAAATATACAGTACCAAATATTTTTGCAGCTTTTGCCATATCAAATATGTATTAATTACTGTACTGTACAAGTTTGTAAAATGCAAAGATTTATGTAGATTAATTTAATATTTAATTGATATGTAAGAGTGAAAGTGTATGTGAGAAAATTAGTTAATGGTGAAGAGGAAAGGATTGAGTGTGGAAATCTAATGTTAATAAAGTACTAGATTTGGCTGATCATTTAAAATACCTGGAATACTCTGTGCAAGTAGAGAATAAGAGATAGAGCTACTTAATATATTTTTTTGCCTGTTTATATGATTGAGAAACACTGGTGCGGTATAAATGAGAACAATTTTAAAAGTAGAAATGGCTAATCCGGGAAGCAAACTAGGCTGAATAATCACACATTGGAAACTTGGGCTTGGGGCTCAAATCCAATCATGATTAATAATAATCCAAGTGGCATGTGCCAGATTAAGAAAAAGTAAACGAAAATGTCATGGAAGATGTAGAGTGCAAAAGCTGCTTATCTGCAAGTTTGAGAAGATAATAGTGAATTTGATGGTAGCTAAGATAATACACCGTAGATGCTTGTGTATATGAAGAAACGAGGATAAAGTGTTAACAGCTCAAGAGATGTGGTTGAGAACACTGCTAGAATGTGGAAGTTTGAGGATGGTATTGTATGACTGTGACAAAGGGCACCGTATACCTGGTGCCGTGAAGTAATGCATTGCTGCAACAGAGATTTGCTTAACTTGGGTGACGGTGGTTTTGTGTCTAACTGCATGGTTGTATGATGAAGTGAATGAACAAGTGACTTCTTAGTTTTCTACATTTGCTCCCCCCAATTATTTTTCCTGGGCTGATGCCTCCCCATTAATGTAGGAAGTGGTATGATGAGAGCATTCAATTACTTATGTACTGCCAGGTACCTTGGAAACTATTTGGACAACCTTTATGCTGGAGCTTGGGAACCTCAGGACACAAAGCCTCTGAAAGTGACCATACCTTTTGCCTCCAGTGATATAGGTGTGTGGATTATTCGTATGCTGTTTTCATTTTAGTTCGGCTTAATATTCCTTAATGAATAATGCATAAATATAACTTGATAGCATATATTGCACAGTATTATTAATGGGGTTTCATTACATAATACTGTATTTTTTTATGAAGTTAATCGATGTGTGGAGGTGGTATCCAAGTCAAAGAAGCCTGTGATTCTCCTGGGCAGTCAAGCCACACTTCCACCAACTCCTGTTGAGGATCTGCGTCGCTCGCTAGAAACCCTGGGCATTCCTTGTTTCCTTGGAGGAATGTCTCGAGGCCTGCTTGGTTAGTGTTAATTTTCACGTTGGTAAATGATACATTAGAACTGTCAAAACTTGACAAGACTATTTTTTTGTCATTTGAGGGCAAAACTAATTTTACTGAACTGTTAATGGAGGGAGTAAATGTTCCTTGGTCAATTATTAATGTGTATCTGGGCTTACGAAACAGTGCTACTACTGAAGACTACTGGGGTGTTCTTTCATTATCTGTGATGCTACATATTAAATGGTATAATGCTTGGATGAGTACTGTAATATGTTATCCTGTAACCTTCTTTCCCTACTTTTTTTTCCTTGCATCCTGTGGGCGGTGGTGGAAAGATTGTCGGCACATAATGGGCTCTGGAACCGAACCACAAAATGACTCGTGACACAAACTGTGTAACTCCCACACAACTCATTTGCTGTATATTCACATACAGTGGCATCTCTATTTGGTGAATCTCCGGTTGTAACGCACTTTCCATGTCAGATTTACTCATCTGATTCGATGAACAAGAGATCGCTGAAGCAGGGGATGTGAGGATTTGCTTAGGATGTTGGGACCTGGTTCACAGATGACAGCAACATTACAAGAAATAGTAGAGGCCACTGGAAAGTCACTGAGCCACAGGAAAGCCACTGAGCATATTTAAAACTTATTTTTCTCCCCAGTTGCAGAGGTTTTTGTTTAGTGAAATATGGGCCCTCTTTCCTTTGAAAATGAGATTTTAAGGCTTAGGCATGGGAACTATGCTAGATATAGTTAAATCTCTTTACTGACATATATTCTCTTGTTTGTTTCCCTTCTTGTAACTGGTTGAAATTATAATTTTGCTCGGTGAAATCAGCCCATAGAGCATGGAAAATATTAAGAATGAATGATACCTTTTAACATGGCTCCAATCATGCTTTTAATAGTTTTAGTTTGGCTTTTCTTGTTTTGCATTTTAGTTTTTGTTTGGTGAATAGTAACTCTTAATATGCCTTCAGTCATGTTTGATTTTTGTAGATGGACGACAAGAAATAGTTGAAGCCTTGGGAAGCTATTGAGGATGCAGTATTTTAAATCAAATTCTATGGTTTGTTTTTATTTTGAGTAGGAAAGGTTTTCATTCATGCAGGTATGGCCTTGCTACCTTTCAAAAATTAGTTTTGAGGCTGGGGACAAGAGAAATAAGTTACATGTGGTTAAATTCTTTTGCAAACTTGTGTATTTGGTAGTTAATTATTATAGGTTGAAATGAACATTTTGGCAAGTCAAATTGGCCCACTGGGCATGGGAATTACATCCTGGCAGCATCTCTGGTTGCAACAAATACCTCATTGCAACTTATTGGGATTGGTCCTATATAGTTTGTTGAATCGAGGTTGTACTGTAATTTTAAAATGTTAAATGAGTATGCAAACTACACGCCACCATTATACAGTACGGTGAATTTATATGTCAGAGTTATGAATATAAAGGTGGACTGTATATATCAAGTTACCAATCAGTCTTGCTTATTTTCATTGGTTTATTTGTGTAATATGTTTTATTCCAGGATTAGTAAATGCATGAATGAAGAATAAAGTCCTGTAACTGTGAGTCTACTCCTTAGGTTTATTACAGTATGAGTTGGGAGGGGTTGGAATATATTGTATGATTTGCATTTAACTGTAATTTGTTAATAAAATACAATATTTATATATTTGAATTATAAAGAAACGTGCACCCACAGGGCGAAAGAGTGCTATTCAGATGCGTCAACAAAGACGTGTTGCCCTTAAAGAAGCTGATGTCATTATCCTAGCTGGTGCAGTTTGTGACTTCCGCCTCTCTTACGGCCGAGGAATGGGACGGAAGGCAAAGATCATTGCTGTTAATAGGAATAAGGATCAGCTGTACAAGGTATTCTCATTTCTGTTTTATAAGTCATTGCATATGGTATATTCTAATTTATCTTAATCTATTTGGTTACTTGTACTTCCTTCTTGTGGAAAAAGTGAATCTGGAATTTCTTTATTATTAATCAGAGGATATAATTTTTTCTTTAATTAGCTTAACCTCCCCCAAAAAAGTCTGGTGTTGACCATGATAAATGTAGCCTCTATAAGTAATAGATAAATATAGAGTGATAGCCATTGTGTTAGTTACTGTGACTTGGACACCTTATCTTGTATGTGCTTTTGTTTATGGTAATGCATTTCAACATGAGCATGAGTTACCCATCTACCACATGAGTGGAAGTTAACAAGAGTTTGTAGTACTGTGTATAAATAACTCCAGATGGACTTCGGTGAGCTAATAACTATGAGTTGTACTACTATCGTCATCAAATTAGAAGTTATTTTATTATTTTTTGTTTCAGAATTCTGATATGTTTTGGAAGCCAACTGTAGCAGTGTTGGGGGATGTTGCAACCTTCATGAGAGACTTGGCTGCTGGTCTCACAGGCTACCAATGTGACCAGGAGTGGATCACTTCCCTTAAAGAGAGAGATGACACTAAGGAAGATGCCAATAAGAAGGTAATGCATAAATATTTCCCCCATAATGATGCACAAAAAAAGTGTAGACTGTTGTATGATCTTGGTACATAGGGCCTTGGTCCCAATTCCAAGATGTATTTTAAATTAAGATACATACAGTATTTTGTTGCTTTTTTAGGATAAGAAAATAGTACTTAATTTAGATTAGGGGTACGAGCAGCCATAATGAGATCCAATTTTCCACTGCCTATTTAATTTTATCTAGTTGGCAAAGTACATTTTGTCCTATCTCTAATATGTTTCTCCACCCCATCCCCTCCTCCCTGATTCTAATATTGAGTAATGGTAATAATAATTGTTGATATGACAGCAAAAATTTGTAAATAAATGATTGAAGAAGAGAAATAAATTCTGTTCATAACGTGAGTGGAAAAATACTGTAATCTGTTTTAATACCCGGGATGTGTGATGACGAAAGAGAAATTTATGCAGTTGAGAGTAGTCGAGAAAGGAAAGGAAAGGAATTGGTGCCAAGACAGTCTGGATTAGGAAGAACACAGATGGATAGAATGTGGGTGGAAGTTTGCATAAAGGAATGGATGTTCTAAATCCTAAGTATAGTAGTAAAATGTTGGTGTTGCATGAAGCAGAATTTGACTTAGTTCATCAGAAGAGGTGAACAATCTAGGGAGCAAGTGTGATTTTTTAAGAGGATATATAAAATTAATGTTTTTGAAATACTGTGCGAGAGATTTATGTTAATGTTCAAGTCAATGGACATCATTCCTAACCTCTGTCCTATACTAAATACTTGTCCTCATCACTTTGAAGTGCTATATAGTCCTACTGGCCGAGTGTTTTTTTCCTGATGATTACATTACATGTACAGGTATGTGTAATTTATAGATTGAAGAGAGAATACTGTGGTGGTATAACAAAGTGGAAAGAGTAAGTAATGAAAGGATGGTAAGAAAGTAAATGTGAATGACATTGTAAAAAGACAAAGATGAAGTCAAGCCAAGGAGTGAATAAAAGCAGTTTGTTAGGATAGAATTAATGCTGCTGCTCCTTTCTAGGAGCAGCATTGTTCTCGAGGCTCCTCAGGAACCTCTGTAGGTTCCTGAGCTAAGTGCTGGTACTGCCAAGCATTTGGAAGATGCACAGGGCTGAGACCCATCCTTGCCTACTGGAAGCCAGTAGGCGTTTTGTTACTACAGTATTTTTATTCGGGTTGCTCATGAATGAGATGGCTAGCACCAAGACCCAGTGTCTCCTGGGCTGACATCTGCCTCATTTTCAAAAGGGTTAAAAAAAATTCGTAAACAGTTGCCTGTTTTGATAGTTCTACAGTACCAGTGCTGATCTTTTGTTCCCCAAGCTTCCCTTGCCTTGTAGAGAGAGCCAGTAGGCTGGACTTTGTTTGGTAGGCCTGGTGCAATTCCCTAAAGACTGGCAGTTCCAGTGCAGTGGCATTAAGGAGCTACTGAGTGCTTCATTAGAAAAGTGTTAAATATACAAAATATTAAAGTTTCATTTTGCATATAACATCTTATAAATGTGATTACAAGTGTACTTTATAACTTTGAAGTTTCTCCAACCCTTCCCAATTTCTCCCAGATAATCTCATGTTTATGTGAATTAATTTGTACTGAGGCATTCCAGGAACGCATTCCCTTGTGCATACTAAGAAAGTACTGTATAGCTAATTAACATTGTGTATTTTAGATGGCTGAAAGCATGCCGGAGTTCCATTTAAATCCAATGAAGGTGTTTAATGAACTGGAAGAATTGTTGCCATCTGATGCTGTTTTGGTTGCTGATGGTGGTGACTTTGTAGCAACTGCTGCTTATATCCTGAGGTTAGTTGTTAAAATGAAACTTGCCCACGTATTTCATAATAAGACTTTATGATATGAATAAGTTTGCTAGAGCAACAATAGATGTTTGGTTATGTGTGAGTATTATTTATTCATGGGTGTGGGTAGGGAAGACTAATGTGAAATCAGATTCAAATAGTCACTGCTGATGAATTGATTATGGAAGGGAAATAGAGAGAAAAAAAGAGAAGTTGAGAAAATTTTGAAGAGTTAGAATATGCATGGCATTAATATATATAGTGTACAGCTTCAGTAAAAAAGAAAGCCAATCATCCTAGGAATAGTGAATTGAATCTTCCCCTCTAAGGAAATGAAAGTACTGTAGTTACTGAACTGTACAAATCTCTGATGCACCCCCATTTTGATTAGTGTCCAAGCATATAGACATAATCTTCAGAAGGACACATGTTTTGGAGAAGTACAACACAAAGCGAAAGTTGATTTACCTACCAGGAAAGGTTGATGGGCCAGTGAACTGTCCAAAAAGCTTTGTGTAATAGTAGTTTCATAGATTGTGTAACTTCTGTCCCTACAATTTTACAGAAGTTTCATTTTGCACTTCACTTTCTTTTCTTAGCTTAAATTTATGCTATGGCCTCTAGTTGTTGAAGTTGTAGGTTTACAAATTTCCTCCTTAATGTACTCCTTATGTTCTTTGTGCATTATTTTGAATAAAAATTGAATTGAATTGATTCCTAATTTTGGAAACCAGACATGATGGGGCGGATCTCGTGGGAAGTTTTAAAATGCTGAACAAATTGGATAAAATTAATCCAGATAGAAAGAGATTGTATTTAGGTGTGGTAATGCTTATTATTATGCACATATGAACTATCTGAGAAGCATGTTTTGTGTTTAGAGTAAATAATGAAGATGTCATGGAAAGATTGGGAGGAGCATATTGAGATTATAGTGGGAGGAAAGGAAGGTTAAGATTGGCTGATAGAGTAAGTGTGTGTGAGGAAGAAAGGATAGTAGTAGACCATAAAGTAATGTTGCAGGCATGCCTACCACCTCTCATTAAAACTCATTGCAAGTAGAGCAGGGATATCCTGCCTGTGTTTTCATAAATAAAAGGTCTTCCATGAGCAACATGGCTTGACTAATCAACCTTATTTGTATTTTTCAGGCCACGGGGTCCATTAATGTGGCTTGATCCAGGTGCATTCGGTACTCTAGGGGTTGGTGGAGGATTTGCTCTTGGTGCCAAGCTTTGCCGGCCAGAATCCCAGGCAAGTTTATATACACAGTGTATTAAAAACACAGTAATACAGTGTAATTACAAAACAAAAATTGCTTGCCTTCACCACAGTTTCACATGGTGTGACTCTGAGCCCTTGAAATTTTCCTGCACCAGAACTTATGGTCTGTTCAGGACTCTTTATTACCCACCAGCCTCTGGTGGACCTTCTCCCACATTGTGTAATGGAACTTTTATGTTGGTTTTGTCATGTAATTAAGGAAGGGAGATAATATAAAGTCTAGCTCAAGCCATCACCGAGTGACCACCCAAGACTTACAAAAAGAGTGAACAGTACCTTCTGCATGCAATACTTAGAAATGTATATACATCAGCACATTACTAATTGTTACATATCAGCTTTAAATTAAACTCAATTTATATCCTCAGGTCTGGATTATATATGGTGATGGATCATTAGGCTACTCCTTGTCTGAATTTGACACATACACCCGTCACAAGACTCCTGTAATTGCCCTAGTGGGGAATGATGCTGGGTGGACGCAGATTGCACGTGAGCAGGTCCCCACATTTGGATCCAGTATTGCATGTGACCTAGCAGTAAGTAGTATTATCACTTATGGTGTTGTATGAACATTTCATTATTTATTACTGGATAAATTTGTCTAGTGCTTTGGAAGATCTTGTTACTGAAAAAGTTATCTTTCATTGGCTATGTCACCTTGACTTAATGAATTTGGTTTAATTTGTGCTACTTTACCAGATAGCAGAAATATGCTATATATCGATGCTCAGCTTGACATTACACGTATAATTATTCAGTATCTTATTTGTGTTGTAATTCACAAGTGTAGTAACAGGATGAGACTGATTATAGCAAGACAGGACTCCATGGTTAATTATTCATATGACACTAGGAAGCTTCTGGTGGTTTTGGCATACATCACCCTCTTATCCAAATTATTCTAATCATTCAGAGTTCTGCAGCATTTGCTAAAAGGAGCATTAGTAATTTTATTTAAAACTGTTTTCTTAGCTTAAATCTATGTAATGGCCTCTAGTTGTTGAAGTTGTAGGTTTACAAATTTCCTCCTTAACTTCATAGATTTCTCTCGGTATTTTGTATGTGGTTATCATACCGCTTCAGATCTTCAAGCTTTGTTGTACTTAGCACCTCGAGCCTCTCCTCGTGGCTCATTTGTTACAATTTAATGTTCTGACCCCTCAGCACCTGCCTTGTAAATGTTCTAGGCATTTTGAGGTCCCTCACAAGGACATTTAAAATATTTACACTAACAGGTTTCTTGGTTATTGTTCAGGTTACAACTATAAACTGTCAAAATTGTTTGCAAGTAATATGCAAAAAAGTATAAATGCTAAACAAAAGATTCAGTATTTTTAATACATTATACATGGCACTGTATAATATTTATAAATGTTTGAAAGTGTGGGCACATGATCAGTTGGTATAACTGTAAAAAGAATTTTAACAACTTTCAAGATTTATCAACAGATTTATAAATTGTTGAAAATATTCAGACACTTGTCTTGAGTAAAGTGAGATTAGTTGAGATGATATCTGGATGGCCCATTTGATACTGTAAGAGCTTGGTAATTAGAATTCTAGTAACGTGAATGAATTCATGCTCATAATTTTAGAGTAATCGGCAGGAGTAAATGGGTTTTGTCACAAATTTGAAAATTTGTTCAGTTAGATATTCCTGAGTAAGAAATTCTGTTTTGCCAACTGGCCCCCATTCAAGCCTTTTGTGATTTGTATTACAACATACAGTACAATACTTTTGTAGGTCCTTTGATAATTTATTATCCTTCATATTGTGAGCAAATATCGAGTTATTTTCAGTATTCCGAGATGGCTGACACGTTTTAGCATCATCAGAATACTAAAGTGTTAAGGTGGTCCAGAAGCCATTTAGTGATCCCCCCCTCTCCCCCCACAGACATGGACACCACTACAAATTTTGCATATTCTGATTTTTAGCCTCATGAATGTTATTCATAATTTCCAGATGTATGAGTTAAGCAAAATGTAGCATAGTCTCATAATTCTTTGTGATCTTCTCAAGTTTACTGTCCTTAGCCACCCTTCGTTTTTTTTTTTCTCGTCTATTTTCCACTTTCTTGTGGTGGTAAAGTACATAAGAGGAAAAGATGTTGAGGATTCAGGACAGTGCATTTTTGTTTCTTAATTTCAGTACTGTGACTATCACAAAGCTGTGGAAGGTCTGGGAGCTAGAGGTATTCTAGTTGGCCGCAACGACAATATTCAAGACAAGTTGAAAGAGGCGCAGAAGATCCATGATGATGGTCTCCCAGTTTTGGTCAATGTTTTGATTGGCAAAACCAAATTCAGAGAGGGTAGTGTATCTGTCTAGGGTCACGTGTGAAGTATGCTACTTAGTATAATGCAATATTCAAAATGTGTAACGTTTTATTTCCATTACTGAAGGTCAACTGAATCATCAAGAACATTAAATTTTAAAAGGATAAATTTAATTATATGAAGATAATTTTGTTAAATTTTGAATTGCCAATAACACAACATTTCAGACTGACAACACTCGTGCATAATTTTAACAATGGTATTTTTTTTAGGGCAAAGGGTTAGATAGCTGTTTGCTTCAATTGTAAGACTAACTACATAGACATAGTGCCACTCACCTATAATGTCATGGTTTTTGTTTTCAGAGAAATTTTTTACTAGTTATGCTATATGTCACAAACAAAGCTACTCTTTATCAAGGGCATTATTTTCACGATGCAGTGAAATTAATATTTTGTTATGCATTCGATTAGTGTACACCCATTCCAAAGTAAATCTGAATATGCATTTATTGTACATATATACACTAAGTACTGTATTGGTGATGGATGTACAGTATTAATAAAAAGGTACAAACAGTTACAGTTTCATTTTTAGTAATAATCTGTATTATAAATTTATCACAAATTGATCTCTAGCATGTTCTCCAATTTCAGCCTTCTTTGTTGACATTGATGTAGTGAAGAAACTAGCTACAAAGCTGTATTGCTTGAAAAAAGTGAACAAGACACCCAATGCATTTATAAGTATATTTCCAAATTCTTTTATGAAACTTTCATCCTTTATCAAGGTGCAGTAAATAATGTTCTGAAAAAATATTTTAAATGCACGTGTTTGTCTTACAGAGCACTTCCTGTGTTGTCCATCATAAGACAATGTTGTGATTGTTTACCAGGAATTTCCCACGGCATGCCGAAAATTCGGAGGAAGGATCAAATGTCCTGGTCTCTGGGAATTGTGAGCAGGATGTTGCAGGAACACTACCCTCTGAACACCATAAGGTATGTGCTTGTATGAATTTAAGATTAGGCAATTTAGCTTATCAAGTATAATTTTGTGGTTAATCAGATCTACTTTGCAGATATGTTGACCAAACCACACACTAGAAGATGGAGACTACAACTTTTCATTATCAAAACCATTATCAAGTAGATTATGATGGGAGTGAGAGAGGCACGGGTATAAGTATAGCAGGAGGTAATAAGCAAGGCAAAAGGTAAGAATAGGAAGAAAAAAGGGGTATGGATGGAATGGGTGTAATAGTAGGGTGTAAGAATAAGATAAGATGAAAGGGGGGGTAAGATTGTTAGGTCAAATTTGTTAGAAAGGCTAGAGCACTTGAGTGTGTACTGTGAAAGTGAAGAGTCAACAGCAACAAAGCCAGGACTAAGGTTTCACATTAGGTATGTTGTATATTAGAGCAGAATCGACAAGACGGCGTCTGGAGAGTAGAGTAGAGGCAGGAAACATTATTATAGAAGACTGATCGGTAGGATGATTAGAATTCTTAACATAACGGACGACAGCATTGTTTGTGTCTGCAGACTTAAGGAGCACAAAAGAAGCGTTAAGTCTGTCATTTAGTGTATGGCCAGTTTCCCCAAAGTATTGGAGAGGACAAGATGAACAGGAAATAGCGTAGACACCAGCAGGAGAAGCAGTGCAAACCATATTACTACGAAGAGAGTTAGTTTGTTGAAAGTTGAGCTTTGTCAAGAGGACAAAGGGTATTAGTGAGTGTTTGAGTTCACATAAGAAGGGAAGGCAGAGTGCAGTGCTAGAAACAGGTTTAGGATGAAAGAAATTACATTTAGCTTGAGAATTAACACAGTTAATAAAATGTAATTTTACATTGTAAAATGTAATATACATTTTATCAACGGTGTTAATTCTCAAGCTAAATGTAATTTCTTTCATCCTAAACCTGTTTCTAGCACTGTACTCTGCCTTCCCTTCTTATGTGAACTCAAACACTCACTAATACCCTTTGTCCTCTTGACAAAGCTCAACTTTCAACAAACTAACTCTCTTCGTAGTAATATGGTTTGCACTGCTTCTCCTGCTGGTGTCTACGCTATTTCCTGTTCATCTTGTCCTCTCCAATACTTTGGGGAAACTGGCCGTACACTAAATGACAGACTTAACGCTTCTTTTGTGCTCCTTAAGTCTGCAGACACAAACAATGCTGTCGTCCGTTATGTTAAGAATTCTAATCATCCTACCGATCAGTCTTCTATAATAATCTTTCCTGCCTCTACTCTACTCTACTCTCCAGACGCCGTCTTGTCGATTCTGCTCTAATATACAACATACCTAACGTGAAACCTTAGTCCTGGCTTTGTTGCTGTTGACTCTTCACTTTCACATTACACACTCAAGTGCTCTAGCCTTTCTAACAAATTTGACCTAACAATCTTACCCCCCCTTTCATCTTATCTTATTCTTACACCCTACTATTACACCCATTCCATCCATACCCCTTTTTTCTTCCTATTCTTACCTTTTGCCTTGCTTATTACCTCCTGCTATACTTATACCCGTGCCTCTCTCACTCCCATCATAATCTACTTGATAATGGTTTTGATAATGAAAAGTTGTAGTCTCCATCTTCTAGTGTGTGGTTTGGTCAATATATCTGTAAAGTAGATCTAATTAACCACAAAATTATACTTGATAAGCTAAATTGCCTAATCTCAAATTCATACAAGCACATACCTTATGGTGTTCAGAGGGTGGATAGTGTTCCTGCAACACCATGCTCACAATTCCCAGAGACCAGGTCATTTGATCATTCCTTAAGATTTTCAGCATCCCGTGGGGACCAATCACAACGTTGTCTTATGATGGATAACACAGGAAGTGCTCTGCAAGACAAACACCTGCATTAAAATGTTTTTTCAGAACATTTACAGCCCCTTCATAAAGGATGCAAGTTTCATCCAAAAATTTGGTAATAATAAACTTACAAATGTATTGGGTAATTATTTCTTTCATTGGTGTAGTGTAAGGTATGTTTAAATGGGATAGAACTCCTCTGAATGTCATGTATAAAGAAGAAAATATGGAGCAAAATTACCTTGCATACTTCAGGATACTATGCTAGGTGATAACTATACTGTACCAAACTCTAGTGAATGGTTTCATGCATGAAATATGACATATCCTACAGGTGTCAACTAAAGATAGGGAAGGTGATAATGAGAAGAGCAGTAGAATGCTTGTGTAAGGGATAAGGAGATAAAAGAAACAATGCTGCTAGGATGACCATTTAAAAAGTTGAGTGATTAAATGGTATAACCATGAAGGAGCTAGGATCTAATTAGAGAAAGATATATAATGCTTTACACGACATTACCTGGAATAATCTTCTGGTTATGGTGAAAAATGTAGGTTAAAAGCTCAAGTTTAGAGAAATTAGCATAAATGCCACATAACAATATTCCAATGATCAATAGACATTATAAAAAAGTGGAGGGAAGATAAAAGGTGAAAAATTACATGAGCATTAAAAATCTCAAGTGGTGGTTGTGCTTGGTTTATCAGCAATGCTATATAATGTGAATTACACAAAGTAATATTGTGCTTTCATTAGTTATCTATTGTGTAACCTTCACTGTTATTCACCTTTTTTTCTTCCGGGCTGATGCCTCCCCACCTTGTGAAAGTAGGAAAGGGTAATAATAATGGATTGATTTCAGAAGTAAACGATCTATACATATGGCCTAGAGTTTATCTACACCGTTTGGTAACTATTGTAATCAACTAGTAGAGATGTGTGCTAAAAGTACAGTGTACGTTCCACATAGCCTACCATCTACATGTATGTCAGACTAAATAACAATCTCCATAGAAACATTAAAGGAAAGCCAAATTGTATGAAAGTAGATTATAAGAAAAGAGCAGAGAAATGGAGAACTTTTTTGATTACTGAAAGACCATTAAATAGTAAACAGGGATACTATTTAAAATAAGACAAGGAACAAATCTATTTTGCCAAGGTTGCTTGGTTATCGTACTATACCTTTTAAGGGTATTAGAAAACGCTTTTTATGTTACGAACAAACTTTATATTTTCATATTTACGATATTTAACCATTATGTACTAAATTGTAATACCTGTACCTTAACCCTTAAATGGCTCGCGTAATTAAGTCCTACATCGTGGTGTACGTGAAAAAGTTTAAACAATGATAGATTAGAGTACAGGAGGTAACAGTAATCGTAGGTAGCAATTTGAGCCATTTAAGGGTTAAACAAATAATCTGAATTCACATTCTAATTTTCATTTTTATCAACAATACTCTAACATAATGCATTTAATATGCATTTGTTTTTCAAAAGAAAATGTAAATAATAAATTATATTGCAAATTTTGTTGCAACTGCAGGCACTTGTGAGCAAATGGGGAAGGATTCAATAGGCACTTATGAGCACAGAAAATTGGTTCCAGGACAACCAACTATCTGTAGGGAATAAATTAATAAACTATTTAGCTGACAATAGTACTATTACCAATCACTTACTAGCCTATATAGCTGAACATCACCAGATTATCCATGGAGGTTGATTCAGTTTGTGAAAAGGAACTGAAGTTAGATTGACAGGGATGTTGATAATAGCTGCTGCTTCGTGTGCTTTAGATAAGGTTTTTACTATCATATACCTGAAATAAAAAGTAACATCAGTGTACATCATACAAGGAAACAACTGACAAATTCATAAAACAAAATGCTATACAAAACCCAACCAATCACAAATTAGACATTGTATCAAGAGATACAGTATTGAATAAGTGCTACAGGTTACAACAAATTTCTAAGAAATAATTCTTGGTAAAAAAAAATCATTTTTAAATGATTTATTAAACTATGCCATC
>NC_091225.1:17173045-17203045 GCF_040958095.1 Procambarus clarkii | reverse complement strand
CTATACAGTATATATGGTTATGTTATAGTTATGCCCTACATATATATAAGGCATGGCATGCCCTATATATATATATAGGGCATAACCTCAGTGCCCTCATGTTGCTATGTCAGTGACGTGATTAACTGAAACACTGTTTAATTTGTTAACCAAGTTCATAGTTAATGAGATGAGAGCCTGAGTTAGTACTTTTTTTTTTTTTTTTGAGATATATACAAGAGTTGCTACATTCTTGTACAGCCACTAGTACGCGTAGCGTTTCGGGCAAGTCCTTAATCCTAAGGTCCCTGGAATACGATCCCCTGCCGCGAAGAATCGTTTTTTCATCCAAGTACACATTTTACTGTTGCGTTAAACAGAGGCTACAGTTAAGGAATTGCGCCCAGTAAATCCTCCCCGGCCAGGATACGAACCCATGACATAGCGCTCGCGGAACGCCAGGCGAGTGTCTTACCACTACACCACGGAGACTGCTTACAATATACTTAACAGTACTTAACAGTACTTAACGTCACTTAACAGAAGTGACAGATTTTGGTTAGACCCTTCGAAAGTTTGCAGATTACAGATTCCATAGAACTAATACTAAGGCTTCATAAGGTAAGGTTTGTATCGTGACCAAGCCATAAGAATACAGCAAGGAAGGTGATGAGGTAGTAAACTGGTTTAGAAAATCTTTATTAGTATTAAAACTTCCTTAAGCTCTGTTTGAAAGTCTTGATGTCATCATGAGGGTGTTTTCTCAGTTTTGGGTAAGTAGATGAATCTTGGAGAATCTCATGAATCTCATTTGATTAAATATGAATATTTAATAATATTCAACCTTTGTCAGCTTTTGTGGAATGAATTATTAACTATGGATTTGGTTAACAAACTAAACAATATTTCAGTCAGTCAGGATGTTAATTAATTAGTTTTGATGCGCTTCATTTATTAAAGTTCCTGATGATGATACTGTTATCTTTGATATCTTTGTCATAAAATGACTAACCTGGTTAGTAAGGCTTTTAACCCATTTACTGCTAGTATTCCCACCGTTTACCTGCTCACTCCCCGATATTTACCCAGCTGCTTCCGCTGTTTACTCAGCCACATCTATCATTTGCTCAAAAACAATGAACGTGAATTCATTCGAGTTACCAGAATTTGGAATACCGAGCTCTTACAGCACCTGTATTAGTAATGAATGCTCACTCTTGACAATTTTTTAACTAATATATTTATTACAAATATTAGGGGATTACTGTACAACTATTCTCATTGGGGAATTGTTAAAACTAAGAAAATCTGTTGAAATTAATCCATTTTTTGCCCTACAACAATGAATGTGCTGTATATATTCTGCCCGAAACGCTTTGCGTAATAGTGGCTTTAGGCATTGTATGTACTAGCTCCATCTATAAATCGATCAATTTATGTAAAATCTCTTGATTTTTATAAAATTTTATATATAATGTATATAGGTATATAATTTTATATACATTATATAATTTTTTTTTTTTTATATAATGACTAGTTATATTGCACTCACTTTTAGTTAAGTTATAGTATAGTGTAGTTGTTGATGGCACTGTGCTTGATAATGGTGTAGTCGAGTCATCAGTTGTTGACGACATTGTAGTTGGTTCTTCACTTGTTGACTGAATAGTTGATTCTTCAGTTGAGGATAGAGTGACTGGCTCTTCACTTGTAGCAAGCACTGTAGTTGTCTCTTCACTTGTCGGGATCATTGTAGTTGTCTCTTCACTTGTCGCGGTCATTGTAGTTGTCTCTTCACTTGTCGCGGTCATTGTAGTTGTCTCTTTACTTGATGCAGTCATTATAGTTGTCTCTTCACTTGTCATATTCATTGTAGTCAACTCTTCACTTGAATCAGTCATTGTAGTCGACTCTTCACTTGAAGCAATCGTTGTAGCTGGCCCTTCACTTGATGAAACTGCTGTAGTTGGTTCTTCAGTTGACCACTTAACTTCATATTCCGAAAAAAGTTCTGGTGTGACAGCTGTCGACTCATCTGTTGCTGACATTGTAGTGTCAAACTCGTCAGATGTTGAGGACAGTGTTGTTGAACTTACCGGTGATGTTAGCTCTTCAGTTGTTGATGCTTCAGTTGTTAAGAATGCAATATGTTTAGTGGTTGTGGATGGTGTAGTTGATTCCTGAGTGGTTGGGGAAAGTGTAGTTGACTGCTCGGTGGTTGAGGACAGTGTCGTTGACTTTTCAGTGGTTGTGGAAAGTGTACTGGACTCTGTAGTTTCTAAGGGCATTGTGGTTGTAGGAGCAGTAGTTGTAGTAGTAGATGTAGTTGTAGTAGTAGATGTAGTTGTAGGAGCAGTAGTTGTAGTTGTAGATACTGATGTAGTTACTTCTGTTGTTGCATCTGTTAGGATGTCAGGGGGTGCTCCTCCATGCTTCTCTTGACTCACCTGGAAAAAGAAACATGAGGCATGCTGAGGAGATGGTCACATTTGTGTGTTTAATGTTTAATTAAATATATATTAAAAAGGGTAAGATTAATGATTCTAATACGAATCTTCTCTCAATATTTCCTACATTTTCCTTCACTGTCGGGGTAATTGAAAAATTAACTCTCCAAAGTTCATTTTTGCATTTTTATTTATGGTCTCCTGAAAGCATTTCGTAAGAGACTTCTCACATTTTCAAAGACAGATTTTTATGTACAGGTACTCCGTTTCGTGCTTATATTTTATCTTAAGCTGATAATGTAAACGCATAATTGGTTTCCATTGAGCATCTGCCTTACAGCAGCTGCTGCAGTGGAGAAGCATCATGTTCATTTACAACAGTTGGGTCCAGTGCAGGGGCACGGTTAGGTTGAGATACCGACTACCTTGTAGTTATGTCCTGTGCAGTGGTAGTCAGGGCCAGGGCAGGGTTGGGGGACTACCTACTAGTACCTCAAAGCTGTGTCCAACACAGTGGCAGCCAGGGGCCATGCAGGGTAGTGCCCAGGAGTCATTTGGGCACTACCTACCTCACAGCTGTGTCAGGTATAGTGGCAGCAAGGGCCAGGGTAAGTTTGGGGCACTATCTACCTCACAGCTGTGTCTGGTGCAGTTGGCAGCCATAGCCACGACAGGATTTGGGCATTACCTACCTGACAGTGAGGTCCAGTGCAGTGGCAGTCAGGGCCATGGCAGGGTTGGGGTACAAGGCACAGTATGATGATGATGACCACAAACACCACTGCCAACACAGCCAAGATGACGCTTGTGCGCTTGTTGGCTCCAGCCATAATGGCTCGGCACCTGGTAAGGAGGCAGGGGTTAAGGGAACACTTGTCACATTACAGCATGGTAGCTAGTCAATTCACATCACAATTCAAAATAACTACATGATAATCTACTTTTAAAATGGATAAAAACAAATATTGTGAGATGTAGATCAATGCTGACAAATGTGGTATTCCGAGTCTTCGAAATGACAATTTAGCCAGATATCTGGTTAACGGCATTGAAATTGTGAAATGTGAATGCTGACACTATCAGCATTCAGATAGTTTGGTCATTGGTATCAGTAATTAAACAAAGCACACAATGTATGAATGTCTGAAACAAAGTGAATGAGATATCTAAATTAGTGTCTAGAAGGTTTAGTAATAATCCATTGAATTTTTATTAATATGCTTTATCTTGCTACTGTTAGACCCCATTTTGATAATGCAGTTCAGTTTTGGTGACTACTACAGTATACAATGGACCTGATAAATTTTTTGGAAGATGTACTGAGAATAATTTCAATGTTAATCTTGGGCATTATGAATCTTCCTTATTAAGAAAGATAAATCTACATTCTCTACAAAATCGAAGAGCAATGGTCGCTGTAATGGTTCAAGTGTACAAATGAATGAAAGAGTATGACGTGTTTTTTTTTATTGCACGCTAAGAATGTAAACAAATTAAAACCTGGAATAATGGATACAAATTGTACAAGTTAAGATTCAGAAGAATTTTGGTAAATACTGCTTTAGAAATAGGAATGTAGATTTATGGAAGCAGTTGCCTGATGAGATAGACATAGGGTTGGGTATGATTAGGAGATGCCTCACAGTAGCCAACAGGCCTTATGCAGTCTCCCACATTCTCATGTTTTAGTCATTACATATTCACAATGGTAGCATGCATGTGTGCAGTTTCAGTTATTTATTGGACAGTCATGTGCATTGGGGACATATGTGAATATTTCAGTATTAGGAGAGTAGCAATATTAATTAACTTGGTATTCATTCTACCTGACTTAGCCAGAGGAGGAAGAGATTTCTTCAGATATTTCGTACATGTAAGTAATTATCAAAAGAATGCATTAATCCAGCAGCCTATGTCTATACAGCACTAAATATATCGATAAAGAATATTAAAAAGTTCCTAGATACCATTCAGGAGACCATTTTGAGAGCGGAAAGACATAAGGTAATCATTGTAAAAGGGGTCATTTTCACCAAAGATTTTATCGAGGAACATTAAGTGTACAGGAACCTAAGGAAGGTACTATTTCCGATTGTTCTGAAAATTTGTATGTTTTATCAGGAAGTGAGTTATTATAAGTGGAACAATACAGTCTTGACAGTAAGGCACAGATAATTTTATCTGTGCTTTTGTTTTATTAAGTGCTCATGAGTAAATCTTGTGTCCAATGTGTAAATCCGAGGCTTTTTCATTTCCTGATTCATTCATAGGAGGAAGGCCTTCAGGATTAGATCACATTTAATGGTACAGTATTTGTTACTTGTAGTAGCTAAATGTCTATCTTTTCCACGGCTGTAGAGTGCATTATTTATTTTAATTTACCTGGGGGTGGGGTGTGGGAGGCACTATACCTCTAGTGGGCTCAACAGGGACAGAAAGCCGGCAACTTATCAAAGATCCTCTTATTGTTCCTGAGGATTTTTTCCAACTGGATTTTGAACTGAAGTAATTTCTTGTCATTTATGGCTAAGGTGGTTAGGTGGTTGCATGGGTTTATAACCTTATGGATAAAAAAGCATCTGTTTCTGCTCTACATTGTGGCTTGTTGAGCTTGAAGCTGTTACCCATTATACAGTACCTGTATGTACTACATTGAACCTTTTATGGAAGTGGTCTGGATTTATATCCTCCAACTTGTTTATTATTTTAAACGTTTTGATGAGATCAGCCCTATCATGTTTGGTTTGCAGTGTTATAAGTACTGTAGCTCTCAACTGTTCCTGATATGAGGTAAAATAGTTTTGGGATGATTTATGTCACTATGTGTTGAACTTTCTCCAAAGCAGATATGTCCTCTTGAAGGTGAGGTCTCCATGCTTGAATACAGTAGTGTAAATGGAGGCGCACCAGGGACTTGTACATTACAGTTGAATAACCATTTTCTTTTCCTTGAAGCCAAAGATTCGTTTGACTATTCCTAAGGTATATTCTGCCTACTAGGTCCTTTTTTTTCATCAATCAGCTGCATGATTGTGTTATTGTTACGGCAGTCATGATATGTATTGGTCTTGCATTTTTCAATATTAAAAAGCATTTGCCAGGCTTCTTACCATTTGTGAATTTTATGTAGATCTCTTTATAAGGCCTCAATATCGTTCTTGCTATTTACTTTTACTACAGATGTTAGCATTATCTCAAATTTGATGAAGTGGTTTGTAATTTTCTTATCTATGTATGTAACAAAAAAGGGTTGGACAAGATGAGACCTTGCAGTACTCCACTCAACACATTTTTATCAGTCAGATGCATTTCCATATCTGACAACCTTTTGCTTTCCTTATTCTAACTGTTGCTTTATCCACTGTAGTATTTTTCCAGTTGTTCCATCTGCTTGTAATGTCTTTGCAGGTGTTTCATACCTGGAGAGACTGGAAAGAGTTCTGCTTATCAAAAGCTTCAGAGAAGACCATGTACACTATATTACATCTACTGGAAGTCTATCTGAATAGCTAGTTACAGTCTCCAAAAACATGAGCAGGTTAGTAAGGCAGAATTTGTTTTTAACAAACCCATGTAGTGTTGATTTTATTAGATTTTGCACTGTGAGGTGGTGAATAATTCCCTCCTTTAGGATTCTCTCTGAGCTTGCAGGTGTGTAGGTCATGCTTATTGGTCAGTAGCTTTCTTCTGAGCTCTTCCTGCCTGTATTGAAGATGAGGGTAACATCTTAATATTTCCAGTCTAGGGGAACTTTCCCTATTCTAGAGATTTTCTGAATAGGAGTTTCAGTGGTAGACCCTTAAACCAATTCCTTTGCAATATTGGACTGAATTCTATCCACATCTGAGCGATAAATTTGTCAATACTCTTCCTTATTATATCACACATTATGGGAATACCCCATAATTCATTCTCTTCACCTGCTTCTAACATTTGTGTGGGTATTGGGATGATATCTAAATCTTTCTAGGATGGACACTGATACAAAGTGCAGTACTGTATTAATTTAGTGTTGGCTGCCTTTTTATTATTCATTTTAATATGGCTGGTCTCAACTTTTATAGATACCAGTACAGTACTACCAAGTGTTTTGTCTTAGGTTTACAGCTTATATAGGCATAAAAAGGCTTAGGTCTTTTTTTTTTAACGAGTTTTCTTTCATATTTTTTGGCTGAATCCTGGTCCGGCTTCAGTGGAAGCCTCGGGAAACCATTGTGAGCTCAGTAGAACTTCAGGTTGCGATCCTTTTAACCATGTCATGGCCAAGTTGACTAGGGCATGTGTGTGTGGGAACACCCACCACATAGGTTTGAATCCTCAACACAGTTCCTATGGATTTTCTCAATAAAATTAATATTATTATTATGTTTATAGCACAGCTTAATTTATGTTCTGTGGTTTTCACACACGAGAACACCAGTGTCGGCTTCCCATCTTCCTTTTCTGAAGATAACAGAATGGAACATATTTTATCTCACATTTGGCATTACTGTATAGTGAGATTACGCTGTATATAGTTTTCCTCCACTACACTTAACTAGTCATTCCATTTAGTAGTTAAGGGGCAGCTTTGTAGTCTGATGAACCAGTGACAAATGGTTCTGCTAAATGTTAATTACAACCATTGAGGAAAGGTCAGTGACGTGAAACCTTTGTAGGAAGTCTCTTAAAGGATTGTAAATTGCCGTGTGGGGTTTCCAGTGGTTCTCTGACTAATTCAGAGAACTAGAATTAAATCTAGTTCCTCAGGGTCCCTGTTCCCTGACCACAACCCGGTCTATAACAATAAGATATCCTACATGGTTACCGATCTGATCACATCAGGCTACTGAAGCTCATAGCTTGTTGATCAGGAACAGTTTAAAGAAATTAACCAAATTTACACTGTTAAAGACAGGAGATAGAGAAATGAGAAAAAGACAAAGAATAGATAAATGAGAAACAGAGAGAGAGATGTATCAGAGTGGGCAGACAAAGGATGCTGGATGATAAGGACAGATTTTACACCACTTTAGACACGAAAAAGAAACATCCACATCCTGTCCTCTGTATCAGTCCTGAGACTAGAGTGCTAACATGGTCTTCGCCTACTTATTAACTGACATCATCACAATCTGTAAAAACATTCCTCCTTTTGATTGATGTCTTGGATGGGTGTCTTTTGCAGTGCATGTGTGTTGTGTCTTCATGGGGGGAGGGTGTCTTGTGGTGTTGGGGTGTGTCTTGTGGTGTTGGGGTGTGTCTTGTGGTGTTGGGGTGTGTCTTGTGGTGTTGGGGTGTGTCTTGTGGTGTTGGGGTGTGTCTTGTGGTGTTGGGGTGTCTCTTGTGGTGTTGGGGTGTGTCTTGTGGTGTTGGGGTGTGTCTTGTGGTGTTGGGGTGTGTCTTGTGGTGTTGGGGTGTGTCTTGTGGTGTTGGGGTGTGTCTTGTGGTGTTGGGGTGTGTCTTGTGGTGTTGGGGTGTGTCTTGTGGTGTTGGGGTGTGTCTTGTGGTGTTGGGGTGTGTCTTGTGGTGTTGGGGTGTGTCTTGTGGTGTTGGGGGTGTCTCTTGTGGTGTTGGGGTGTGTCTTGTGGTGTTGGGGTGCCTCTTGTAGTGTTGGGGTGTCTCTTGTGGTGTTGGGGTGCCTCTTGTAGTGTTGGGGTGTGCTTCTTGTGGCAGGGTGTGCTTCTTGTGGCAGGGTGTGCCTCTTGTGGCAGGGTGTGCCTCTTGTGGTGGGGATGCATAATTACCCAAGTTTAGTTACAGGATGAGAGCTACGCTCGTAGTGTCCCGTCTTCCCAGCACTCTTTGTCATATAACGCTTTGAAACTACAGTACTGTACTGACGGTTTAGCCTCCACCACCTTCTCACTTGACTTCTTCCAAACAGTCTACCACTGTTTGCGAAAGTGAATTTTCTAATATTCACAATCGACTTGAGAATGGTCCAGGACGGACCGAAACGTTGTCGTCCCTTCACTTTCTAGTGTGTGGTCTGGTCAACATTATATAATATTTCTCATTCATGGGGGACCTCGACCACGAGGATTCAACCATAAGGACCTCAACCACGAGGATTCAACCATAAGGACCTCAACCACGAGGATTCAACCATAAGGACCCCAATCATGAGGATTCAACCATAAGGACCTCAACCATGGGGATTCAACCATAAGGACCTCAGTCATGGGGATTCAACCATAAGGACCTCAACCATGAGAATTCAACCATAAGGACCTCAACCATAAGGACCTCAACCATGGGGATTCAACCATGAGGACCTCAGTCATGGGGATTCAACCATAAGGACCTCAACCATGAGAATTCAACCATAAGGACCTCAACCATGGGGATTCAACCATGAGGACCTCAGTCATGGGGATTCAACCATAAGGACCTCAACCATGAGAATTCAACCATAAGGACCTCAACCATAAGGACCTCAATCATGGGGATTTAACCATAAGGACCTCAACCATGAGGATTCAACCATAAGGACCTCAACCATGAGGATTTAACCATAAGGACCTCAACCATGAGGATTTAACCATAAGGACCTCAACCATGAGGATTCAACCATAAGGACCTCAACCATGAGGATTTAACCATAAGAACCTCAACCATGAGGATTTAACCATAAGGACCTCAACCATGAGGATTTAACCATAAGGACCTCAACCATGAGGATTTAACCATAAGGACCTCAACCATGAGGATTTAACCATAAGGACCTCAACCATGAGGATTTAACCATAAGGACCTCAACCATGAGGATTTAACCATAAGGACCTCAACCATGAGGATTTAACCATAAGGACCTTAAGATCTCATTAAGACCTTTTGTGCTCCTCTGTAATTGTTTTTGCATTACAGCTCACAAGATGAGTATGGGGTGCACAATAAACTAACTGCCTCTGGTGGCAACAAAGTGTAACTCTATCTTATCTTTAGCACCCACAAGTCCAACACTGCCCATCTCTCACTGTTAAAGTGGTCCACAAGTCCAACACTGACTTTTTCCCCAATGGTGAGGTGACCCCACAAGTCCAATACTGTGGCCATCCCTCAATGGCCCACAAGTCCAATACTGTGGACACAATACCTACAACTAGATACTGACCAGAGGATTAAACCATCAGCCAGATATTGACCTGGTAAATATTGATCAGAGGACACAATAATGTACTACTAAATCATCAAAGTTTCACTGTTTCAATGACTGGTAATCAAGAAGCTGACACTGTGGCTGCTGAGATGCAAGATCCTAAACCAGAAAGACAATCTTTGGGTCTTGCTGCATTAAGAATTTTGAGTTGAGTGGACATGGCAGTAACAATCATAAAGTCACTTGACATGCTAGAAGTTGTGGGATTGTTGAGTCAATCCAAGGCTGCTATAGCCTTTTATCCGCTCCTTAACTAAGGCTTAATGGCAGATTGTGGAGGATCTTTGACAGTTCCAGTCCACAAAAGCTGGAAGTGTATGTGGAAGATCTCGGTCTTAGTTCCAGTCCACAATCACATTCGTGAACCAAAATGCCCAAAATGCTTTGCATACTTGTGGCTTTATTAAATAGTCTTTTTATGTAATAACTTTTCAACCATTATACCATGTACTGATGTATATTTTGTAAATATAAATTATTATTATTACATGTACATGTATAATTATTATTGTAAGTACTGTACCTTCATTGTCGACAGTATTTAATCAAACATTATTTTATATCAGATGATGGCAAATACACTAGAGAATATATAAAAACATCCTGGTATGTACAACAATAGTCTTCATGGACAATCTTAGCTGTGGATGGAACATCAAGGCTCATACTGGACAACTTCTCAGTGGGGAACAGAAAAAAAAAAGAAATTGAAAACTTGAGTGAACTCCTGCCTATGACCAAGAAGGATACTCACCAGAAGGTAGAATTCTACAACCAAGGTAAGATGGGTGGAACTACAACCAAAAGATAAACCTGGGTAGGTAAGGCAGACCAGTGGAGTACGAGGTGTGTTACACCCACTGTTTGACACCACTGACCACCACTGACTCTCTCCCCTTGTCCTGTCCCCCCCCCTCCTCCAAATTCCAGGACGTGACCCCCACCAGATAACATGCCTTCCTATCTCCGTCTCCCCAGCTATCTACCAACTGGTCGTTGTGGGAATAACGTGCAGGATACGTTGGTGATAAGTCACTTGCTCAACACACCAGGTGGCACCTCGCCCATCCTTACCACACACACACACACACACACACACACACACACACAAACCAAATACACATGCAGATATACACAAATGGAATAAGTACACATGTATACTCACCTAGTTGTGGTTGAGCTCCAGCTCTTTGGTCTTGCCTTTCAACCATCAATTAACTGGTGTACAAATTTGTGAGCCTATTGCACTCTTATCATATCTAATGTACATTTGAAATTGTTTATGGAGACTGTCTCCACCACAACATTGCCTAGTGTATTCCATTTATTAACTACTCTTGACATTGAACAAATTCTTTCCAGTGTCTCTGGCTTATTTGGGTACTAGGTTTCCACCTGTTCCCTAGTTTGTGGTTCCACAGGTTCCACCACCTGTGCTAAATAGTTTGTCTTTGTCTACCCTGTCAATTGCTCTTGAGAATTTTGTATGTGGTAATCATGTCTCCTCTAACTCTTCTGTCTTCCAGTGACATGGAGTTCAGTTAAATAGCCTTTCCTAGCAACTCATACATCTCTGCTCCAAGACTAGTCTAGTGGCATACCTCTGAAAGTTCTCTAACTGCATCTTGTGTTTGACTAGATATGGACTCCTTGCTGGAGCTACATACTCAAGGATTGGTCTGACATTTGTGGTATAGAAGGTTCTAAATTAATCCATTTTATTCACACACACATACACATCTTTTTTAAATTACCTACCAGAAGAAACACAGAATTATATGAACATGTTTGCAGAGGATGCTAAGATACAGTACTAGGGAAGGTAAAAAAACTCTGACAATTGTCATGCCTTCCAAGAAGACCTGGATAAAATAAGTATATGGAGCACCACTTGGTAAATAGAATTTAATGTGAACAAATGCCATGTTATGGAATGGTAACAGGAGAAAATAGACCACACACAACCTACAAATTATGTAAAAAAGCTTTAAGCAATTCTGATAAAAAAAGAGATCTAGGGGTGGTTCAGATATAAAACTGTCACCTGAGGACCACATAAAGAACATTGTGAGAGGAGCCTATGCTACACTTTCCATTTTCAGAATTGCTTTTAAATACATGAATGGTTAAATACTAAAGAAATTGTTCACGACCTTTGTTAGAGCAAAGCTGGAATATGCAGCGGTTGTATGGTGCCCATATCTTAAGAAGCACATCAACAAACTGGACAAGGTGCAAAGACATGCAATTAAATGGCTCCCAGAACTGAACGACAAGAGTTATGAGGAGCAGTTAGAGGCATTAAATATGCCAAAACTAGAAGATAGAAGAAAAAGAGGCAATATGATCACTACGAACAAAATAGCAATGGGAATCTACAAAATTGAAAGGGAAGAATTCGTGAGACCTGGAACTTCAAGAACAAGAGAGCATGAATTCAAGCTAACTTAACAAAGCTGCCAAAAAAATATAAGAAAATTTACTTTTGCAAACAGAGTGGTAGACTGTTGGAATGAGTTAATTGAGAAAGTGGTGTTCAAAACCCACAGTAGTTTCCAAGCGTTATACAATAAAGAGTGCTGGGAAGACGGGACACCACGAGCATAGCTCTCATCCTGTACCTACACTTGGGTAATTACACACACACACATTCTCCCCCCCCCCCCCCCCTTCTGCTCCTTCCCTCTTCCTACCCCCTCCTCCCCCCCCCCCCCACATTAGCTTCTCTTCCCTTTCATTAAATATAATATTAGAGAGTAATGAAACTACTGTGTGGATTTCATTTTTTCTGATAAAAAACTCTTCAGGGATATCAACAAATATATCACACTCGACCAGAATCGAATCCTTGAGAATTGGATGTGGGATGTGAATAATTATTAATATTTTTGAATCATTTAACATTAATATATGTTGATCAGGCCTACCCTGACCAGCCTATATCTATCCCATGCCCCAAACCATTTTCCCTACAAATTTGGGTAAGGAAAACAAGCCATAAGTGTGTGTCCAAAGTTGGAGGCTAAACACACACATTCTCTCATATAGGTCTAGATATACTATATGTACAGTATTTCTGGCAATAATTTCCATGGTATACAACCCACATCAGACAAAGACAGCCACTTGAGGAGATTTTAACATGAACATCTTCACGTAACCTTCTAACTGCACACCCATGTTTCGAGGGATTTCCTGGTGTGCATAAAAAAAATCCAAAATATTCTTCTTCCTTTCTAAATCATAAGACTTTTTTTCTGATGTCAACAAAAAAAGTAATAATTTTAATTTGACTGTAGTGAGGTGAAATTTGTTTGAAAACCTAAAATTCTGAGAGTTAATTTTGCAGTGTCAGTGGTTTCTACTATAGACATAAAGTAAATGGATGTGATGCACCTGATAGTGCCTATTTATTTTTATTTTTATTATCATTATTATTAGTGCCTGGTTAGACAACCACAGCTTTCAGAAATTTATCCAATATGGCAAACAATTGCCAGAGGTTCCTAGTGTCGAATGACAAAATCTTTAGGATTTCTTAAAATTACGAGGCACATTAAATCCCACAAGCGACAGGAGCACCGAATCTATTTCTTGAGAGCAACAGTGGTGGTTTAATGGTTATTTAAACTTCTCAGATTGAAGTGGATCATTAAGCTTTAGATTTGGTGTATTGCAAATCATGTGATGAATAAGTAGCCATTAAAATGTAGTAAATAGTTTTTATTTATTTATAATAGGGATCATAAGTAAAATAAATAAATGTATGGGGTAAGGCATATAGGAATCTAGTATTTATTTCTAGAAGTGTTAGCAAAAAAAAATGCCTAATATTATTTTCCAGCTGTATCTTGACCTTGTTAAGCCCTATTTAGATTATACTCTTGAATTTGGGGCTCTGTATTTAGAATGGAAACAAATTCACATGAATGCCTTCAGAGAAGAATTAGAAAGTTAATCCTGGGAAATAACATTTTAAATATATCAACACTACATGGAACTTGAAAGAATTAGCATAAATTGGATAAGCTTAGATTTAGTAAAGACCCGGGAATACCATATACTGTACTGGTTTGAAAACTGAGTTGTTGATTTGTGAAACAAATTAACAGGTAACAATAGATGTGTCATCACTGGATTGTTCTAAGCATATGTTAGACATGGATGAGTTTTGGTGGATGTAAATTGGGGGTACCTCATATGGCCCAATAGGCCTTTGTATGTTCTTGTTTAAAAGATATATAAATTCCTTATTAAAAAGCATTATTTTATTTTCAGGTACATCAACAAAAGGACAAGGAATCATAGTTGTAAATTGATATATACAGTAATACATTGCATGGCTAAGCTTATTTTAATCACGTAAGTCTATAAAATATAATTTGGTAAGGCTACTTGAAACTGGTGATAAAATGGTCACAATTAATTTTTTCTCTTAATACAAAAATAATTTGAAGAATTACTCATCTCATCATTGTCTAGTCTTCCACATAATTGCTGTATTATGTACTACAGTATTTGACTATATAGTTATCTTTTTGTGCTGAATATGGCTTAACGATGGTCCTTTAATAATGGACCATCATTATTAAATATTCAATCTAAGTATTAGTCTTCTTACATACATAACAACATTGGGTTTTTTCCTCACTTGTGTATTTTTGAAATTTATACAGTATAAGGAATTTAAACCGTCTTTTGCACTCTCCTGAGTGCTTTGTCAAGGTCTGAGTGAGTGATTAGGACAAGACTTACATCTCAACGTCTAATGAGGCTGCTATCCTGGGTCCAGTCCTCTTATCCTTCTCGACCGCCTGACCACGTCACCTCAATCCTGGACTTCTGATGTACCTGCGGTAATGTCTTCTGTGGAATTTTGGTCATGTGTCCTTTCTGTAATCCTGCTACTCTGAGAACTGGAGTTTTTATTAATAGAGGTATTCATCTGTAGGCTATCCCTCGTAATCCTCTCCATACCCTAGGAACGCGGCTAATGGGACCGCTTTCATTCATCCATTTATTGAGATCTAATTTTAATTCACTCATAATTATTTTCCTAGTACTGTACAGCTTTTGTTGCCAGCAAAAGTATTCAGAGTATTTGTTTGAACCCCTTGCACTACCCTTCTAGTTCTAATATTATTATATTTATAGATTATTTCACATGTCTTAAAATCAACATTGTGATCCTTTCCCAACTATGGTTTGTTACAGCACTGTTACCAGCCATAATTCTACATGCTTGCTTATGTTCTTCAATTGTGATCTCAAGCTTTTGCCCTGTTTTCCCCACATAGACTCCATTACAATCTCTACTAGGTAATATATAAATGCCTCCCGGATTTCCATCCTCCCCAAGATAACCAAGGAAGGTTATCTCAAGATAACCTCCCCTACTCTATTCTAATCTTTTCCCTAATTGTATTTTGTTAATTGAAAACTTTATGTTTTGTATCCACTACATTACAGGTCAGTTTACTTAAAAGAGGGTAATAAGGCAATTTCAAAACCATTTTCTTCTCAGGATTCCAAGGGCGTCTCAGTTTTAGTGTAAAGGATGCCTTTAGCTTTACCGTGTGCTTTTTCAGTGAACCACGAAGGATAATCTAAATCCAAAAACTCTTATGTTAAACTTCTAGGTAAGATGGATCACAGATCCTATAAGCTCTTAAACAAAGTGTACTCACCAGTCTTAATCTATGAGCTTATAGGATCTGTGATCCATCTTACCTAGAAGTTTAACATAAGAGTTTTTGGATTTAGATTATCCTTCGTGGTTCACTGAAAAAGCACACGGTAAAGCTAAAGGCATCCTTTACACTAAAACTGAGACGCCCTTGGAATCCTGAGAAGAAAATGGTTTTGAAATTGCCTTATTACCCTCTTTTAAGTAAACTGACCTGTAATGTAGTGGATACAAAACATAAAGTTTTCAATTAACAAAATACAATTAGGGAAAAGATTAGAATAGAGTAGGGGAGGTTATCTTGAGATAACCTTCCTTGGTTATCTTGGGGAGGATGGAAATCCGGGAGGCATTTATATATTACCTAGTAGAGATTGTAATGGAGTCTATGTGGGGAAAACAGGGCAAAAGCTTGAGATCACAATTGAAGAACATAAGCAAGCATGTAGAATTATGGCTGGTAACAGTGCTGTAACAAACCATAGTTGGGAAAGGATCACAATGTTGATTTTAAGACATGTGAAATAATCTATAAATATAATAATATTAGAACTAGAAGGGTAGTGCAAGGGGTTCAAACAAATACTCTGAATACTTTTGCTGGCAACAAAAGCTGTACTAGGAAAATAATTATGAGTGAATTAAAATTAGATCTCAATAAATGGATGAATGAAAGCGGTCCCATTAGCCGCGTTCCTAGGGTATGGAGAGGATTACGAGGGATAGCCTTCAGATGAACACCTTTATTAATAAAAACTCCAGTTCTCAGAATAGCAGGATTACAGACAGGACACATGACCATAATTCCATAGAAGACATTACCTCAGGTACATCAGAAGTCGGGGATTGAGGTGACGTGGTCAGGCGGTCGAGAAGGATAAGAGGACTGGACCCAGGATAGCAGCCTCATTAGACATTGAGATTAAGGTCTCATCCTAATCACACACTTTCAGACCTTGACACAGCACTCAGGAGAATGTGAAAGACTTGGTGTTACTTCCTTACACAAATAAACAAGTGTGGGTTTTTTAACAAATGTACAGCATCTAAATGTACAAATGAACAAATCCACAAGGGCCGTGACGAGGATTTGAACCTGTGTCCAAGAGCATCCCAGACGCTGCCTTAATCGACTGAGCTACGACATGGTCAAAAGAGTTGAAACCTAAGTTCTACTGAACTTACTCGATCCTGCAGCCTCTCTGAGACACAAACCCAGGGTTTTACACATCTCCTCCATGCACTCGAGCTATGTCAACAGGCCGTTCTTTCTCTTCTCCCTTACTTCATTACACACAGAAATCACAATAACGTGATGCATCAAATGAACAAATCCACAAGGATTGTGTGTAATGAAGTAAGGGCGAAGAGGGAGAACGGCCTGTTGACATAGCTCGAGTGCATGGGGTGGAGATGTATAAAACACTGGTTGTGTCTCGGAGAGGCTGCAGGATCCAGTAAGTTCAGTAGAACTTTGGTTTCAACTATTTTGACCATGTCGTAGCTCAGTCGATTAAGGCAGCATCTGGGATGCTCTTGGACACAGGTTCGAATCCTCGTCACGGCCCTTGTGGATTTGTTCATTTGATGCATCACGTTATTGTGATTTCTGTGCGTACAGCATCTACTTTTTCTCTCTCTTTGGAGGAAGAGGAAGAGTTCCCATAAATTTACAAATAATGTTGAGCATAACTTCATCCGCGCCACCACCAATTGAGAACAAACGCAGATCTCGATACAAACGACTGACCAGCACCTAAAACAGAAACATATATATTCATACATTATCATTACCCCAGTTCCAACGTTTGTCGTGGGAAGCATCATCCCAAAGGAAAAATTGCTCGACCAAACTACACACTAGAAAGTGAAAGGACAACGATGTTTCGGTCCGTCCTGGACCATTCTCAAGTCGATTGTGATGAGGGAAGGAGGCAAAGGCAAGAGAGAGGTGAGGAGAGGAAGAAAAAGCAAGGCCAAAGGTATGAAAGGTAAGGTGTAATAAAGGGGATAGTAATAGGAATAAGAAAGGGATCGTAAGAGAAAACAAGAGAAATTAAGATAAATGGAAGGGTAAGCTTATGTTAGGTCACGTTTGTTAGAAAGTTTAGAGCATTTGAGTATTGTATATACTGTGTAAGGGAAGAGTCAGCAGCAACAAAGCCAGGACTCAATTTCATGTTGGGTATGTTGTGTATCAGAACCGATTCAACAAGACGGCGTCTGTGTAGAGGCAGGAAAGATTATTTTTGGAGGAAGACCAATCAATAGAATGATTAGAATCCCTAACATGACAGAAGAGAGCATTGTTTGTGGCTGCAGACTTGACACTTCTTTTGTGTTCTTTAAGTCTGTCATTAGTATACGGCCAGTTTCACCAAAGTATTGGAGAGGACAAGACGAACAGGAAATGGAGCAGACACCAGCCGCATTAGAAGCAGGAGGAGCAGTGTGAACTAGATTGCTACAAAGTGTGTTAGTTTGTTGCAAGGCGAGCTTTATGTCAAGAGGACGAAAGGTATTAGTAAAAGTTTTGAGCTCAGATTTGAAGGGAAGGCAGAGCACAGTGCTACTAGTGTTGGAAGCAGGTTTAGGATGAAAGAAATTTTGTTTACCTTGAGAGTAGGCATAGTTGATAAAATGCAAAGGGTAACCAAGGCGAGAGAATGACTTGTAGATAAAGGCAATTTCAGAATCAAGAAATTGAGGGTCGCTGATGCTCAGAGTGCGATGGAAGAGAGAGACGAGGACACTTTACTTAACAGAAGGAGGATGGTAGGAAAAGAAGTGAATGTACATGCCACTATGCCTGGGTTTGCGGTAGACAGAGAAAGAGAACCCGGACACAGAGCTGTGAACGTGAACGTCAAGAAAAGGAAGGAGGGAATTTGATTCCCATTCAACTTTGAAATGGATGGAAGGAGCCAGATTGTTAAGAGAGGAGAGGAGAGGAAAGGCTAGAAAAAACTAAGGTCATAAAGCAAAATTGTCGTCAACATAGCGAAGCCAGAGAGAGGGACGAGTATCAATAGAAGGAAGAAGAAGAACAGTTTTGAAATATTCCATGTAGAAATTGGCACAAACAGGGGAGAGAGGGGAACCCATAGTGACACCGAAAGTTTGAGTGTAATATTTACCGTTGAAAGAGAAAGAGTTAGTCAACAGAGTCTAGTGAGTTCAAGGAAAAAATCAGTGGGAAGCCACTGACAGAGGAAGAAGGCCCTCAGTTGCCTTCTGTCTAAGGAAAGAGAGAATGTCATCGAGGGGAACATTAGTGAACAGAGAGTCAACATCAAGACTACGCATCTTTAGAGAAAGACTGCGCTTGCAGCCCTCCTATAAGATGCGTAGTCTTGATGTTGACTCTCTGTTCACTAATGTTCCCCTCGATGACATTCTCTCTTTCCTTAGACAGAAGGCAACTGAGGGCCTTCTTCCTCTGTCAGTGGCTTCCCACTGATTTTTTCCTTGAACTCACTAGACTCTGTTGACTAACTCTTTCTCTTTCAACGGTAAATATTACACTCAAACTTTCGGTGTCACTATGGGTTCCCCTCTCTCCCCTGTTTGTGCCAATTTCTACATGGAATATTTCAAAACTGTTCTTCTTCTTCCTTCTATTGATACTCGTCCCTCTCTCTGGATTCGCTATGTTGACGACAATTTTGCTTTATGACCTTAGTTTTTTCTAGCCTTTCCTCTCCTCTCCTCTCTTAACAATCTGGCTCCTTCCATCCATTTCAAAGTTGAATGGGAATCAAATTCCCTCCTTCCTTTTCTTGACGTTCACGTTCACAGCTCTGTGTCCGGATTCTCTTTCTCTGTCTACCGCAAACCCAGGCATAGTGGCATGTACATTCACTTCTTTTCCTACCATCCCCCTTCTGTTAAGTAAAGTGTCCTCGTCTCTCTCTTCCTCCGCGCTCTGAGCATCAGCGACCCTCAATTTCTTGATTCTGAAATTGCCTTTTTCTACAAGTCATTCTCTCGCCTTGGTTACCCTTTGCATTTTATCAACTATGCCTACTCTCAAGGTAAACAAAATTTCTTTCATCCTAAACCTGCTTCCAACACTAGTAGCACTGTGCTCTGCCTTCCCTTCAAATCTGAGCTCAAAACTTTTACTAATACCTTTCGTCCTCTTGACATAAAGCTCGCCTTGCAACAAACTAACACACTTTGTAGCAATCTAGTTCACACTGCTCCTCCTGCTTCTAATGCGGCTGGTGTCTGCTCCATTTCCTGTTCGTCTTGTCCTCTCCAATACTTTGGTGAAACTGGCCGTATACTAATGACAGACTTAAAGAACACAAAAGAAGTGTCAAGTCTGCAGCCACAAACAATGCTCTCTTCTGTCATGTTAGGGATTCTAATCATTCTATTGATTGGTCTTCCTCCAAAAATAATCTTTCCTGCCTCTACACAGACGCCGTCTTGTTGAATCGGTTCTGATACACAACATACCCAACATGAAATTGAGTCCTGGCTTTGTTGCTGCTGACTCTTCCCTTTCACAGTACTGTATATACTCAAATGTTCTAAACTTCCTAACAAACGTGACCTAACATAAGCTTACCTTTCCATTTATCTTTCTTTCCCATGTTTTCTCTTACAATCCCTTTCTTATTCCTATTATTTCCCCCTTTATTACACCTTACCTTTTATACCTTTTGCCTTGCTTTTTCTTCCTCTAAGATTTCCTCTCCTCACCTCTCTCTTGCCTATTTATTGCTTTCGCCTCCTTCCTTCATCACAATCGACTTGAGAATGGTCCAGGACGGACCGAAACGTCGTCGTCCCTTCACTTTCTAGTGTGTGGCTCAGTCAACATATTTCAGCCACGTTATTGTGATTCCTCATCTGCATATGAAAAATGGCTTAGTAATACGAAGGTATCAATTGTACAAACATTACCCTCCGATGTCTGTGTCCACTAGCCTATACTGTGGGCATTTTGAATGATTTATGTCTTACTGTCAACAGTTCCAGCCCTAGGAAAGCTGAAATTTAATGCCTTTAAGTAGAATTGTAATTTTTATGAGACGGAAAAATGGCAAAAGAAATTGGTTCAAATACATTTCTAGTTTTCATCTACTTTTCTTTAAACTCAATATTTTTTTTTCAACACTTATACAATAATATTTTTATACATATGACCAAACCATACACCAGAAGATGAGGACGTTTCGGTCCGTCCTGGACCATTATCGTCAATTGTGATGGAATCGAGGGCGGCACACCATTAAGGCAAGAATGAGGGGAGAAGCAGGTAATTCCTAGAAGGTAAGAACAAGAAAAAATGGTACAGATGAGAAAGGTGTAAGAATGAAGTGTAGCAAGAATGGGAATGTAAGAATAAGAAATGAGAAAGATAAAAAAAAGTGGGGGTAGGCTTATGTCAGGTCACGTTTGTTAGAAAGGTTAGAGCATTTTAGTATTTAATGTACTGTGAAAGGTAAGAGGCGATAGTAACAAAGCCAGAACTGAGGTTCATGTTGGGTATGTTGAGTACAAGGCTGATTCAACAAGACGGCATCTGTGAAGAGTAGAGGCAGGTAAGATTATTTCAGAAGCTCAATCAATAGAATGATTAGAATCCTTATTATGACAGAAGAGTTAGGGGCTATTCATGCCCATGCCACCCCTTGGATGGCTTAATCTTTATCATTTGACAGAAGAGAGCATTGTTTGTGTCTGCAGACTTGACACTTCTTTTGTGTTCCTTAATTCTGTTATTTAGTGTATGTCCCCAAAGTACTGGAGAGGACAAGACAAATAGGAAATAGAGTAGACACCAGCAGCCAACTGGTGTTGTTAACACCAGTAATAGTAAGAAAATCCACAGGAACTGTGATGATTTGAACCTATGCGCTGGGTGTTCCCAGATGCACACTCTAATACCAAGTTGTGACTTAGTCGTATAGAGTGTGCATCTGGGAACACCCAGCACATAGGTTCAAATCATCACAGCTCCTGTGGATTTTCTTACTATTACTGGTGTTTCCATCACCAGTTGGCTGCTGGTGTCCACTCTATTTCCTATTTGTCTTGTCCTCTCCAGTACTTTGGGGAAACTGGCTGTACACTAAATAACAGAATTAAGGAACACAAAAGAAGTGTTAAGTCTGCAGACACAAACAATGCTCTCTTCTGTCAAATGATAAAGATTAAGCCGTCCAAGGGGTGGCACGGGCACGAATAGCCCCTAACTCTTCTGTCATAATAAGGATTCTAATCATCTTATTGATTGATCTTCTAAAATAATCTTACCTGCTTCTACTCTTCACAGACACCGTCTTGTTGAATCAGCCTTGATACACAACATGAAGCTTAGTCCTGGCTTTGTTGCTGTCGACTCTTCCCTTTCACAGACATACTTAAATGCTCTAACCTTTCTAACAAATGTGACCTGACATAAGCTCTCCCCCCCCCTCTTTTTTTTATCTTTCTTGTCTCTCTCCTCTTATTCTTACTTTCCTATTCTTGCTTCACCCCATTGTTACACCCTTCCCATCTGTACCCTTTTTTCTTGTTCTTACCCTCTAGGAATTACCTGCTCCTTTCCTCACTCTTGCCTTACTTAATTCTGTGCCTTCCTCGATCCCATCACAATCGACCTGATAATGGACCGAAACGTCCTTATGACTCATTGGCTGCGTTTTTTTTTTTTAGAGTACAGTATATGGACAGCACAAACACATGATGTGGCACCATGGGGGGAGGGGAAGGTAGAGAAGCTTAGCAGCACATCTGGCAGAAGATGTGCCTCCAGCTGCCTCTCAAGGTTAGGAATGAAAATATATTTTCATAAGTGAAGACAATTCTCTCCACATTAGCTCTTAGTTCTGATGCTGTCTCCTTTACTTTAAACACAATATTTTTTTTTTTTTAATTGTAATATAAATGGGGTTTTCCACAATAAACTAGTGACAATACAACCCATCCTCCTTAAATGATAGTACAAGACGTGATGGTATGTTCGACCGAATAGCTGCAATAAGTAACACCATTTTAGGAGGATGAGTTGAGAATTGAGAAACCAGCAGCTTTAAAGCCATATGATAAAGAGTAAAGATGATGAGATGCCATGACCATAGCTCACATCCTGTAACTACACTGTAATTACAAACACATGCAATACAGGTAAATACAATATGAAACAATAGTTATAATGCTACAGACCTCATTGGTAAAACCCATGCCTCCCCACATCTGAAGACAAGAATCGGTCACCTCGCGCGCCAGGCGTCCAGCTTTCAATTTACACATGGATGCCACCTTGGTCACATCCTCCCCAGACACATACTGCTCTGGAATAGGAAAGAGGCCAGTCATAGACTTAAGTATAGACCTTGAATGTAATCCTTTATCTAGCAGTTATGAACAATTAGCATCTAAATGATCAAAACTGCAAATGCTGATGTACCATTGCTGAGGACAGGAATTATGGTAGGCTTATCAAGGCTCCCCCTAGAACAATGACTGACCTCAAGAATTCAGCCCATAACAATTGCCAGGTAAATATTTGCTGCAAGGTGAATACAAGCACTAAGTGAATGAAAACATTCCCAAATGTTTGTGTGTTGTCAGGGAAATCAAGCCTGGGATGTATGGGTTGTGGTGCAAGTATGTTGACCACTGAGCCACATAACCCGTTAATATTATTCAGGAAATATTGCTAACAATGTACAAGCAAATCATATACTGTATCAGTAATTAATTTTAATATAAGACCTGTAAACATTGTGATGAAGTTAGAGCCTTACTACAAGCACTAAACTATAATATTCTCTTGTAATTTTAACAGGCACATAACTAAAAGATGACTCGAGCCAAGTATTTACCATGCTCAATCACACAACAATCCATAACTGTAAACCAAACCAGAAAAGTGGTCATTCTACAATTATCAAAAGTTAGAATGCACCAAAATTATTAGAACTAAACACAGTTGCTGAGAATATATATTTTCCCAATTTACAATCGAGGGTCCTGACTAACGTAACAATTGAAGCTGTATACAGAGTTCCAAACACAGATAAACTTTAATTCATCTAACTTCAGATATTTTATAATAGGCAAAAAAAAAAATCCCAAATACTACCAGGAGGTTTTAATACCGACATCTGTTAACAAATAGTCTACACATCACCTGCTTTTTCAAATGAATGACCTCCAGATGATTCAAAAATAGAAACTCCACAGTGAAGAGGGACACCAGCTTTCTGGAGCATGATGCAGACAGGCAGGTGTACCAGGCACAAGGGAAAAAGCCAAAAACACTGAACTCTGACTGGGGAAAGCACCTGACATAGTAAAGCATATGAAGCCATGAATAAAGAACAATCACTAGGTTGAACCCCCCAACCTGTGGTGGTGGCAAAAGCAACCCAACACACACAAGGAGCCAGTATGTTCACACACATGCTTGTGTTGTTTTCACAACACAAGCATGTGTGTGTTTAAGCCAAAAAGTCATTGCTGATCAAAATGTGTCAATATCACCATATTCAGAAAACACTTACAACATATGTACTACCTTGCATTACTACATAAATTCAGATAAAGGAGTTCACACTGTACCACAATTTTTGTACATAGGATTTGCACTAACCTACTGTCCTATAGAGGAGAGACCTCAGACACTCCAATTCAGTCTCCAGCTCAGCCAGGCGGAAATGAAGGTATTGGTTGTTGAGAAGTGGCTGGCCAAACACTATTCTTTCCCGGATGTATTCTATGGTCTCCTGTATGCACATCTCGAGTGGCCTTAAAACTCCAAGTGATAAAGCCAAACGCTCCTGCTGGAACTGGACACACATGTACAATACAGATTAAAATTGTATATTATTCAAGAAATTATGAATTTAATTTATTCAAGAAATTATGAATTTAATTTATTCAACACATTTTGTTAAGTGAAATCATGGAAAACATTACAAATCCAATTTGAAACGTCATGAGAGAAGCAGACTAAATCAGGTAAGTGATAAAAAAATTAAATAAATTGAGCGTTGAACGTAATGAAACACCTCTTTGTGGTGGTCCCTTGGCAAGGTCCCCAACCTATAGTCTAGCACCAGCTAAGCCTTGTGTGTCACATCAGGCTCTGACAAATCACGAATTCCTACCAGGAATCAGGACCAGAATCTGGGCTTTTCACACAAAGGGAAGCAGGGAATCAAATCACCATAACAGAGAGAAAACCACCAGAAAGGTACAGTATTCCGAAACAAGCATGAAAAACATTAGCTCATACTATTAGTACAATTACCAAACAAGCTCATACTATTGTTTACTATTATCAAACAAGATCATGCTGTTATTAACAAAATCAAACAAACTTAAACTGTCATTATAACTAAATCAATAAGCCAAACACTATCATTACCAATAATAAACAATCTCATGCTATTATCACTAACAACCCAGTAGCATTACCACCAACATCAGCAAGCCCCACACTCATTACCAGCAATGTCTACAATATCACACTCATTAGCAGCTTCCACTATTTATCACTCTCATTACACAAGTAAGATCAACAATCAAGCTGCCCTTTTCATTACCAGGAAAGGCAACAAGTCCCAACTGGTAGTACCTGTAGCATCTGGTAGGTGAAACCTTTGCCTTCTTCCCCCACAATATTCTTAGCCGGAACTCGGACATCATCAAAGAATATTTGACCAGTATCAGAGCTACGCATTCCAAGTTTGTCAATCAACTTTGTTAGATGAATTCCTGTAGAAAATATCGCTTAGCATGTTAAATAGCTTGATTTGCCTAGTTGATAAACCAGTAAAATAAGTTTGGTTTGAAGTGATTTATACATGCAGGTACAGCATTGTGAAAGATCTGTGGTTTCTGAAACCTTCATTCATAATCCAAACCTAAACTATCTCTAGTAATATTTCTCAGACTTGGCTGCAAAATGGATTAAATTAGCACACTGACTTTATTATGTCAGATGAATGGTGTGGAAACCCTGCAGTAAGAGATGGTGTACAGAATCTTTAGTGAGGTTTGGGGGTGCTTCATATCTCTCACAAAATCCAAATCTTAATGAAGAATTGTGATAAAAAAAAATAGAGCATTTCATTCTTATCTCAAAGGTTCATCCTCTTAAGAATATTACACACAAGTGAGTTTGATCCTTTTTGTGTGTGTGAAATGCTTGTGAAATGCAGAAGATATCCAACCTATCCTGGATTGGATTATATTTAATCAAGGTTAGATGGGTCATAAACTGGCCACAACACTATATAATACAGGGAGTGTAATGATTAAATGCCAAGTGAAATGATTAGATCTTAATAAGAATGCAGAGGTAAGTCAATGATAATGATTATCATTAATTTATACACATTTTCTGAGAATTACAAAATTGTCATCATTACATCACAATCTGCATATTTATGAACTTTATGTACAATACCTGTACAACAAATCATACAGTTTAGAGTCACAAAAATAAACCAACCAAGCACAATAATTAATACTGTATTCAGAAGGGTCTGATCTCAAGCTCAGAGTAATTAGGTTCCAGTGATGTCATATATAACATAACTGTTAAAGGAAGTTTAATCTTGTCTATCTAGCAAGCACACACATATGTCTGATGCCCTGGAGCCCCCAGCAGACAGCAGCACCACTACACGATGGGCTCTGCCCATGCCCACACTCCCCACATACTAATCTACAATAGTCAACAAAGACACAAGACTGGAAGGGAGGGCCAGGGAGCACCAACACAAACTTGCTCAAAAGGAGCTTTGAACAAGTCCAAAGCATAACTTCTATGCTGCATTATAATGTTGCATTCAAAAGTATAGTATCGATGATAGTAATTTAATACAAAAAAATTATAAATAAGGAAACCTAGATACAAAATAGGTTCTTCCATGATGGATAGCCAGTCAAACAAAAATTAACAGGTTTACCTAATTCACTATAAGTGAATTAATTGAGTGCCTCATCAACCAAGCAGTTATGAAAGAAGGCTGGCCTAAGCCAGACTGAGAGAAGAACTACTGAAATGGTCTACTGTACAAGTAATCTACAGATAATTTGACAAATGGAATGATAGATAACTACATACCGGTAAATATAAATACAACTACTGATATGTGAGGGAAAATAATAGCAAGATACTAGACTTCACACTTGTACAGATAAGATTTTTCAATTTTTAAACAGTTCCAGAAATCTACTAATAGATTGTATCACATACAATAGCAGCAGCTTTATACATTTATCATTGCCTTACCTGGAGTCTTCATGGGAACACAAACAAGTGACTTGTTGAGGTGAGGTGGTCCAGAAGAAGTGTTCACCAACAGACAAATCCAATCAGCCTGCCATGCATTTGTTATCCAAAGTTTCTGACCATTAATGACTAAATCATCTCCTCGGTGCTGTGCTGTTGTCTTCAGACTGGCTACATCAGAGCCAGCACCAGGCTCACTCACACCCAGGCATGCCACAACATCCCCAGAAATACTTGGAGCTAGGAACTCGCCTTTTACGTAGTCACTCCCAAACCTAAAAAGACATTTTCAGCAACTATTAATAATGTATAGCATCATCATGATTGATGCTATTCCTTAAATAAATCAGGCCTTACAGTTATGAAAAGCAGCTTTCTCAGTTGGTCATTTTGTTGTTCCATGTTATACATCTGCTGTGTTATTGGAAAGGATTAAACAGTCGAGTCTAATGATGGACTTTATACATATATCATAATGCATTATCATTTATCATAATCATATTATCTGCGCCACAAAGATGTGATGGGAATATCCCTTAATTCATTTTCTTTCCTTGTTTCAAACATTTATGTGGGTACTGGGATGCTGTCTAATCTTTCTAGTATGAACATTGATGTAAAGCATTCATCAAGTGTTGGCTGCCTTTTTATCAATATAACATGGTTGGTCTCATCTTTTAAGGGTCCTACAAAGTCTTTTGTCTCGGTTTTCCCTTCTTATATTAACATAAATAGACTTTAGATCTTTCTTAATGTTTTGAGTACGTTTTCTTTCATAGTTTCTTTTGGTTGAGTTGATTTTCTGAATAGCTGAATTTAATGCCCTTCCGTATATCTCATAATCTCTGTGATTCCTGGTGGTCTGAAGCTTCCAGAGGTTGTCCTTTGTTAGCTATGATTTTGTTTACTCCTTTTGAAGACAGAAGAGCTGTTAAATATTGCACCCTGCTCAGCAAACTCAAAGCCTGATTTCTGGGCTAGCTCATTTGACTGGTTTTTGGGCAAGGGAGTAGAAGATATGTATGTGAGCACTGACCTGGCCAAGGCAGGAGTAGATATGTCTGTGTGTGCACCAATGCCCAAGGCAACACCTGGAGCACGAATGCCACCAAGAGCCTCTGTGAAAGCTGCTTGATATTTGTAGTTTAAACCAAGGCCACCATATTCTGCAGAAATAATGTAGTGGAATTAAAACATTTAAATTACCTAAAATATGATGATGATTTGACAAATATGATGAGTTTCTTTTTTTTTAATAACTATAACCTGCTTTCACTATATTATTCACCGTTTTCCTCAAAGACAATACCTGTCTCCTAATGAGAGTGACAAATGGGGTGATGATCAAGTATGAATATGTGTAAAGTTTTTTAAATTAGCTTAGCATGGTAAATGGGATAGAAATAATACAGTACTGTACAGTACAGTATATGTTATTGGCAAGGAACAGTGAACATGATTACACATAACTGAAGAAATGTGACCAAAAACAACACATTTACTAAAAGGTAAAAGGAATGTAAAGAAAAGTGACAGAGGAGCAAGGTGCCATGTAAATTAACTGTGAAAAACATGAAGAGGAAGCTGGTGAACCAGCAGCCAGTGAAGGGCAAAAGGAGTTACAGTATCTTCCAATGGTCCCAACAGTGGTGCAAAGGGCAGTACTGGTGAAGCCAGAATAATGCCCAGAGTCAAACTCTGCTTATGGGGAAACCACACAGGCAAAGATTAGGCTCCTGCACAACAATTTGACCAGCTGCCAAGTAATCTTTTGCCAGTGCAACACCAGACGAGAAGCAGAGCCGCAGGAGGCAGAGAAAAGGAAGCCCGACTGGGAATCCCAAACCAGGTCTAACCAAGTCTGAACCTTGGACAAAACTAACTGGGACTTCCTGCAGCTTGCCAGGAACCCAAACTGCTCCAAATCCCAAAACCCAAAGTGGGCCTACTCCGGGGCAACCACTCGAGCGCCAAGCCACAACAACTAAAATGGGAAGTGAAGGCCATTCTGCCCTAGTCATGTCTTTGTGAGAGACAGATTGCCTCAGGGGAACAACTGAATGCTCTTTTCAAAAAGATTTTTGTCTGCTCTCCAAGCCTATATATATGTACACATCAATTATGTATAACTTTGTAAATACTGTATAGATATTTATATTTAGATAGCGTTCTCAACAAAATAGCTTCACAACTTACCTACAGACTTAGTGATGCATAAATAACCAATATGAAAAAGCAACTTCGTAAGTTAACTACAGGCCAAGTAATATCTAGATAACATGCTTGAAGAAACAGGTTTGGAACTTACCCACAGGCTTGGTGATACCAAGATAACCTGCTTGACCGAACAGCTTCAGAATCTTGTGTGCAGGCCAGCGGCCAGCAGCCTCCCACTCGTCCACATGTGGGTTGATCTCTGTATCAATGAGCTGTAGGTAGATAAATAAATTTATAAACACAATAGCCATCTCTGATTATGGGGGAGGCTCCTCTTATGATGGAAGGCTTGTATACAGAGACAGGAAGCTTACTTTTTTAACAGAATTCTGAAGCTCCCGCTGTTCTTCATTGTAAAAATGGCAATTTGTTTTTCCTTGTGCACTGTTGACTGCAGCAGTAGCTAAATTCTTGCAGCCAATTCTTGCTCGGAGCCATGGACCAAGGTTCCAAATGACAGGCACTCTTCCTGGGATGAACATGACTCACTTGTGTGGTACAAATCTTGTGGAAACTGGTTACTCCTTACACTTACTGCAATTATAAATAATGTTCTTTTTACAGGAATTATCTTAATATGATATACAATACAGAACTGTATTAGTGTCTCCAGACTAAGTTATTTGGTGTCTTTCTAAATAATGTTAATAATGTAAAGTACAAATAATAATACATAACATTAACAATTACATATACAGTATTTTATTCATAATCATAAATCAAGATGATATCAAGTCAAGAACAAGAACAAATCAAGAACATATCATCATATATACTGTTTATGATGGGGGGGGGGGGGGCAGGCCTGGCAGCTGAGTGGACAGCGCTCGGGATTCATAGTTCTGAGGTTTTTAAAACATCTTTAAATGTTATGTGGCTATTTATGCTAGATATTATTATAAACATGCATTCACTTGTTAATATCATCAATTAAATTTGTGACAATTTGATCAGAGAAATGTGACAACTAGATCACTGCGTACAGGAGGCTGATATGCCAGCAAACACTCTCTAGGTGACAATATATATTGGGCAAGTCGCTCCAGGCCGCGGAGACGCTAAACCCGATAATCATTTCGAGGTAACCTCCACAATATTGTCGCTTGGACCATCTGCTTCCTATGGTGCCACCTGCCACATATTTTACTTCTAATTTCGTTACAAAATTAGATTATGTCAGTAAAAATAGGTTTGATCATGTTCTGCATTCAGTACCAACATTATAGTGAGTAAATATACCTATATCTTCATTACTTATATAAAG
>NC_091225.1:17046020-17172545 GCF_040958095.1 Procambarus clarkii | reverse complement strand
CTTTATATAAGTAATGAAGATATAGGTATATTTACTCACTATAATGTTGGTACTGAATGCAGAACATGATCAAACCTATTTTTACTGACATAATCTAATTTTGTAACGAAATTAGAAGTAAAATATGTGGCAGGTGGCACCATAGGAAGCAGATGGTCCAAGCGACAATATTGTGGAGGTTACCTCGAAATGATTATCGGGTTTAGCGTCTCCGCGGCCTGGAGCGACTTGCCCAATATATATTGTCACCTAGAGAGTGTTTGCTGGCATATCAGCCTCCTGTACGCAGTGATCTAGTTGTCACATTTCTCTGATCAAATTGTCACAAATTTAATTGATGATATTAACAAGTGAATGCATGTTTATAATAATATCTAGCATAAATAGCCACATAACATTTAAAGATGTTTTAAAAACCTCAGAACTATGAATCCCGAGCGCTGTCCACTCAGCTGCCAGGCCTGCCCCCCCCCCCCCCATCATAAACAGTATATATGATGATATGTTCTTGATTTGTTCTTGTTCTTGACTTGATATCATCTTGATTTATGATTATGAATAAAATACTGTATATGTAATTGTTAATGTTATGTATTATTATTTGTACTTTACATTATTAACATTATTTAGAAAGACACCAAATAACTTAGTCTGGAGACACTAATACAGTTCTGTATTGTATATCATATTAAGATAATTCCTGTAAAAAGAACATTATTTATAATTGCAGTAAGTGTAAGGAGTAACCAGTTTCCACAAGATTTGTACCACACAAGTGAGTCATGTTCATCCCAGGAAGAGTGCCTGTCATTTGGAACCTTGGTCCATGGCTCCGAGCAAGAATTGGCTGCAAGAATTTAGCTACTGCTGCAGTCAACAGTGCACAAGGAAAAACAAATTGCCATTTTTACAATGAAGAACAGCGGGAGCTTCAGAATTCTGTTAAAAAAGTAAGCTTCCTGTCTCTGTATACAAGCCTTCCATCATAAGAGGAGCCTCCCCCATAATCAGAGATGGCTATTGTGTTTATAAATTTATTTATCTACCTACAGCTCATTGATACAGAGATCAACCCACATGTGGACGAGTGGGAGGCTGCTGGCCGCTGGCCTGCACACAAGATTCTGAAGCTGTTCGGTCAAGCAGGTTATCTTGGTATCACCAAGCCTGTGGGTAAGTTCCAAACCTGTTTCTTCAAGCATGTTATCTAGATATTACTTGGCCTGTAGTTAACTTACGAAGTTGCTTTTTCATATTGGTTATTTATGCATCACTAAGTCTGTAGGTAAGTTGTGAAGCTATTTTGTTGAGAACGCTATCTAAATATAAATATCTATACAGTATTTACAAAGTTATACATAATTGATGTGTACATATATATAAGGCTTGGAGAGCAGACAAAAATCTTTTTGAAAAGAGCATTCAGTTGTTCCCCTGAGGCAATCTGTCTCTCACAAAGACATGACTAGGGCAGAATGGCCTTCACTTCCCATTTTAGTTGTTGTGGCTTGGCGCTCGAGTGGTTGCCCCGGAGTAGGCCCACTTTGGGTTTTGGGATTTGGAGCAGTTTGGGTTCCTGGCAAGCTGCAGGAAGTCCCAGTTAGTTTTGTCCAAGGTTCAGACTTGGTTAGACCTGGTTTGGGATTCCCAGTCGGGCTTCCTTTTCTCTGCCTCCTGCGGCTCTGCTTCTCGTCTGGTGTTGCACTGGCAAAAGATTACTTGGCAGCTGGTCAAATTGTTGTGCAGGAGCCTAATCTTTGCCTGTGTGGTTTCCCCATAAGCAGAGTTTGACTCTGGGCATTATTCTGGCTTCACCAGTACTGCCCTTTGCACCACTGTTGGGACCATTGGAAGATACTGTAACTCCTTTTGCCCTTCACTGGCTGCTGGTTCACCAGCTTCCTCTTCATGTTTTTCACAGTTAATTTACATGGCACCTTGCTCCTCTGTCACTTTTCTTTACATTCCTTTTACCTTTTAGTAAATGTGTTGTTTTTGGTCACATTTCTTCAGTTATGTGTAATCATGTTCACTGTTCCTTGCCAATAACATATACTGTACTGTACAGTACTGTATTATTTCTATCCCATTTACCATGCTAAGCTAATTTAAAAAACTTTACACATATTCATACTTGATCATCACCCCATTTGTCACTCTCATTAGGAGACAGGTATTGTCTTTGAGGAAAACGGTGAATAATATAGTGAAAGCAGGTTATAGTTATTAAAAAAAAAGAAACTCATCATATTTGTCAAATCATCATCATATTTTAGGTAATTTAAATGTTTTAATTCCACTACATTATTTCTGCAGAATATGGTGGCCTTGGTTTAAACTACAAATATCAAGCAGCTTTCACAGAGGCTCTTGGTGGCATTCGTGCTCCAGGTGTTGCCTTGGGCATTGGTGCACACACAGACATATCTACTCCTGCCTTGGCCAGGTCAGTGCTCACATACATATCTTCTACTCCCTTGCCCAAAAACCAGTCAAATGAGCTAGCCCAGAAATCAGGCTTTGAGTTTGCTGAGCAGGGTGCAATATTTAACAGCTCTTCTGTCTTCAAAAGGAGTAAACAAAATCATAGCTAACAAAGGACAACCTCTGGAAGCTTCAGACCACCAGGAATCACAGAGATTATGAGATATACGGAAGGGCATTAAATTCAGCTATTCAGAAAATCAACTCAACCAAAAGAAACTATGAAAGAAAACGTACTCAAAACATTAAGAAAGATCTAAAGTCTATTTATGTTAATATAAGAAGGGAAAACCGAGACAAAAGACTTTGTAGGACCCTTAAAAGATGAGACCAACCATGTTATATTGCAGCCAACACTTGATGAATGCTTTACATCAATGTTCATACTAGAAAGATTAGACAGCATCCCAGTACCCACATAAATGTTTGAAACAAGGAAAGAAAATGAATTAAGGGATATTCCCATCACATCTTTGTGGCGCAGATAATATGATTATGATAAATGATAATGCATTATGATATATGTATAAAGTCCATCATTAGACTCGACTGTTTAATCCTTTCCAATAACACAGCAGATGTATAACATGGAACAACAAAATGACCAACTGAGAAAGCTGCTTTTCATAACTGTAAGGCCTGATTTATTTAAGGAATAGCATCAATCATGATGATGCTATACATTATTAATAGTTGCTGAAAATGTCTTTTTAGGTTTGGGAGTGACTACGTAAAAGGCGAGTTCCTAGCTCCAAGTATTTCTGGGGATGTTGTGGCATGCCTGGGTGTGAGTGAGCCTGGTGCTGGCTCTGATGTAGCCAGTCTGAAGACAACAGCACAGCACCGAGGAGATGATTTAGTCATTAATGGTCAGAAACTTTGGATAACAAATGCATGGCAGGCTGATTGGATTTGTCTGTTGGTGAACACTTCTTCTGGACCACCTCACCTCAACAAGTCACTTGTTTGTGTTCCCATGAAGACTCCAGGTAAGGCAATGATAAATGTATAAAGCTGCTGCTATTGTATGTGATACAATCTATTAGTAGATTTCTGGAACTGTTTAAAAATTGAAAAATCTTATCTGTACAAGTGTGAAGTCTAGTATCTTGCTATTATTTTCCCTCACATATCAGTAGTTGTATTTATATTTACCGGTATGTAGTTATCTATCATTCCATTTGTCAAATTATCTGTAGATTACTTGTACAGTAGACCATTTCAGTAGTTCTTCTCTCAGTCTGGCTTAGGCCAGCCTTCTTTCATAACTGCTTGGTTGATGAGGCACTCAATTAATTCACTTATAGTGAATTAGGTAAACCTGTTAATTTTTGTTTGACTGGCTATCCATCATGGAAGAACCTATTTTGTATCTAGGTTTCCTTATTTATAATTTTTTTGTATTAAATTACTATCATCGATACTATACTTTTGAATGCAACATTATAATGCAGCATAGAAGTTATGCTTTGGACTTGTTCAAAGCTCCTTTTGAGCAAGTTTGTGTTGGTGCTCCCTGGCCCTCCCTTCCAGTCTTGTGTCTTTGTTGACTATTGTAGATTAGTATGTGGGGAGTGTGGGCATGGGCAGAGCCCATCGTGTAGTGGTGCTGCTGTCTGCTGGGGGCTCCAGGGCATCAGACATATGTGTGTGCTTGCTAGATAGACAAGATTAAACTTCCTTTAACAGTTATGTTATATATGACATCACTGGAACCTAATTACTCTGAGCTTGAGATCAGACCCTTCTGAATACAGTATTAATTATTGTGCTTGGTTGGTTTATTTTTGTGACTCTAAACTGTATGATTTGTTGTACAGGTATTGTACATAAAGTTCATAAATATGCAGATTGTGATGTAATGATGACAATTTTGTAATTCTCAGAAAATGTGTATAAATTAATGATAATCATTATCATTGACTTACCTCTGCATTCTTATTAAGATCTAATCATTTCACTTGGCATTTAATCATTACACTCCCTGTATTATATAGTGTTGTGGCCAGTTTATGACCCATCTAACCTTGATTAAATATAATCCAATCCAGGATAGGTTGGATATCTTCTGCATTTCACAAGCATTTCACACACACAAAAAGGATCAAACTCACTTGTGTGTAATATTCTTAAGAGGATGAACCTTTGAGATAAGAATGAAATGCTCTATTTTTTTTTATCACAATTCTTCATTAAGATTTGGATTTTGTGAGAGATATGAAGCACCCCCAAACCTCACTAAAGATTCTGTACACCATCTCTTACTGCAGGGTTTCCACACCATTCATCTGACATAATAAAGTCAGTGTGCTAATTTAATCCATTTTGCAGCCAAGTCTGAGAAATATTACTAGAGATAGTTTAGGTTTGGATTATGAATGAAGGTTTCAGAAACCACAGATCTTTCACAATGCTGTACCTGCATGTATAAATCACTTCAAACCAAACTTATTTTACTGGTTTATCAACTAGGCAAATCAAGCTATTTAACATGCTAAGCGATATTTTCTACAGGAATTCATCTAACAAAGTTGATTGACAAACTTGGAATGCGTAGCTCTGATACTGGTCAAATATTCTTTGATGATGTCCGAGTTCCGGCTAAGAATATTGTGGGGGAAGAAGGCAAAGGTTTCACCTACCAGATGCTACAGGTACTACCAGTTGGGACTTGTTGCCTTTCCTGGTAATGAAAAGGGCAGCTTGATTGTTGATCTTACTTGTGTAATGAGAGTGATAAATAGTGGAAGCTGCTAATGAGTGTGATATTGTAGACATTGCTGGTAATGAGTGTGGGGCTTGCTGATGTTGGTGGTAATGCTACTGGGTTGTTAGTGATAATAGCATGAGATTGTTTATTATTGGTAATGATAGTGTTTGGCTTATTGATTTAGTTATAATGACAGTTTAAGTTTGTTTGATTTTGTTAATAACAGCATGATCTTGTTTGATAATAGTAAACAATAGTATGAGCTTGTTTGGTAATTGTACTAATAGTATGAGCTAATGTTTTTCATGCTTGTTTCGGAATACTGTACCTTTCTGGTGGTTTTCTCTCTGTTATGGTGATTTGATTCCCTGCTTCCCTTTGTGTGAAAAGCCCAGATTCTGGTCCTGATTCCTGGTAGGAATTCGTGATTTGTCAGAGCCTGATGTGACACACAAGGCTTAGCTGGTGCTAGACTATAGGTTGGGGACCTTGCCAAGGGACCACCACAAAGAGGTGTTTCATTACGTTCAACGCTCAATTTATTTAATTTTTTTATCACTTACCTGATTTAGTCTGCTTCTCTCATGACGTTTCAAATTGGATTTGTAATGTTTTCCATGATTTCACTTAACAAAATGTGTTGAATAAATTAAATTCATAATTTCTTGAATAAATTAAATTCATAATTTCTTGAATAATATACAATTTTAATCTGTATTGTACATGTGTGTCCAGTTCCAGCAGGAGCGTTTGGCTTTATCACTTGGAGTTTTAAGGCCACTCGAGATGTGCATACAGGAGACCATAGAATACATCCGGGAAAGAATAGTGTTTGGCCAGCCACTTCTCAACAACCAATACCTTCATTTCCGCCTGGCTGAGCTGGAGACTGAATTGGAGTGTCTGAGGTCTCTCCTCTATAGGACAGTAGGTTAGTGCAAATCCTATGTACAAAAATTGTGGTACAGTGTGAACTCCTTTATCTGAATTTATGTAGTAATGCAAGGTAGTACATATGTTGTAAGTGTTTTCTGAATATGGTGATATTGACACATTTTGATCAGCAATGACTTTTTGGCTTAAACACACACATGCTTGTGTTGTGAAAACAACACAAGCATGTGTGTGAACATACTGGCTCCTTGTGTGTGTTGGGTTGCTTTTGCCACCACCACAGGTTGGGGGGTTCAACCTAGTGATTGTTCTTTATTCATGGCTTCATATGCTTTACTATGTCAGGTGCTTTCCCCAGTCAGAGTTCAGTGTTTTTGGCTTTTTCCCTTGTGCCTGGTACACCTGCCTGTCTGCATCATGCTCCAGAAAGCTGGTGTCCCTCTTCACTGTGGAGTTTCTATTTTTGAATCATCTGGAGGTCATTCATTTGAAAAAGCAGGTGATGTGTAGACTATTTGTTAACAGATGTCGGTATTAAAACCTCCTGGTAGTATTTGGGATTTTTTTTTTTGCCTATTATAAAATATCTGAAGTTAGATGAATTAAAGTTTATCTGTGTTTGGAACTCTGTATACAGCTTCAATTGTTACGTTAGTCAGGACCCTCGATTGTAAATTGGGAAAATATATATTCTCAGCAACTGTGTTTAGTTCTAATAATTTTGGTGCATTCTAACTTTTGATAATTGTAGAATGACCACTTTTCTGGTTTGGTTTACAGTTATGGATTGTTGTGTGATTGAGCATGGTAAATACTTGGCTCGAGTCATCTTTTAGTTATGTGCCTGTTAAAATTACAAGAGAATATTATAGTTTAGTGCTTGTAGTAAGGCTCTAACTTCATCACAATGTTTACAGGTCTTATATTAAAATTAATTACTGATACAGTATATGATTTGCTTGTACATTGTTAGCAATATTTCCTGAATAATATTAACGGGTTATGTGGCTCAGTGGTCAACATACTTGCACCACAACCCATACATCCCAGGCTTGATTTCCCTGACAACACACAAACATTTGGGAATGTTTTCATTCACTTAGTGCTTGTATTCACCTTGCAGCAAATATTTACCTGGCAATTGTTATGGGCTGAATTCTTGAGGTCAGTCATTGTTCTAGGGGGAGCCTTGATAAGCCTACCATAATTCCTGTCCTCAGCAATGGTACATCAGCATTTGCAGTTTTGATCATTTAGATGCTAATTGTTCATAACTGCTAGATAAAGGATTACATTCAAGGTCTATACTTAAGTCTATGACTGGCCTCTTTCCTATTCCAGAGCAGTATGTGTCTGGGGAGGATGTGACCAAGGTGGCATCCATGTGTAAATTGAAAGCTGGACGCCTGGCGCGCGAGGTGACCGATTCTTGTCTTCAGATGTGGGGAGGCATGGGTTTTACCAATGAGGTCTGTAGCATTATAACTATTGTTTCATATTGTATTTACCTGTATTGCATGTGTTTGTAATTACAGTGTAGTTACAGGATGTGAGCTATGGTCATGGCATCTCATCATCTTTACTCTTTATCATATGGCTTTAAAGCTGCTGGTTTCTCAATTCTCAACTCATCCTCCTAAAATGGTGTTACTTATTGCAGCTATTCGGTCGAACATACCATCACGTCTTGTACTATCATTTAAGGAGGATGGGTTGTATTGTCACTAGTTTATTGTGGAAAACCCCATTTATATTACAATTAAAAAAAAAAAAATATTGTGTTTAAAGTAAAGGAGACAGCATCAGAACTAAGAGCTAATGTGGAGAGAATTGTCTTCACTTATGAAAATATATTTTCATTCCTAACCTTGAGAGGCAGCTGGAGGCACATCTTCTGCCAGATGTGCTGCTAAGCTTCTCTACCTTCCCCTCCCCCCATGGTGCCACATCATGTGTTTGTGCTGTCCATATACTGTACTCTAAAAAAAAAAAACGCAGCCAATGAGTCATAAGGACGTTTCGGTCCATTATCAGGTCGATTGTGATGGGATCGAGGAAGGCACAGAATTAAGTAAGGCAAGAGTGAGGAAAGGAGCAGGTAATTCCTAGAGGGTAAGAACAAGAAAAAAGGGTACAGATGGGAAGGGTGTAACAATGGGGTGAAGCAAGAATAGGAAAGTAAGAATAAGAGGAGAGAGACAAGAAAGATAAAAAAAAGAGGGGGGGGGAGAGCTTATGTCAGGTCACATTTGTTAGAAAGGTTAGAGCATTTAAGTATGTCTGTGAAAGGGAAGAGTCGACAGCAACAAAGCCAGGACTAAGCTTCATGTTGTGTATCAAGGCTGATTCAACAAGACGGTGTCTGTGAAGAGTAGAAGCAGGTAAGATTATTTTAGAAGATCAATCAATAAGATGATTAGAATCCTTATTATGACAGAAGAGTTAGGGGCTATTCGTGCCCGTGCCACCCCTTGGACGGCTTAATCTTTATCATTTGACAGAAGAGAGCATTGTTTGTGTCTGCAGACTTAACACTTCTTTTGTGTTCCTTAATTCTGTTATTTAGTGTACAGCCAGTTTCCCCAAAGTACTGGAGAGGACAAGACAAATAGGAAATAGAGTGGACACCAGCAGCCAACTGGTGATGGAAACACCAGTAATAGTAAGAAAATCCACAGGAGCTGTGATGATTTGAACCTATGTGCTGGGTGTTCCCAGATGCACACTCTATACGACTAAGTCACAACTTGGTATTAGAGTGTGCATCTGGGAACACCCAGCGCATAGGTTCAAATCATCACAGTTCCTGTGGATTTTCTTACTATTACTGGTGTTAACAACACCAGTTGGCTGCTGGTGTCTACTCTATTTCCTATTTGTCTTGTCCTCTCCAGTACTTTGGGGACATACACTAAATAACAGAATTAAGGAACACAAAAGAAGTGTCAAGTCTGCAGACACAAACAATGCTCTCTTCTGTCAAATGATAAAGATTAAGCCATCCAAGGGGTGGCATGGGCATGAATAGCCCCTAACTCTTCTGTCATAATAAGGATTCTAATCATTCTATTGATTGAGCTTCTGAAATAATCTTACCTGCCTCTACTCTTCACAGATGCCGTCTTGTTGAATCAGCCTTGTACTCAACATACCCAACATGAACCTCAGTTCTGGCTTTGTTACTATCGCCTCTTACCTTTCACAGTACATTAAATACTAAAATGCTCTAACCTTTCTAACAAACGTGACCTGACATAAGCCTACCCCCACTTTTTTTTATCTTTCTCATTTCTTATTCTTACATTCCCATTCTTGCTACACTTCATTCTTACACCTTTCTCATCTGTACCATTTTTTCTTGTTCTTACCTTCTAGGAATTACCTGCTTCTCCCCTCATTCTTGCCTTAATGGTGTGCCGCCCTCGATTCCATCACAATTGACGATAATGGTCCAGGACGGACCGAAACGTCCTCATCTTCTGGTGTATGGTTTGGTCATATGTATAAAAATATTATTGTATAAGTGTTGAAAAAAAAATATTGAGTTTAAAGAAAAGTAGATGAAAACTAGAAATGTATTTGAACCAATTTCTTTTGCCATTTTTCCGTCTCATAAAAATTACAATTCTACTTAAAGGCATTAAATTTCAGCTTTCCTAGGGCTGGAACTGTTGACAGTAAGACATAAATCATTCAAAATGCCCACAGTATAGGCTAGTGGACACAGACATCGGAGGGTAATGTTTGTACAATTGATACCTTCGTATTACTAAGCCATTTTTCATATGCAGATGAGGAATCACAATAACGTGGCTGAAATATGTTGACTGAGCCACACACTAGAAAGTGAAGGGACGACGACGTTTCGGTCCGTCCTGGACCATTCTCAAGTCGATTGTGATGAAGGAAGGAGGCGAAAGCAATAAATAGGCAAGAGAGAGGTGAGGAGAGGAAATCTTAGAGGAAGAAAAAGCAAGGCAAAAGGTATAAAAGGTAAGGTGTAATAAAGGGGGAAATAATAGGAATAAGAAAGGGATTGTAAGAGAAAACATGGGAAAGAAAGATAAATGGAAAGGTAAGCTTATGTTAGGTCACGTTTGTTAGGAAGTTTAGAACATTTGAGTATATACAGTACTGTGAAAGGGAAGAGTCAGCAGCAACAAAGCCAGGACTCAATTTCATGTTGGGTATGTTGTGTATCAGAACCGATTCAACAAGACGGCGTCTGTGTAGAGGCAGGAAAGATTATTTTTGGAGGAAGACCAATCAATAGAATGATTAGAATCCCTAACATGACAGAAGAGAGCATTGTTTGTGGCTGCAGACTTGACACTTCTTTTGTGTTCTTTAAGTCTGTCATTAGTATACGGCCAGTTTCACCAAAGTATTGGAGAGGACAAGACGAACAGGAAATGGAGCAGACACCAGCCGCATTAGAAGCAGGAGGAGCAGTGTGAACTAGATTGCTACAAAGTGTGTTAGTTTGTTGCAAGGCGAGCTTTATGTCAAGAGGACGAAAGGTATTAGTAAAAGTTTTGAGCTCAGATTTGAAGGGAAGGCAGAGCACAGTGCTACTAGTGTTGGAAGCAGGTTTAGGATGAAAGAAATTTTGTTTACCTTGAGAGTAGGCATAGTTGATAAAATGCAAAGGGTAACCAAGGCGAGAGAATGACTTGTAGAAAAAGGCAATTTCAGAATCAAGAAATTGAGGGTCGCTGATGCTCAGAGCGCGGAGGAAGAGAGAGACGAGGACACTTTACTTAACAGAAGGGGGATGGTAGGAAAAGAAGTGAATGTACATGCCACTATGCCTGGGTTTGCGGTAGACAGAGAAAGAGAATCCGGACACAGAGCTGTGAACGTGAACGTCAAGAAAAGGAAGGAGGGAATTTGATTCCCATTCAACTTTGAAATGGATGGAAGGAGCCAGATTGTTAAGAGAGGAGAGGAGAGGAAAGGCTAGAAAAAACTAAGGTCATAAAGCAAAATTGTCGTCAACATAGCGAATCCAGAGAGAGGGACGAGTATCAATAGAAGGAAGAAGAAGAACAGTTTTGAAATATTCCATGTAGAAATTGGCACAAACAGGGGAGAGAGGGGAACCCATAGTGACACCGAAAGTTTGAGTGTAATATTTACCGTTGAAAGAGAAAGAGTTAGTCAACAGAGTCTAGTGAGTTCAAGGAAAAAATCAGTGGGAAGCCACTGACAGAGGAAGAAGGCCCTCAGTTGCCTTCTGTCTAAGGAAAGAGAGAATGTCATCGAGGGGAACATTAGTGAACAGAGAGTCAACATCAAGACTACGCATCTTATAGGAGGGCTGCAAGCGCAGTCTTTCTCTAAAGATGCGTAGTCTTGATGTTGACTCTCTGTTCACTAATGTTCCCCTCGATGACATTCTCTCTTTCCTTAGACAGAAGGCAACTGAGGGCCTTCTTCCTCTGTCAGTGGCTTCCCACTGATTTTTTCCTTGAACTCACTAGACTCTGTTGACTAACTCTTTCTCTTTCAACGGTAAATATTACACTCAAACTTTCGGTGTCACTATGGGTTCCCCTCTCTCCCCTGTTTGTGCCAATTTCTACATGGAATATTTCAAAACTGTTCTTCTTCTTCCTTCTATTGATACTCGTCCCTCTCTCTGGCTTCGCTATGTTGACGACAATTTTGCTTTATGACCTTAGTTTTTTCTAGCCTTTCCTCTCCTCTCCTCTCTTAACAATCTGGCTCCTTCCATCCATTTCAAAGTTGAATGGGAATCAAATTCCCTCCTTCCTTTTCTTGACGTTCACGTTCACAGCTCTGTGTCCGGGTTCTCTTTCTCTGTCTACCGCAAACCCAGGCATAGTGGCATGTACATTCACTTCTTTTCCTACCATCCTCCTTCTGTTAAGTAAAGTGTCCTCGTCTCTCTCTTCCATCGCACTCTGAGCATCAGCGACCCTCAATTTCTTGATTCTGAAATTGCCTTTATCTACAAGTCATTCTCTCGCCTTGGTTACCCTTTGCATTTTATCAACTATGCCTACTCTCAAGGTAAACAAAATTTCTTTCATCCTAAACCTGCTTCCAACACTAGTAGCACTGTGCTCTGCCTTCCCTTCAAATCTGAGCTCAAAACTTTTACTAATACCTTTCGTCCTCTTGACATAAAGCTCGCCTTGCAACAAACTAACACACTTTGTAGCAATCTAGTTCACACTGCTCCTCCTGCTTCTAATGCGGCTGGTGTCTGCTCCATTTCCTGTTCGTCTTGTCCTCTCCAATACTTTGGTGAAACTGGCCGTATACTAATGACAGACTTAAAGAACACAAAAGAAGTGTCAAGTCTGCAGCCACAAACAATGCTCTCTTCTGTCATGTTAGGGATTCTAATCATTCTATTGATTGGTCTTCCTCCAAAAATAATCTTTCCTGCCTCTACACAGACGCCGTCTTGTTGAATCGGTTCTGATACACAACATACCCAACATGAAATTGAGTCCTGGCTTTGTTGCTGCTGACTCTTCCCTTACACAGTATATACAATACTCAAATGCTCTAAACTTTCTAACAAACGTGACCTAACATAAGCTTACCCTTCCATTTATCTTAATTTCTCTTGTTTTCTCTTACGATCCCTTTCTTATTCCTATTACTATCCCCTTTATTACACCTTACCTTTCATACCTTTGGCCTTGCTTTTTCTTCCTCTCCTCACCTCTCTCTTGCCTTTGCCTCCTTCCCTCATCACAATCGACTTGAGAATGGTCCAGGACGGACCGAAACATCGTTGTCCTTTCACTTTCTAGTGTGTAGTTTGGTCGAGCAATTTTTCCTTTGGGATGATGCTTCCCACGACAAACGTTGGAACTGGGGTAATGATAATGTATGAATATATATGTTTCTGTTTTAGGTGCTGGTCAGTCGTTTGTATCGAGATCTGCGTTTGTTCTCAATTGGTGGTGGCGCGGATGAAGTTATGCTCAACATTATTTGTAAATTTATGGGAACTCTTCCTCTTCCTCCAAAGAGAGAGAAAAAGTAGATGCTGTACGCACAGAAATCACAATAACGTGATGCATCAAATGAACAAATCCACAAGGGCCGTGACGAGGATTCGAACCTGTGTCCAAGAGCATCCCAGATGCTGCCTTAATCGACTGAGCTACGACATGGTCAAAAATAGTTGAAACCAAAGTTCTACTGAACTTACTGGATCCTGCAGCCTCTCCGAGACACAAACAGTGTTTTATACATCTCCACCCCATGCACTCGAGCTATGTCAACAGGCCGTTCTCCCTCTTCGCCCTTACTTCATTACACACAATCCTTGTGGATTTGTTCATTTGATGCATCACGTTATTGTGATTTCTGTGTGTAATGAAGTAAGGGAGAAGAGAAAGAACGGCCTGTTGACATAGCTCGAGTGCATGGAGGAGATGTGTAAAACCCTGGGTTTGTGTCTCAGAGAGGCTGCAGGATCGAGTAAGTTCAGTAGAACTTAGGTTTCAACTCTTTTGACCATGTCGTAGCTCAGTCGATTAAGGCAGCGTCTGGGATGCTCTTGGACACAGGTTCAAATCCTCGTCACGGCCCTTGTGGATTTGTTCATTTGTACATTTAGATGCTGTACATTTGTTAAAAACCCACACTTGTTTATTTGTGTAAGGAAGTAACACCAAGTCTTTCACATTCTCCTGAGTGCTGTGTCAAGGTCTGAAAGTGTGTGATTAGGATGAGACCTTAATCTCAATGTCTAATGAGGCTGCTATCCTGGGTCCAGTCCTCTTATCCTTCTCGACCGCCTGACCACGTCACCTCAATCCCCGACTTCTGATGTACCTGAGGTAATGTCTTCTATGGAATTATGGTCATGTGTCCTGTCTGTAATCCTGCTATTCTGAGAACTGGAGTTTTTATTAATAAAGGTGTTCATCTGAAGGCTATCCTCGTAATCCTCTCCATACCCTAGGAACGCGGCTAATGGGACCGCTTTCATTCATCCATTTATTGAGATCTAATTTTAATTCACTCATAATTATTTTCCTAGTACAGCTTTTGTTGCCAGCAAAAGTATTCAGAGTATTTGTTTGAACCCCTTGCACTACCCTTCTAGTTCTAATATTATTATATTTATAGATTATTTCACATGTCTTAAAATCAACATTGTGATCCTTTCCCAACTATGGTTTGTTACAGCACTGTTACCAGCCATAATTCTACATGCTTGCTTATGTTCTTCAATTGTGATCTCAAGCTTTTGCCCTGTTTTCCCCACATAGACTCCATTACAATCTCTACTAGGTAATATATAAATGCCTCCCGGATTTCCATCCTCCCCAAGATAACCAAGGAAGGTTATCTCAAGATAACCTCCCCTACTCTATTCTAATCTTTTCCCTAATTGTATTTTGTTAATTGAAAACTTTATGTTTTGTATCCACTACATTACAGGTCAGTTTACTTAAAAGAGGGTAATAAGGCAATTTCAAAACCATTTTCTTCTCAGGATTCCAAGGGCGTCTCAGTTTTAGTGTAAAGGATGCCTTTAGCTTTACCGTGTGCTTTTTCAGTGAACCACGAAGGATAATCTAAATCCAAAAACTCTTATGTTAACTTCTAGGTAAGATGGATCACAGATCCTATAAGCTCATAGATTAAGACTGGTGAGTACACTTTGTTTAAGAGCTTATAGGATCTGTGATCCATCTTACCTAGAAGTTTAACATAAGAGTTTTTGGATTTAGATTATCCTTCGTGGTTCACTGAAAAGCACACGGTAAAGCTAAAGGCATCCTTTACACTAAAACTGAGACGCCCTTGGAATCCTGAGAAGAAAATGGTTTTGAAATTGCCTTATTACCCTCTTTTAAGTAAACTGACCTGTAATGTAGTGGATACAAAACATAAAGTTTTCAATTAACAAAATACAATTAGGGAAAAGATTAGAATAGAGTAGGGGAGGTTATCTTGAGATAACCTTCCTTGGTTATCTTGGGGAGGATGGAAATCCGGGAGGCATTTATATATTACCTAGTAGAGATTGTAATGGAGTCTATGTGGGGAAAACAGGGCAAAAGCTTGAGATCACAATTGAAGAACATAAGCAAGCATGTAGAATTATGGCTGGTAACAGTGCTGTAACAAACCATAGTTGGGAAAGGATCACAATGTTGATTTTAAGACATGTGAAATAATCTATAAATATAATAATATTAGAACTAGAAGGGTAGTGCAAGGGGTTCAAACAAATACTCTGAATACTTTTGCTGGCAACAAAAGCTGTACAGTACTAGGAAAATAATTATGAGTGAATTAAAATTAGATCTCAATAAATGGATGAATGAAAGCGGTCCCATTAGCCGCGTTCCTAGGGTATGGAGAGGATTACGAGGGATAGCCTACAGATGAATACCTCTATTAATAAAAACTCCAGTTCTCAGAGTAGCAGGATTACAGAAAGGACACATGACCAAAATTCCACAGAAGACATTACCGCAGGTACATCAGAAGTCCAGGATTGAGGTGACGTGGTCAGGCGGTCGAGAAGGATAAGAGGACTGGACCCAGGATAGCAGCCTCATTAGACGTTGAGATGTAAGTCTTGTCCTAATCACTCACTCAGACCTTGACAAAGCACTCAGGAGAGTGCAAAAGACGGTTTAAATTCCTTATACTGTATAAATTTCAAAAATACACAAGTGAGGAAAAAAACCCAATGTTGTTATGTATGTAAGAAGACTAATACTTAGATTGAATATTTAATAATGATGGTCCATTATTAAAGGACCATCGTTAAGCCATATTCAGCACAAAAAGATAACTATATAGTCAAATACTGTAGTACATAATACAGCAATTATGTGGAAGACTAGACAATGATGAGATGAGTAATTCTTCAAATTATTTTTGTATTAAGAGAAAAAATTAATTGTGACCATTTTATCACCAGTTTCAAGTAGCCTTACCAAATTATATTTTATAGACTTACGTGATTAAAATAAGCTTAGCCATGCAATGTATTACTGTATATATCAATTTACAACTATGATTCCTTGTCCTTTTGTTGATGTACCTGAAAATAAAATAATGCTTTTTAATAAGGAATTTATATATCTTTTAAACAAGAACATACAAAGGCCTATTGGGCCATATGAGGTACCCCCAATTTACATCCACCAAAACTCATCCATGTCTAACATATGCTTAGAACAATCCAGTGATGACACATCTATTGTTACCTGTTAATTTGTTTCACAAATCAACAACTCAGTTTTCAAACCAGTACAGTATATGGTATTCCCGGGTCTTTACTAAATCTAAGCTTATCCAATTTATGCTAATTCTTTCAAGTTCCATGTAGTGTTGATATATTTAAAATGTTATTTCCCAGGATTAACTTTCTAATTCTTCTCTGAAGGCATTCATGTGAATTTGTTTCCATTCTAAATACAGAGCCCCAAATTCAAGAGTATAATCTAAATAGGGCTTAACAAGGTCAAGATACAGCTGGAAAATAATATTAGGCATTTTTTTTTGCTAACACTTCTAGAAATAAATACTAGATTCCTATATGCCTTACCCCATACATTTATTTATTTTACTTATGATCCCTATTATAAATAAATAAAAACTATTTACTACATTTTAATGGCTACTTATTCATCACATGATTTGCAATACACCAAATCTAAAGCTTAATGATCCACTTCAATCTGAGAAGTTTAAATAACCATTAAACCACCACTGTTGCTCTCAAGAAATAGATTCGGTGCTCCTGTCGCTTGTGGGATTTAATGTGCCTCGTAATTTTAAGAAATCCTAAAGATTTTGTCATTCGACACTAGGAACCTCTGGCAATTGTTTGCCATATTGGATAAATTTCTGAAAGCTGTGGTTGTCTAACCAGGCACTAATAATAATGATAATAAAAATAAAAATAAATAGGCACTATCAGGTGCATCACCATCCATTTACTTTATGTCTATAGTAGAAACCACTGACACTGCAAAATTAACTCTCAGAATTTTAGGTTTTCAAACAAATTTCACCTCACTACAGTCAAATTAAAATTATTACTTTTTTTGTTGACATCAGAAAAAAAGTCTTATGATTTAGAAAGGAAGAAGAATATTTGGATTTTTTTATGCACACCAGGAAATCCCTCGAAACATGGGTGTGCAGTTAGAAGGTTACGTGAAGATGTTCATGTTAAAATCTCCTCAAGTGGCTGTCTTTGTCTGATGTGGGTTGTATACCATGGAAATTATTGCCAGAAATACTGTACATATAGTATATCTAGACCTATATGAGAGAATGTGTGTGTTTAGCCTCCAACTTTGGACACACACTTATGGCTTGTTTTCCTTACCCAAATTTGTAGGGAAAATGGTTTGGGGCATGGGATAGATATAGGCTGGTCAGGGTAGGCCTGATCAACATATATTAATGTTAAATGATTCAAAAATATTAATAATTATTCACATCCCACATCCAATTCTCAAGGATTCGATTCTGGTCGAGTGTGATATATTTGTTGATATCCCTGAAGAGTTTTTATCAGAAAAAATGAAATCCACACAGTAGTTTCATTACTCTCTAATATTATATTTAATGAAAGGGAAGAGAAGCTAATGTGGGGGGGGGGGGGGAGGAGGGGGGTAGGAAGAGGGAAGGAGCAGAAGGGGGGGGGGGGGGGAGAATGTGTGTGTGTGTAATTACCCAAGTGTAGGTACAGGATGAGAGCTATGCTCGTGGTGTCCCGTCTTCCCAGCACTCTTTATTGTATAACGCTTGGAAACTACTGTGGGTTTTGAACACCACTTTCTCAATTAACTCATTCCAACAGTCTACCACTCTGTTTGCAAAAGTAAATTTTCTTATATTTTTTTGGCAGCTTTGTTAAGTTAGCTTGAATTCATGCTCTCTTGTTCTTGAAGTTCCAGGTCTCACGAATTCTTCCCTTTCAATTTTGTAGATTCCCATTGCTATTTTGTTCGTAGTGATCATATTGCCTCTTTTTCTTCTATCTTCTAGTTTTGGCATATTTAATGCCTCTAACTGCTCCTCATAACTCTTGTCGTTCAGTTCTGGGAGCCATTTAATTGCATGTCTTTGCACCTTGTCCAGTTTGTTGATGTGCTTCTTAAGATATGGGCACCATACAACCGCTGCATATTCCAGCTTTGCTCTAACAAAGGTCGTGAACAATTTCTTTAGTATTTAACCATTCATGTATTTAAAAGCAATTCTGAAAATGGAAAGTGTAGCATAGGCTCCTCTCACAATGTTCTTTATGTGGTCCTCAGGTGACAGTTTTATATCTGAACCACCCCTAGATCTCTTTTTTTATCAGAATTGCTTAAAGCTTTTTTACATAATTTGTAGGTTGTGTGTGGTCTATTTTCTCCTGTTACCATTCCATAACATGGCATTTGTTCACATTAAATTCTATTTACCAAGTGGTGCTCCATATACTTATTTTATCCAGGTCTTCTTGGAAGGCATGACAATTGTCAGAGTTTTTTTACCTTCCCTAGTACTGTATCTTAGCATCCTCTGCAAACATGTTCATATAATTCTGTGTTTCTTCTGGTAGGTAATTTAAAAAAGATGTGTATGTGTGTGTGAATAAAATGGATTAATTTAGAACCTTCTATACCACAAATGTCAGACCAATCCTTGAGTATGTAGCTCCAGCAAGGAGTCCATATCTAGTCAAACACAAGATGCAGTTAGAGAACTTTCAGAGGTATGCCACTAGACTAGTCTTGGAGCAGAGATGTATGAGTTGCTAGGAAAGGCTATTTAACTGAACTCCATGTCACTGGAAGACAGAAGAGTTAGAGGAGACATGATTACCACATACAAAATTCTCAAGAGCAATTGACAGGGTAGACAAAGACAAACTATTTAGCACAGGTGGTGGAACCTGTGGAACCACAAACTAGGGAACAGGTGGAAACCTAGTACCCAAATAAGCCAGAGACACTGGAAAGAATTTGTTCAATGTCAAGAGTAGTTAATAAATGGAATACACTAGGCAATGTTGTGGTGGAGACAGTCTCCATAAACAATTTCAAATGTACATTAGATATGATAAGAGTGCAATAGGCTCACAAATTTGTACACCAGTTAATTGATGGTTGAAAGGCAAGACCAAAGAGCTGGAGCTCAACCACAACTAGGTGAGTATACATGTGTACTTATTCCATTTGTGTATATCTGCATGTGTATTTGGTTTGTGTGTGTGTGTGTGTGTGTGTGTGTGTGTGTGTGTGGTAAGGATGGGCGAGGTGCCACCTGGTGTGTTGAGCAAGTGACTTATCACCAACGTATCCTGCACGTTATTCCCACAACGACCAGTTGGTAGATAGCTGGGGAGACGGAGATAGGAAGGCATGTTATCTGGTGGGGGTCACGTCCTGGAATTTGGAGGAGGGGGGGGGACAGGACAAGGGGAGAGAGTCAGTGGTGGTCAGTGGTGTCAAACAGTGGGTGTAACACACCTCGTACTCCACTGGTCTGCCTTACCTACCCAGGTTTATCTTTTGGTTGTAGTTCCACCCATCTTACCTTGGTTGTAGAATTCTACCTTCTGGTGAGTATCCTTCTTGGTCATAGGCAGGAGTTCACTCAAGTTTTCAATTTCTTTTTTTTTTCTGTTCCCCACTGAGAAGTTGTCCAGTATGAGCCTTGATGTTCCATCCACAGCTAAGATTGTCCATGAAGACTATTGTTGTACATACCAGGATGTTTTTATATATTCTCTAGTGTATTTGCCATCATCTGATATAAAATAATGTTTGATTAAATACTGTCGACAATGAAGGTACAGTACTTACAATAATAATTATACATGTACATGTAATAATAATAATTTATATTTACAAAATATACATCAGTACATGGTATAATGGTTGAAAAGTTATTACATAAAAAGACTATTTAATAAAGCCACAAGTATGCAAAGCATTTTGGGCATTTTGGTTCACGAATGTGATTGTGGACTGGAACTAAGACCGAGATCTTCCACATACACTTCCAGCTTTTGTGGACTGGAACTGTCAAAGATCCTCCACAATCTGCCATTAAGCCTTAGTTAAGGAGCGGATAAAAGGCTATAGCAGCCTTGGATTGACTCAACAATCCCACAACTTCTAGCATGTCAAGTGACTTTATGATTGTTACTGCCATGTCCACTCAACTCAAAATTCTTAATGCAGCAAGACCCAAAGATTGTCTTTCTGGTTTAGGATCTTGCATCTCAGCAGCCACAGTGTCAGCTTCTTGATTACCAGTCATTGAAACAGTGAAACTTTGATGATTTAGTAGTACATTATTGTGTCCTCTGATCAATATTTACCAGGTCAATATCTGGCTGATGGTTTAATCCTCTGGTCAGTATCTAGTTGTAGGTATTGTGTCCACAGTATTGGACTTGTGGGCCATTGAGGGATGGCCACAGTATTGGACTTGTGGGGTCACCTCACCATTGGGGAAAAAGTCAGTGTTGGACTTGTGGACCACTTTAACAGTGAGAGATGGGCAGTGTTGGACTTGTGGGTGCTAAAGATAAGATAGAGTTACACTTTGTTGCCACCAGAGGCAGTTAGTTTATTGTGCACCCCATACTCATCTTGTGAGCTGTAATGCAAAAACAATTACAGAGGAGCACAAAAGGTCTTAATGAGATCTTAAGGTCCTTATGGTTAAATCCTCATGGTTGAGGTCCTTATGGTTAAATCCTCATGGTTGAGGTCCTTATGGTTAAATCCTCATGGTTGAGGTCCTTATGGTTAAATCCTCATGGTTGAGGTCCTTATGGTTAAATCCTCATGGTTGAGGTCCTTATGGTTAAATCCTCATGGTTGAGGTCCTTATGGTTAAATCCTCATGGTTGAGGTTCTTATGGTTAAATCCTCATGGTTGAGGTCCTTATGGTTGAATCCTCATGGTTGAGGTCCTTATGGTTAAATCCTCATGGTTGAGGTCCTTATGGTTAAATCCTCATGGTTGAGGTCCTTATGGTTGAATCCTCATGGTTGAGGTCCTTATGGTTAAATCCCCATGATTGAGGTCCTTATGGTTGAGGTCCTTATGGTTGAATTCTCATGGTTGAGGTCCTTATGGTTGAATCCCCATGACTGAGGTCCTCATGGTTGAATCCCCATGGTTGAGGTCCTTATGGTTGAATTCTCATGGTTGAGGTCCTTATGGTTGAATCCCCATGACTGAGGTCCTCATGGTTGAATCCCCATGGTTGAGGTCCTTATGGTTGAGGTCCTTATGGTTGAATTCTCATGGTTGAGGTCCTTATGGTTGAATCCCCATGACTGAGGTCCTTATGGTTGAATCCCCATGGTTGAGGTCCTTATGGTTGAATCCTCATGATTGGGGTCCTTATGGTTGAATCCTCGTGGTTGAGGTCCTTATGGTTGAATCCTCGTGGTTGAGGTCCTTATGGTTGAATCCTCGTGGTCGAGGTCCCCCATGAATGAGAAATATTATATAATGTTGACCAGACCACACACTAGAAAGTGAAGGGACGACAACGTTTCGGTCCGTCCTGGACCATTCTCAAGTCGATTGTGAATATTAGAAAATTCACTTTCGCAAACAGTGGTAGACGGTTTGGAAGAAGTCAAGTGAGAAGGTGGTGGAGGCTAAACCGTCAGTACAGTACTGTAGTTTCAAAGCGTTATATGACAAAGAGTGCTGGGAAGACGGGACACTACGAGCGTAGCTCTCATCCTGTAACTAAACTTGGGTAATTATGCATCCCCACCACAAGAGGCACACCCTGCCACAAGAGGCACACCCTGCCACAAGAAGCACACCCTGCCACAAGAAGCACACCCCAACACTACAAGAGGCACCCCAACACCACAAGAGACACCCCAACACTACAAGAGGCACCCCAACACCACAAGACACACCCCAACACCACAAGAGACACCCCCAACACCACAAGACACACCCCAACACCACAAGACACACCCCAACACCACAAGACACACCCCAACACCACAAGACACACCCCAACACCACAAGACACACCCCAACACCACAAGACACACCCCAACACCACAAGACACACCCCAACACCACAAGACACACCCCAACACCACAAGACACACCCCAACACCACAAGACACACCCCAACACCACAAGAGACACCCCAACACCACAAGACACACCCCAACACCACAAGACACACCCCAACACCACAAGACACACCCCAACACCACAAGACACACCCCAACACCACAAGACACACCCCAACACCACAAGACACCCTCCCCCCATGAAGACACAACACACATGCACTGCAAAAGACACCCATCCAAGACATCAATCAAAAGGAGGAATGTTTTTACAGATTGTGATGATGTCAGTTAATAAGTAGGCGAAGACCATGTTAGCACTCTAGTCTCAGGACTGATACAGAGGACAGGATGTGGATGTTTCTTTTTCGTGTCTAAAGTGGTGTAAAATCTGTCCTTATCATCCAGCATCCTTTGTCTGCCCACTCTGATACATCTCTCTCTCTGTTTCTCATTTATCTATTCTTTGTCTTTTTCTCATTTCTCTATCTCCTGTCTTTAACAGTGTAAATTTGGTTAATTTCTTTAAACTGTTCCTGATCAACAAGCTATGAGCTTCAGTAGCCTGATGTGATCAGATCGGTAACCATGTAGGATATCTTATTGTTATAGACCGGGTTGTGGTCAGGGAACAGGGACCCTGAGGAACTAGATTTAATTCTAGTTCTCTGAATTAGTCAGAGAACCACTGGAAACCCCACACGGCAATTTACAATCCTTTAAGAGACTTCCTACAAAGGTTTCACGTCACTGACCTTTCCTCAATGGTTGTAATTAACATTTAGCAGAACCATTTGTCACTGGTTCATCAGACTACAAAGCTGCCCCTTAACTACTAAATGGAATGACTAGTTAAGTGTAGTGGAGGAAAACTATATACAGCGTAATCTCACTATACAGTAATGCCAAATGTGAGATAAAATATGTTCCATTCTGTTATCTTCAGAAAAGGAAGATGGGAAGCCGACACTGGTGTTCTCGTGTGTGAAAACCACAGAACATAAATTAAGCTGTGCTATAAACATAATAATAATATTAATTTTATTGAGAAAATCCATAGGAACTGTGTTGAGGATTCAAACCTATGTGGTGGGTGTTCCCACACACACATGCCCTAGTCAACTTGGCCATGACATGGTTAAAAGGATCGCAACCTGAAGTTCTACTGAGCTCACAATGGTTTCCCGAGGCTTCCACTGAAGCCGGACCAGGATTCAGCCAAAAAATATGAAAGAAAACTCGTTAAAAAAAAAAGACCTAAGCCTTTTTATGCCTATATAAGCTGTAAACCTAAGACAAAACACTTGGTAGTACTGTACTGGTATCTATAAAAGTTGAGACCAGCCATATTAAAATGAATAATAAAAAGGCAGCCAACACTAAATTAATACAGTACTGCACTTTGTATCAGTGTCCATCCTAGAAAGATTTAGATATCATCCCAATACCCACACAAATGTTAGAAGCAGGTGAAGAGAATGAATTATGGGGTATTCCCATAATGTGTGATATAATAAGGAAGAGTATTGACAAATTTATCGCTCAGATGTGGATAGAATTCAGTCCAATATTGCAAAGGAATTGGTTTAAGGGTCTACCACTGAAACTCCTATTCAGAAAATCTCTAGAATAGGGAAAGTTCCCCTAGACTGGAAATATTAAGATGTTACCCTCATCTTCAATACAGGCAGGAAGAGCTCAGAAGAAAGCTACTGACCAATAAGCATGACCTACACACCTGCAAGCTCAGAGAGAATCCTAAAGGAGGGAATTATTCACCACCTCACAGTGCAAAATCTAATAAAATCAACACTACATGGGTTTGTTAAAAACAAATTCTGCCTTACTAACCTGCTCATGTTTTTGGAGACTGTAACTAGCTATTCAGATAGACTTCCAGTAGATGTAATATAGTGTACATGGTCTTCTCTGAAGCTTTTGATAAGCAGAACTCTTTCCAGTCTCTCCAGGTATGAAACACCTGCAAAGACATTACAAGCAGATGGAACAACTGGAAAAATACTACAGTGGATAAAGCAACAGTTAGAATAAGGAAAGCAAAAGGTTGTCAGATATGGAAATGCATCTGACTGATAAAAATGTGTTGAGTGGAGTACTGCAAGGTCTCATCTTGTCCAACCCTTTTTTGTTACATACATAGATAAGAAAATTACAAACCACTTCATCAAATTTGAGATAATGCTAACATCTGTAGTAAAAGTAAATAGCAAGAACGATATTGAGGCCTTATAAAGAGATCTACATAAAATTCACAAATGGTAAGAAGCCTGGCAAATGCTTTTTAATATTGAAAAATGCAAGACCAATACATATCATGACTGCCGTAACAATAACACAATCATGCAGCTGATTGATGAAAAAAAAGGACCTAGTAGGCAGAATATACCTTAGGAATAGTCAAACGAATCTTTGGCTTCAAGGAAAAGAAAATGGTTATTCAACTGTAATGTACAAGTCCCTGGTGCGCCTCCATTTACACTACTGTATTCAAGCATGGAGACCTCACCTTCAAGAGGACATATCTGCTTTGGAGAAAGTTCAACACATAGTGACATAAATCATCCCAAAACTATTTTACCTCATATCAGGAACAGTTGAGAGCTACAGTACTTATAACACTGCAAACCAAACATGATAGGGCTGATCTCATCAAAACGTTTAAAATAATAAACAAGTTGGAGGATATAAATCCAGACCACTTCCATAAAAGGTTCAATGTAGTACATACAGGTACTGTATAATGGGTAACAGCTTCAAGCTCAACAAGCCACAATGTAGAGCAGAAACAGATGCTTTTTTATCCATAAGGTTATAAACCCATGCAACCACCTAACCACCTTAGCCATAAATGACAAGAAATTACTTCAGTTCAAAATCCAGTTGGAAAAAATCCTCAGGAACAATAAGAGGATCTTTGATAAGTTGCCGGCTTTCTGTCCCTGTTGAGCCCACTAGAGGTATAGTGCCTCCCACACCCCACCCCCAGGTAAATTAAAATAAATAATGCACTCTACAGCCGTGGAAAAGATAGACATTTAGCTACTACAAGTAACAAATACTGTACCATTAAATGTGATCTAATCCTGAAGGCCTTCCTCCTATGAATGAATCAGGAAATGAAAAAGCCTCGGATTTACACATTGGACACAAGATTTACTCATGAGCACTTAATAAAACAAAAGCACAGATAAAATTATCTGTGCCTTACTGTCAAGACTGTATTGTTCCACTTATAATAACTCACTTCCTGATAAAACATACAAATTTTCAGAACAATCGGAAATAGTACCTTCCTTAGGTTCCTGTACACTTAATGTTCCTCGATAAAATCTTTGGTGAAAATGACCCCTTTTACAATGATTACCTTATGTCTTTCCGCTCTCAAAATGGTCTCCTGAATGGTATCTAGGAACTTTTTAATATTCTTTATCGATATATTTAGTGCTGTATAGACATAGGCTGCTGGATTAATGCATTCTTTTGATAATTACTTACATGTACGAAATATCTGAAGAAATCTCTTCCTCCTCTGGCTAAGTCAGGTAGAATGAATACCAAGTTAATTAATATTGCTACTCTCCTAATACTGAAATATTCACATATGTCCCCAATGCACATGACTGTCCAATAAATAACTGAAACTGCACACATGCATGCTACCATTGTGAATATGTAATGACTAAAACATGAGAATGTGGGAGACTGCATAAGGCCTGTTGGCTACTGTGAGGCATCTCCTAATCATACCCAACCCTATGTCTATCTCATCAGGCAACTGCTTCCATAAATCTACATTCCTATTTCTAAAGCAGTATTTACCAAAATTCTTCTGAATCTTAACTTGTACAATTTGTATCCATTATTCCAGGTTTTAATTTGTTTACATTCTTAGCGTGCAATAAAAAAAAACACGTCATACTCTTTCATTCATTTGTACACTTGAACCATTACAGCGACCATTGCTCTTCGATTTTGTAGAGAATGTAGATTTATCTTTCTTAATAAGGAAGATTCATAATGCCCAAGATTAACATTGAAATTATTCTCAGTACATCTTCCAAAAAATTTATCAGGTCCATTGTATACTGTAGTAGTCACCAAAACTGAACTGCATTATCAAAATGGGGTCTAACAGTAGCAAGATAAAGCATATTAATAAAAATTCAATGGATTATTACTAAACCTTCTAGACACTAATTTAGATATCTCATTCACTTTGTTTCAGACATTCATACATTGTGTGCTTTGTTTAATTACTGATACCAATGACCAAACTATCTGAATGCTGATAGTGTCAGCATTCACATTTCACAATTTCAATGCCGTTAACCAGATATCTGGCTAAATTGTCATTTCGAAGACTCGGAATACCACATTTGTCAGCATTGATCTACATCTCACAATATTTGTTTTTATCCATTTTAAAAGTAGATTATCATGTAGTTATTTTGAATTGTGATGTGAATTGACTAGCTACCATGCTGTAATGTGACAAGTGTTCCCTTAACCCCTGCCTCCTTACCAGGTGCCGAGCCATTATGGCTGGAGCCAACAAGCGCACAAGCGTCATCTTGGCTGTGTTGGCAGTGGTGTTTGTGGTCATCATCATCATACTGTGCCTTGTACCCCAACCCTGCCATGGCCCTGACTGCCACTGCACTGGACCTCACTGTCAGGTAGGTAATGCCCAAATCCTGTCGTGGCTATGGCTGCCAACTGCACCAGACACAGCTGTGAGGTAGATAGTGCCCCAAACTTACCCTGGCCCTTGCTGCCACTATACCTGACACAGCTGTGAGGTAGGTAGTGCCCAAATGACTCCTGGGCACTACCCTGCATGGCCCCTGGCTGCCACTGTGTTGGACACAGCTTTGAGGTACTAGTAGGTAGTCCCCCAACCCTGCCCTGGCCCTGACTACCACTGCACAGGACATAACTACAAGGTAGTCGGTATCTCAACCTAACCGTGCCCCTGCACTGGACCCAACTGTTGTAAATGAACATGATGCTTCTCCACTGCAGCAGCTGCTGTAAGGCAGATGCTCAATGGAAACCAATTATGCGTTTACATTATCAGCTTAAGATAAAATATAAGCACGAAACGGAGTACCTGTACATAAAAATCTGTCTTTGAAAATGTGAGAAGTCTCTTACGAAATGCTTTCAGGAGACCATAAATAAAAATGCAAAAATGAACTTTGGAGAGTTAATTTTTCAATTACCCCGACAGTGAAGGAAAATGTAGGAAATATTGAGAGAAGATTCGTATTAGAATCATTAATCTTACCCTTTTTAATATATATTTAATTAAACATTAAACACACAAATGTGACCATCTCCTCAGCATGCCTCATGTTTCTTTTTCCAGGTGAGTCAAGAGAAGCATGGAGGAGCACCCCCTGACATCCTAACAGATGCAACAACAGAAGTAACTACATCAGTATCTACAACTACAACTACTGCTCCTACAACTACATCTACTACTACAACTACATCTACTACTACAACTACTGCTCCTACAACCACAATGCCCTTAGAAACTACAGAGTCCAGTACACTTTCCACAACCACTGAAAAGTCAACGACACTGTCCTCAACCACCGAGCAGTCAACTACACTTTCCCCAACCACTCAGGAATCAACTACACCATCCACAACCACTAAACATATTGCATTCTTAACAACTGAAGCATCAACAACTGAAGAGCTAACATCACCGGTAAGTTCAACAACACTGTCCTCAACATCTGACGAGTTTGACACTACAATGTCAGCAACAGATGAGTCGACAGCTGTCACACCAGAACTTTTTTCGGAATATGAAGTTAAGTGGTCAACTGAAGAACCAACTACAGCAGTTTCATCAAGTGAAGGGCCAGCTACAACGATTGCTTCAAGTGAAGAGTCGACTACAATGACTGATTCAAGTGAAGAGTTGACTACAATGAATATGACAAGTGAAGAGACAACTATAATGACTGCATCAAGTAAAGAGACAACTACAATGACCGCGACAAGTGAAGAGACAACTACAATGACCGCGACAAGTGAAGAGACAACTACAATGATCCCGACAAGTGAAGAGACAACTACAGTGCTTGCTACAAGTGAAGAGCCAGTCACTCTATCCTCAACTGAAGAATCAACTATTCAGTCAACAAGTGAAGAACCAACTACAATGTCGTCAACAACTGATGACTCGACTACACCATTATCAAGCACAGTGCCATCAACAACTACACTATACTATAACTTAACTAAAAGTGAGTGCAATATAACTAGTCATTATATAAAAAAAAAAAAATTATATAATGTATATAAAATTATATACCTATATACATTATATATAAAATTTTATAAAAATCAAGAGATTTTACATAAATTGATCGATTTATAGATGGAGCTAGTACATACAATGCCTAAAGCCACTATTACGCAAAGCGTTTCGGGCAGAATATATACAGCACATTCATTGTTGTAGGGCAAAAAATGGATTAATTTCAACAGATTTTCTTAGTTTTAACAATTCCCCAATGAGAATAGTTGTACAGTAATCCCCTAATATTTGTAATAAATATATTAGTTAAAAAATTGTCAAGAGTGAGCATTCATTACTAATACAGGTGCTGTAAGAGCTCGGTATTCCAAATTCTGGTAACTCGAATGAATTCACGTTCATTGTTTTTGAGCAAATGATAGATGTGGCTGAGTAAACAGCGGAAGCAGCTGGGTAAATATCGGGGAGTGAGCAGGTAAACGGTGGGAATACTAGCAGTAAATGGGTTAAAAGCCTTACTAACCAGGTTAGTCATTTTATGACAAAGATATCAAAGATAACAGTATCATCATCAGGAACTTTAATAAATGAAGCGCATCAAAACTAATTAATTAACATCCTGACTGACTGAAATATTGTTTAGTTTGTTAACCAAATCCATAGTTAATAATTCATTCCACAAAAGCTGACAAAGGTTGAATATTATTAAATATTCATATTTAATCAAATGAGATTCATGAGATTCTCCAAGATTCATCTACTTACCCAAAACTGAGAAAACACCCTCATGATGACATCAAGACTTTCAAACAGAGCTTAAGGAAGTTTTAATACTAATAAAGATTTTCTAAACCAGTTTACTACCTCATCACCTTCCTTGCTGTATTCTTATGGCTTGGTCACGATACAAACCTTACCTTATGAAGCCTTAGTATTAGTTCTATGGAATCTGTAATCTGCAAACTTTCGAAGGGTCTAACCAAAATCTGTCACTTCTGTTAAGTGACGTTAAGTACTGTTAAGTACTGTTAAGTATATTGTAAGCAGTCTCCGTGGTGTAGTGGTAAGACACTCGCCTGGCGTTCCGCGAGCGCTATGTCATGGGTTCGTATCCTGGCCGGGGAGGATTTACTGGGCGCAATTCCTTAACTGTAGCCTCTGTTTAACGCAACAGTAAAATGTGTACTTGGATGAAAAAACGATTCTTCGCGGCAGGGGATCGTATTCCAGGGACCTTAGGATTAAGGACTTGCCCGAAACGCTACGCGTACTAGTGGCTGTACAAGAATGTAGCAACTCTTGTATATATCTCAAAAAAAAAAAAAAAAGTACTAACTCAGGCTCTCATCTCATTAACTATGAACTTGGTTAACAAATTAAACAGTGTTTCAGTTAATCACGTCACTGACATAGCAACATGAGGGCACTGAGGTTATGCCCTATATATATATATAGGGCATGCCATGCCTTATATATATGTAGGGCATAACTATAACATAACCATATATACTGTATAGAGTTATACCATATATATATATATATATATATATATATATATATATATATATATATATATATATATATATATATATATATATATATATAAATATATATATATATATAAATATATATATATATATATATATATATATTATATATATATTATATATATATTATATATATATTATATATATTATATATATTATATATATATATATATATATATATATATATATATATATATATATATATATATATAAATATATACATATATATATATATATATATATATATATATATATATATATATATATATATATATATATATATATATACACTGTATATAAAGCATAACTGGTCACTCATTTATGTAGACAATGACCATTACTGGTGCAAGAACTGAACCCTGTGATACTCCAAAAGTGACATTTCTCCAGTCGGATACATTGCTTCTGATTACTGCCCTCATTTTTCTGCTAGTTAGAAAATTTCTCAATCATGTTAGAAGCCTCTCTAACACTACATAAAGGTATGAACTCAAGGGAATGAGATGTAGCACCAACTTCTTAGGTAGCTAGTAGACAATGTTATAGTGAATTCACCTCTAGAGTAGCAGTAACTTATATTGTACTAGTGTTTGGGAACCTGAGAGCCACCAGTTTCCCATTATTGTGCAAAAGTAGCCTGTTAGGCCCAGTAACTTATATTGTACTAGTGTTTGGGAACCTGAGAGCCACCAGTTTCCCATTATTGCGCACAAGTAGCCTGTTAGGCCTGTCTAGGTCCCCCCTAGGGAAATGTCTTATCTTTCCCAGAATGCATCCCACAACAACTACTAACTCAAAGGTACTTATTTACTGCTAGATGAAAAGCGGCATAGGTAAAAGGAAACGTACAAATGTCTCGTCCTGATTGGGTATCAAATTTGGATAAAAACCGTTATAAACCGACCGTAGTGGTATCACCACAATCAGTGCCAACGACAGCTGAACCCTGAGGTCTCAAAAGCTGCTTCCAAAGACAGTGGAGCTGTAAATAATCATGCACTAGGGTGGGTGTGCCAAAGCACAGAATGTCCCACAACAGAGGTACTACATGCTTCTCTTGTGAGTCATGTTATACCTCTCACAAGAGTTAAGATACAGTACATGTTTTGGAAGAAACTTCTAAAGGCAAACCAAATTGAAATAGAGCTCTAGGCAGACTGTGCAGTAGTTAAGACAATATGTTAAACCAGGGGCCAGATTCACAAAGCAGCTACGCAAGTACTTATGAACGTGTACATCTTTCCTCAATCTTTGACAGCTTAGGTTACATTTATTAAACAGTTTACTTCCCAATCAACTGTTTTTATTGTTATAAACAGCCTCCTGGTGCTTCAGAGCTCATTAACAGTTTAATTGTTGTAAACAAAACCGCCAAAGATTGAGAAAAGATGTACAGGTTCGTAAGTGCTTGCATAACTGCTTCATGAATCTGGCCCCAGGCTTCTGGCTCTCATGACTACACCTCTCATCTTCGTGACTAATAAAAGAACTTGTAATATTAACAGTGTTCTTGGCATTCAGTAAATTATTTGTTATATAGAGTATTTGTATTGTCTTTGACACTGTCCCTGTATATTCAGTACTATAAGATAATGTCTGCCTGTCAGTCTATCTGCCTGTCCAAGGTTGGAGGTCAGTCACCTGAGGCTAACCTGATTCAAATTTGCATGGAGATATGGGATGGGCATAGGCTGTTTGGGGGAGGCCTAAGTTAAATGCTTTAATAAATGTTAGCAATTATAAACACCCCTAGGCTATTTTCATGGAGTGTTTCATGGCATCAAGTGTGAAATATGGTGTTTGATTAATGTGAAGTTGTTACTGACAAAAAAAAAAATGAAAAAGGAAAAGGGGAAGCAGAGCATCCAAGACCCAAACATTTGTTTCAGTGCTTCTTGAGAGGGGAAGCAGGGGGTGGGAGGATGAAGGGGGGGGGGAGATAGAAGCTAGATAGATAGATAAAGATAGATAGAGGTAGAAATAGAGACAGAGATGGAAGACAGACAGACTCAGGCAATGTCAGGTAGTGCCGCCCCCCCCCCCCTCCCGATCTCCCATTCACTATAATTCACCTTCTGAAGTATTTTTTTTTACTTTTAAAAGGTAATGAGACATGCAACACTATAGCCTGCAAGCGATTGGCAGCTCGAATGTTGGATATGATGCATCTTGGCAACATCGACCCATGTGAGGTAATATACCAGCACTATACAGTATTCTAAATTTGAATAGCAATTAATTTAAGGAGCATGGAGGGACAAGGGGAGTTATTTTCCCAAAAAAAATAATTACTGTACTATAATAAAAATGGCTGCACACTATATTTTATGAATCAACAGGACTTCTACGAGTACTCGTGTGGGGGAGTGTTGGACGACCCATTCCTGATCCCCGAGGATCCCCAGCTCATCACACATCACATCATCAAAGGTCAGCCCTGGCTTTCTCTCTGTCACTTTGTCCACCATCAATACACACAGTCAGTTCATTCATTTTATAAACTGTACATACATATATTTGTGTATATGTATGGAATATTTTCCATTTTGTTTAAATACCTTCTCCACTCTTCATGGCATTTTGACAAATCACTATACATTCTCTGTATGTATTATAGTCACTATGTGTTATACAGCTTGTGTACCACTATTTCAACAGATGCATTGGCACGAGTGTCTGCGAGTGACCCAGATGTTGGTCCCATGCGAGAATACTACGACACTTGTTTGAATTACATGGAGACATATAATGAAACAATGCGCTTGGAGCAGGCCAAGGACTTTTTCAACAACATTTCATTGGTATTTAATCCCAATGTAGGAGGCATAGTGAATACTAGTGACGAGTGGCCGGGCTACGACAATAACTTTGATTTAACATCCTGCTTGGCCAAAATGATGAAGTTGCACTTGTAAGTATTATAATGACAGTTATCATTAATTATCTAATGAAAAATTAAGTATTGACTTTGAATAATGATATAATAACAAGGTCTGAGCATAACCATTATCTTAAGCAAATAATGAAATGCCAATTATATATATATTTTTTAAGTTCTCTGCTTTGTAGGTTACAAAACTACTGGGATTCATTTTTGTTGTTGGAGTGAAGAACCAAAATTATTTAATTTATAAGCTCCTCATTTATTGCTTCAAATATTTTCGGATATTATATCTATTAGTGCTGGATATAGCTTGAGAAAGCCACCAGAGCTCACCTAGAAATGGGTATTTCATTATATTTAATATTTTTTTTTTAGTTCAGTATTCACTCTGTTATTCAGAATAAGTGGTTTGGCATTTTATAAAATGAAGGTTGGGTCATCAACAAATAAAATTGGCTTCAGGTGATGATTGGCCTTTGGAGGTCATTGATGTATATGGGAACGACGAGTGGATCAGGAATATGACCCTGTGGAATGCCAATATTAATTAGTAGTGTTGGAAGAGTAGCATACAGTATATGTTTTTATAATTAAAATTTCACATAATAACTTGTTTCTGCAGCACCCCACTGTTTGATCTGCATCTGGATGTTGATGGTAATGACACTAAGAAGTTCGTGCTCAAGCTCACCCCACCATTGTTTGACTCGGCTTTCAGCAATGATTTGGCCCAAACAATCTGCCTTCACAAATATAAACTAAGTCTAGAAAATGCTACACTTACAAGTAAAACAATTGATATTAATTCAGAATATGAAGAGTTTCAACAATGCAAGGTGAGTGTATTTTGTTACTATGTATTTGTGGAGGGAGCCCCTGTCATCTCCCTCTAGCCAGGTGTCAGGGAGCCTTCAGGGTCGCCCAGAAATTGGCCTTTCATTACATTCAATGCTGTTTTTTTAGTGTTTATTGATACAAATTTAAACCGAGGATTTATCAACATGCATTGAAGGGTACATATCATGGCTGCACCAAGGTATGTAACACGATGCTGATTTAACAGAGTTTATGAACCATTCTTGCCCACAGCGGTGTGTGAACCTACAGCCCATCCTCCTGTTCTGGTAGTACTTATAGTAACGATGAGGACCATAGTATATATACCCACATACAACAAAATTAGATAGTAGAAATCAGCACTTTTCAGTTGGATAAACCAGAAAACTGTTTTTTACTTGTGTTGCAAAGACAAACTAAACTAACCTAACCTAACCTTCCTAGGCTTAAAACACCATATCTGAGGCCTAATAGAGTATAGTACATACATGTGCTATACTAGGCATAGAAATATTTAAGTTTTTTTTAAGCTTCATTTTTTTTAACGGATTCCTTACTAGTAAGTACAATACCATCTAAAAGCTAAGTACGTACAAATTGATGATTATTGACGACCGTCACAATAGGTACTATGTAAACAGGAGGATGGGTTGGAACCAACGGCCTGTGGGATTATTATATTAGCCTTCCTTGGTATCATTTATTTCTTGTCTAACAATTTTCTTCGACGTGATTGTTTTGTAATTCATACTATGCCCTACGGGATTGTTTTCCATCACACATGACAACATTTCAGAATGTACAGGGAATACATGTGCTATCAATATATGAAATCAGCAAAATAGATGCCAAGATGTACATGTTGATGTTTCATATCATGATCAGAAGGAAAGACAATCAACCGAGGTCAATGTTTGTATACAAATGTTGTGCTGGACTCTATATGTCTCTATATACAATTCAGTTGCCCACAAAACATTAATTTGGCAAGTTAAATGTCAAGTCAGTCTTGCACTGAAAAAATATGTCAATGAAAAGTTTGTTATCATGATGTACACATTAGCATTAGATTGGCTAACAATATGCATGTTATGTGCTGTTTATATATACACCATTATATTGAAGCTGTCTAGTTACTAATATTGGTATTTACAGTCTCGTGGTGCTGGACTTCAAGCCAGACTGGAAAGAATGAGTCTCGCAGTGAATGAGATGAAGCTGATGGAGAACTTTGACAACATCACTCTTAAGGAGAAAATTCTAGCAAACACGAAAATTAATACTAACTTCTTCTTGGAGAGTCTAGCTGATGTAAGTCCTTCATTGTGTAGCATGGACTCTTCCGCACTTGTGCTCATGTTACCCTCATCACTGGAGCAACGCTAATAAAGAATAACAGTGAAGTAATGAATCATACAAGTAATTACCTACACTTAGGTAATTACTTGTATGCTTCATTACTTCACTGTTATTCTTTATTAGAGTTGCTCCAGTGATGAGAGTAACACGAGTAGTGAGGAGTAGTATGCATGAGAGTAACACTCCAGTGCTGTTAACAAGGTGTTGCTCCAGTGATTTTATTGAAGTGATGCTCCAGTTTTGTTGCTGAAGTGCTTCTCCAGTGTGCTCTGATGCTACTGTTAGTGTTGCTCCAATGCTGTTACTGAACTGTTGCTCCAGTGTTGTTGCTCCCACCCAATGCTTCCTTTTTCAGAAGTGCTCATAATTTGCTACTGTATTATCCATGTTTGACTTAAAACAGCTTGGGGTCCTTTTGCTGTAACAAGCTGTATTTATATTACAAATATCAATTTTTCATACTATATTTCTCATCAGCTCCTGCCAAAGACACCGGACATGCGGAACAAGAATATCAACAAAGAATATGAGGAATTCACTCTCAAGGAGCTGATTGATGGAGACGTCTTCACATACTCAAAAGATAAAGTTAGTAATGTTATGATTCCTTTGTAATAGGTTCCTCTCTCATTTGACAAACATGTAATGTGCAGTCTGGCCACAACTATTTTTCACTTCTCATGCAGTACTGCGGAAACCTATTGCAAGACTAACAAAATTACTTAGTAAAAGAGAATTTTGAGACTGGTGGAAAACACAAAATAATACAAAGTGGGATCAGGACACGGGATCACAGATAGAAGGGGTTGGGACCAGAACAACAGATCTCACATAAAGAGCCAGGATAAAAGGTCACTGACAGAAGATAGTGAGGGGGGGGCTGTAAGATGAAGAAGGCAGCTACCAGAGGCTCCATGCATGAAGGTAGTGAAGGAACTGTGTAAGGTGAAGAAGGCTACCAGAGGCTAGCTCCACACATGAAGGTACTGAGGGGACTGTAAGGTGAAGAAGAAGGCTACTTTATTATTAAAATTATTATATCTTACATAAGAAGGCTACTAAGATTATTACTTATCACGCCATGGGTTCCAAGAAAGTCATTGGCAAGGTTCAACCTAAGAAAACACATGTGAGAATGACAATACAGGAAAAACAAGAGATCATTCATAGTGAGACAATGTGATGTCTCACTACAGACAAGTGATAAAACGTAGAGAAAATAAGTTTCTATGGAAAGTTTCTTAGGAAAAACAAGCAGTGAACCACAACCAGGTCCTAGTGGTATGCAGGCGAAACGTAGGAGAAAAAGTACTCCAGAGAAGTCATCACTGCCTGATGTTATAATGGAAGGAGACTCCCCTTCCAAACACTAACACCTCTCCTCCCCCCCCCCCCCTCCTCACCTTCTTCCATACGCCAACAAGTCATCAATAAAGATAAGCTTTAATTTGTACATACTATAGTATAAAATGTGTGTGTGTATATTGCATGAAAGGTATTTTAAAGTTAATATTTTTGGGAGTGTGGAACGGATTAATTCAACTTACATTATTTCTTATGGGAAAATTTCTTTCGAGTTACGACCCGTCTCCGGGAACGGATTAAATTCTTAAATGGAGGTACTGTATCACTGTATAAAAAACCTCAACTTTTTTACTGAAACTCAAAGTAGATAAAGTATCAGCAATGAAAGACTGAAAGACTGTAGAAAGACTGTATTCTTTCATATAAATTTCTGTAAATATTTTGTAATGATTCCCAGTAAGATCATTTCTTTTTATCACAAATTGTCTAATTTCAGATCGTGTGGGATGCACTGTTGGAGGAACTAACAGGAGAAGATATGAGCCCTCAGACAATGGTCCAGGTCTACTTCAAGAGTGAACTTAATGACATCATGTCATTAATTAATGATGAGTTAATTGAGTGAGTTCTCTGCCTCATTCAGTACTTTACTCTTAGCTGAGAGCAGATATGTTAGGTGTGTACCAAGAGGTAGTCAGGTTATACAGTATACGCAACACAGTGTGTAGCCAGTGTTGTCCTGAAACAACCCAACATGTTTCAGGAGTTTGGCGTCTGTGAGAATTTCATCCACTTGTATACTTCAATCATGCCATCCTTTTACCTTCTTATTTATAAGGAATGAAAATTAAGTTCCCCTAATTTTTTCTAATAAGCGAGGTTTCTAATGCTCTGGTTAACTTAGCCATTCTTTGCTGAGCTTTTTTGACGGAAATTACTACCCTCATTTTATATTGCATAACAAAACTGACCAACATAATCTATGTAGGGTTAAACAAAGGCAAGATAGAACTGAAGAATACTGGTGAAGGATTTATTACTAATACTTCATATAAAGCGCAGTATTGTGTTTGCTTTATTTTGCGCACTTTGATAATGTTTTCTCTGTTTAATATTTCCCCTCATCGTAATTCGAGACGCCATTGACAAACTGATCTCACGATTTCAGCATCATTTGGCTAATATATAGCATAATATTTTGTCAATGGTTTCACATGCTTTAACGTTCAGGAATAATCTTTTGTTTAGTACTTTAGTGAATACCTTACACAAGTCCCTGTACAGTGCACCAGCTGGAGAGCTATTTTGAGCTGAAACTGCTTTGAAAAATGTGAGCATTAGCTAACAAAGATTTGCTTTCAGTAAAGTAGTTATTTATTGAAGTTATAATCATAACTTCCCTTAAGATTTTATGGAGGAGCATGCAGGTATGAAAGATTAATATTTCTTTGCTTTGTCTTCTGCTGCAGTTCTCGAAGACTGGTATAATCACAGTGGATTTCCAGTCTAGCATCTCCTCGACTCAAGGATTTTATGAATGCTAGCTTAGAAGCATAACTCTTAGCCTAGCCTAATTTTAGAATCACATAATTTTTCAATATTCTTATAAATTTGCCACATATCAAGTGATATATCCAAACAAATAATGTTTAATTCATGCATAGAGCACTTTCACATAAACTGATATGGCTTTAAGGTTCTCTGGTATTCATATTAATGTACCTTGTTTCTTTATTTAGCAATTACTGTATACTTTGATCATTCTTATCTGAATGATAATACCTTTTCATTTAACATGGAAGATAGTGTAACTAGTCTCTTGAGGTCAGATCTCACTAATAACTTGTCAGATCTCACTTTTAAATTCAGTACAGTACTGTGTATGAATTTATACTGCAATTCTTATTAGGTTACATAGTTCCATGATCTTTATTCCAGGTGATATTTTCTTCTCACATTTCTCTTTCCTAAGGCATCCATCTTGTCATCATTCTTTCTGTTGTGACCTGTAGCGCAGTGCTCAGAACAGTTGCTTCACCACCTAATAGTCCCAGGTTTCATTACCGACCAGGGCCAGACATTATAGCACATTTCCTAACACCTGAGAACTTAACCACATAGCAGTAAATTGGCACTTGCACTTGAAAGTTAGGAATCTATTGTGGGTTGCATCCTGTAAGGTCAGTCATTGGCTTAGGGGGTTATCTTGAGGTTATCTTGAGATGATTTCGGGGCTTTTTAGTGTCCCCGCGGCCCGGTCCTCGACCAGGCCTCCACCCCCAGGAAGCAGCCCGTGACAGCTGACTAACACCAGGTACCTATTTTACTGCTAGGTAACAGGGACATTGGGTGAAAGAAACTCTGCCCATTGTTTCTCGCCGGCGCCTGGGATCGAACCCAGGACCACAAGTCCAGCGTGCTGTCCGCTCGGCCGACCGGCTCCAGGGGGACCTTGATATGCTTAACTGGTTTCCTGTCCTCAGCAATGGGAAACATATTTTGCACTAGGATGAAGCTGCTCTTCCATCTTTGGCTGAATCCTTTTGTAGTGTGTGATTATCAACAGTTGCCCATTTTAAACGGATAATCACCATGAACGTTATCCTAATACAATAATTGTGTGAAGTTCATTTGCATTCCCTACTCACTAGTGTTCCCTACTAGAAATTACTATAAAAGAAATGTAAGTTATCCTTTCTTAATATTACACTTATAAAATATCACCATGGCACTTCCTCAAATATAAGAAGGAATGCCAGTGAATTACACACAACTGTTTTGAATTAAGAGAATAATTTAACCAACCACTCCAATTAATGTGTGTATTTACATATATTTGTTTAAATACATTGGACTGGAAATACACAAAAACTGGATTCATTTATCACTCACCAGTTAATGTACTGTTCTCAGTGATAATGAGAGCAAAAACTGAGTTAAACACCTCATTACAACCAGTGATTACAGAGGTGGGTACTTCATGGTGCTGCCCAACACACCACCTTCGCCTAGAACCAAGCCTCCTTGGTGTGGACGAGGCAGCGTGCAGCTATACTACACAAAAGTGCGGGAAAGCTATTCTACTAAACATTAACCAACATTCTTTCCCATACACAACTTAACATACAGTAATTGCAAACATGAAATTAATACAAATAAAAGTTGGGCATTACACTTCTTCAGAAAACCTCATCACAGCTAAAAGGAATATAAAAAGTATATAATACTTACAAATTATAAGGGCATGTAATTAATTACATTATATATTACAAATTATATTGTTGTTATTCTTTCGGTAGTCCAATAAACCTGCAGAATATTCTGCTGCTACTGTGGAGTGAACGAGTGTACACAGACCTGGTGAAGCCTGTGGGAGCTGCTCTCAGCACACCTGAATACTGTTATCGTGCCACCACTTCCCTCATGGAGGACTTCACATCTTATCTCTACCTGAATGCCTTGCCCAACCTTGCCCAAAGACATGATAAGGTATGTCTAATTTTCCACCATGTTTCATTTATACACTTTGATGAAATTAATACCACATCCAGTATGATTCACATACAGACTGTGCAAGACATGCCGATGTTCCTATGATGACCTATCCAGTCTATGACCTATCTGTATCATCCAGTATATATATATTTCCATAACAGTAGTGAGGGACAGAAAAGAGCTTGGTAGTAAAATTGAATTTCTGTGATAGATTATCACAGCAGCTAAAACCATGATAAATGACTCTAAATCTGATGCCAGTATAAGATTTAGAGCCATCAGTATACTGTACTGATGTAAAGAAACCGAGTCCTCTTATAGGGAGGAATGTGTTGACCAGGCCACACACTAGAAGTTGAAGGGACGATGACGTTTCACAATCAACTTGAGAATGGTCCAGGACGGACCGAAACGTCGTCGTCCCTTCAACTTCTAGTGTGTGGTCTGGTCAACATACTTCAGCCACGTTATTGTGACTCATCGCCTGCATAGGGAGGAATGTGATGCCATAAATACCAGAGCCAGAAACATACTTACCACAGGTCCATAGACAACTCCAAGGTAAACTCCAGTACAGCATCAGGAGAGCAGACAGCAAGGCTGATTACTGTAAAGACCTAGTTTGTAATATTAATGCGTTGGTTCACCCAGTATTGAAAAGTGCATATGCAGGTTAAAATTCTGTACTCAAGAGGCAAGGCCCCTTGAGTTACTTGAATAAGGCATTTCTTCTAAAGTGACATCCATTCAGATTACTATTTAAAATAAAGGTACAGTATGAGAAATTTGAGGAAGAATTCTTTCAAAGTTCTTACAATAAAATTAACAAATCCACAAGGGCTGTGACGAGGATTCGAACCTGCGTCCGGGAGCATCCCAGACACTGCCTTAATTGACTGAGCTACGACAAGGTTAAAAAGAGTTGAAACCGAAGTTCTTACAATAAATTACACTTCCAAAAAGGTCCTGTAGTACAGTAATCAGCATAGTTGGTTCATAACTGAAAGGTCTCAGGTTCAATTCACATAGTAGGACATAGACATTTAAGCACGTTTCCTTTCACCTGATACACCTGTTCACTTAGCAATAAACAGACACCCGGAAGTTAGACAACTGCTGTGGGTTGCATCCCCACAAAAAATGTGTAAGATCAATGGTGTTGAGCCCATATTAATTTGTTTAAAGAATTGTTTAAGTACTATACTTCTATTTCAGATTTGTAATTGTTAATTATGTTATAGGTTAACGAAATGATAGGGATTCACAAGAACACTGCCGAGGAGCAATTGAAACGACGCTTCAACGACCCAAACAGCCCCATGGTTGCAAAGCTTCGTCTAATGTCTGCTGAGACTGCCGACATAAATGTGATCAAACAAGTTATTCAGAACAACAAGAAAAGTGTAAGATATTCTCACTCATTTTTAGTGTGTTATTAAAAAAACACTTGGATCACAACTGTGCAAAACTTGATCAACAGCAATGGTTGTTCCTTAGACTCACTTATTACTTAGAAGCCTTCATCTTGTCACAAACTTGAGATTTAATGTCCATGGACTCATGACTCATTCTTATTCTTGTTCATCTAAAGGGGCATTTACAATTTTTTCCATACTGTTATCAAAGTTATATTTTCTCAAAAATAAACTATAATATTGGGTTAATTGGATCTAGCATATATTAGGTTAGGTGTTTTGGTATTATTGGCAATTATTTCTTAGTACAGTATGTGAGTCAAGCATTTAGAGAAGTGTAAATCGCTTTACACACGATTCGCAACTGATTACCGAATGTTCAAACCTTTCTCAAAAAGTCCTCACTTATGACTGAAGTGCATCTTTAAATGCTTCACTCACATGCTGTAAATACAAATAATTTCCAACAGAATCAGAACATCTAAGCTAGGCCTAACTATAAATTAATTTAAAATTATGTCTGAGAATGCAATTTGTTATTATAAAGTAATGTACTGCGTAACATATTTATGAATGCACTTGTGGGGTCAACCACAGCATTAACACCCATAGCCTGATGGTAGATGTCTTTAATTCAACGAACATTTGGCCAGTGTCCGAGGACCGGTTGATAAGAAGAATGACTCGCCCCACCCCTATAGCTAGTATGGATGTATAATACAAAATATGGACTGTTGTACTTAAAAAAAATGTGATTTGTCATGTTATATTCTAATGGAATTCTAAATTTATCTGAGGGTCATCTTCTCACTAGTGGCCTCAACAAGGACAGGAAGCCGGTGGCTTGTCAAAGGTCCTCCCATTTGTCCTGACAATTTTATCCAGCTAGATTTTGAATGGCAGCAATGTTTTGGAACTTACAGCTTTGGCATAAAGGGCATATCAAAAACTCACACAGACTAATCATAAACCTAACCTGTTCTAGGCATAATATATGCATTCTCCTAACAAATTACATACATATATGTAATAAACTAGGCCTAAGAAAAGTAGGATTTGGTTGTTGCCTTTTTTCTCAGACCCTCTAGGAAATGAAGAGTATAAAATGAACTTTTTGAACGTCACTACAGTGTACATTCTATCCTGAGTATCCATAGTATACTATGTATACATACAGTATACATAGCTGGTATCATTTTTGGATGACAGGTTGAAATAACTTGGTCTGTACATGGTATACATTATATGGCACAAAACTTTTCTCCAACAGGTGAAATTAAATGAAAACTTCATGGACAACAGTAAGGTTCTGTTGGAGCGGTATCGAACCTTGATGTACAAGCTCTATCACAGACCAACCAACGAGCCACAAGTAATGTATGTTACACATTAAAATTTGCTCTATTGGGTTACTTTCTTGTTATCAGCAATTATATATCATCCTCAAAGTCACATATTTGCTGGTATGACATATTAGGTCTTTACAAATGTTCAATAAAACACTACAATAACTAAACATTTAACACATTGATTTCTTAAATAATGCCTGTATTGTAGATGTTAATTAAGGCACTGCCAAATTCAGATATAATAGAAATTTTTATTGTTGGGGGGACAGGAAGTCCATGTATATATATAGAGTATGTAGGCTTGTATTAATGTCCCCCAAAGGTTGAACTACTGACCTTCCCTAGGATGCAGCCTAGGTCCTGTAAGAACGGTTAGAAGGTCCTGTATCCGGTTGCCTAACTCCTGGGTACCTATTTACTGCTAGATGAACAATCGCATTAGGTGAAAGGAAACATGCCCAGTCGTGGGACTGAACCCAGCATCTCCAACTGTGAGTGGAGAACATAGCCACTGTACTGCAGGACTCTACGTGATCTTAGTCAAATTAAATATTCATTCATTTATTCCTCAAAAATCAACTGTCATGGCTGTTAAAGCAATCTGGTAAATTGGTGTACTATTTTTGAGGGGCAGAATGCCTGATTGTTATGCACATCGTAGTCTCATAACCAAAGGTGAGGCTGTACACGGTAACCCATAAACACTCAATGGTTACTTACCTAACTGACCGAGTGACATGCATGCTATCCACTACTGGAAACAGTAATGACGCTCTTAGCATTTTACGACAACTCGATAGACAAGTGTAATTTATGTTGTACCAATTTCAAAATTAAAGATCAAGTTTGTTATTTTTGCTATGATATTACCATGTCAAGAGTACTGTACCTATTTCTCTTTTACTAACTATAGACGAATGTCATTAAAGAAATAACTTGTTCCATATACAGTACTGTAATACATGCAAGCATTTTGTTTCAGGTGGAGCCAGTTCCTTTTGCCCTATGATACTTATGGTGTTACTTCATATGCCCTTAACAAGTTCTGTAAGTAATAATTGTCATGAGTTATACTTAGCTATACTATATGGTATTATTAGGGGTACATCAGTAATACTTGGCTACACTACCTAGTATATGGTATTGTTAGGGGTGCAAAAGTAATACTTGGATGGTTTTTCAACAGCTGGATTATCTGGTATTATTAGGAATGCATCAGTAAAACATAAACCAATGAATATTTAGTTTTCTTGCTGTAATACAATAATTATATAACACTTAATATGAAAGTTAGCTTTAAGATTAAGAATGGTATCGGATGGTCAAAATGAATGAATTACCGAGAGGTGAAAAGGCAGTATTGCAACTAACTAGAGAGTAAAAGATAACACAAATGCAGGCAGGAATAGTGAGTAACTATGTGTGTGGAAATCCCCAAAATATGAATGGTGACAGTACTGTTTCTCCATGATGCTGGTTCTCTGTGATACAGCTGAGCATGGAAGATGTGACGAGTGGCATTGTGTGTATATTTAACCATTTTTACCTTGTGCTTTATATCCTCTGGACTTCAATCACCCATGCCATGAAATTTGTCAATATATCTGAAAAAATACTATCATTCAGCACACACAGGTTGTCGATACTGTATGTCTATTGAATAATATCATGTAGCATTCACAAATTAGAAGACCCTATTAGAAAACATCATTTTCCTCCTTGGAATGGGTACTTGTTCAAGTATTAAGATGTAGCTGATATTGTGTAGTCAGTTGGAAAGGACAAATGAGTAGGGTTGTTAGAAATCAGTGTCTTGTGAAGTGAATGGTGCAGAAGATTCAGGCTTACAAAATAGCTTTCCATCTTTAAGGTAATATTCTTTCTTGCAGTTATACCATATGCAGCTCTAGAAGCTCCACTTTTCTTTAATGATGTCCCCAAATACATAAACTATGCTGGACTGGGTCACATGATCGCTCACGAGTTCGCACACGGCTTTGATGCCACAGGTTAGAAATGTTGATTTTACAGTTTTAATTATGTACAAAGTTGCCTTAAAACTGTTGAGTTAGTATATGATAAACTTCTGTATCTTAACTTCATCTCATGACTTTTGCTTCTAGGAATTATGTACGACGGATCTCGGAAATTAAATGCCAGTACCCCTATGGAAGGCATTAACCAGTTTGTAAATGTTACGGAATGTCTGAAAGAGCAGCTTGAGTGGCCTTGGGTGTCTACTAGTGTCACTGGTCTTCAGTCAAATATATCTGTGAGTTTTTAATTCAAATAATTGTTTTCTTTAATAATAATTCTGTTGTTGCATTTGAATTTTATAACAGACAAGTTACAACCAAATGGTCCTGGGTTCAATTCCCTGTTGGACAAGATATGTAGACAGGTTTCCTTACACCTGATGCCTCTCTTTACCTAGCAGTAAATAAGTACCTGTAATAAAAGCAAATCTGTAAACATACATTTTGCCAAATTATTATATTTTGAATTTGAGAAAGATAATCAAAGATTAATATATTACCTATTCTTGCAATTTAAACTAAATTAAACAATTTCAAGTTTTGTGCTTTAAAATTTTAGTCCTGAACCTTCTGCTACATCTGTACAATGACCTGTACCTTACACTACTGCTGTATAATGACCTGTACCTTACACTACTGCTGTACAATGACCTGTACCTTACACTGCTCTGTACAATGTCCTGTACCTTACACTACTGCTGGACTGCGTACAATGTCTTTCCGTCACACAACTCGGCAGTAAAGATGTGTTACTCTCTGCGGTCACAGTTGCCCCGTAATCTGGTCTTCAACGAAGTGATGGCGGACTCGGCAGCAACTCGCCTCACTTGGGAAGCCTATCTTAGTGATGGTAAGTCTAGTGACAAGATAAAATATCATCCTAGGATGAGCCTCACGTTCCAGGAAGATGCATGGATCATCTTGTTTGGAAGGCTAGAAGAATGTATACTGACAATAGCAAACAGGAATGTTACTAAAATTGTCCCCATGGTAGAAATAGACTTCCTCTGGGTGATCCTGGGTATAAATAGACTTATTCTGAGTGATCCTGGGTATAAATAGACTTATTCTGAGTGATCCTGGGTATAAATAGACTTATTCTGAGTGATCCTGGGTATAAATAGACTTATTCTGAGTGATCCTGGGTATAAATAGACTTCCTCTGAGTGATCCTGGGTATAAATAGACTTCCTCTGAGTGATCCTGGGTATAAATAGAATTCTTCTGAGTGATCCTAGGTATAAATAGACTTATTCTGAGTGATCCTGGGTATAAATAGACTTCCTCTGAGTTATCCTGGATATAAATAGATTTCCTTTGACCGACCCTCAATAGAAATAGACTTCTCTAACTGGCCCTGGGGTAGAAATGTAACTTTTTTATTGGCTCCATTTAGAAACGTTACATTAAAAAACTAGCAGTAATTGACTAATAATTGAATGATTTGTTTAGCCTTCCTAAGCTTCTACTATTCCATGAAATCATAATATCCATTTTAAATGTAAAAGTATTGTGTATAAATACAGTATAATCATTCCAGAATTATTATATCTTGCTTTAAACAAAAATATATATGTTTTATTATTGGGAAAATATTTATATAAATATCTTTCCATCAACAGTATATGTTGTCCCTCCAAAACCAACACAAACTGCTCCACTTCCTGGTAAGTCAGCACTGAGTTATAAAGTACCCAGTAGATACCTCTCAGGTCATGTTTTCTACGAAAACAATTAAATTTTGAAAATGTGATACTGTACTTTTTTTGTATATACAAATGACACATTATATAATCTACAGTAATTCATCAATCTATTTATGGTATCCACTGTTATACTATCTTTATTGCCCGAAACGCTATGCGTATTAGTGGTTTTAGGTATTGTATGTACTAGCTCTATCTATAAATCCAACATTATGTTTGTAAATCAACTATGTATGTACTTTTCCTGAATACAAATTTATTTATTTATTTATTTATTTAAGGTGGTCGAAATACTGTAAACCGTCGAAAGCGGTCGGTGAAGCAAAGTGAGGCCAGCATCAAGAGAGACAAGCGCCAAGCATCATCCTACTTCCTGCCCTCTATAGAATCACCCGAGAAAAAATTACCTTGGCTCAATTTAACTCCTATCCAGGCCTTCTTTGTCCGCAATGCACAGGTAATGTTATTTAATTATTAACTAAAGCATTCTTCTTACATAAACATTCTACTGCCATAGAGGTTCTTATAATATTGTATTCTTTTATGCCAGCCCATCAAAAATTAATGCCAATAGTATAACTGGCTAGTCATCCAGCTCAAATTATAATTGTACACCCACTTACTTCTCAATTAGCAAAAAATGTTGCATCATATGATTGTGCTGGCTTGCTATAACCCAAATAATTCACTTTCAAAAGTACATGGTTTAAGGAGGGTTTTCTACACCCTCCTTTACCAGTAGTACCTGCCTCCCATTAGCAGTACATACAACTAGCAATACTTATATGCCATTAAAAGTACTTGTCTACCACCAGTAGTACCTGCCTCCCATTAGCAGTACATACAACTAGCAATACTTATATGCCATTAAAAGTACTTGTCTACCACCAGTAGTACCTGCCTCCCATTAGCAGTACATACAACTAGCAATACTTATATGCCATTAAAAGTACTTGTCTACCACCAGTAGTACCTGCCCTGCAACTAGTAGTACCTGTCACCCCACACCATTAATATCTGCCCTCCACTAATAGTACTTGAATTTGTATGTTTATTTATGCGCTGTGTAACTTTTTTTGCTACATCGTAATTAGGAGAACGCCATTTATCTTGTGTAACTTAATGACTTAATGATGTATATCTAACCAGAACCACTGCAGTAAAACCAGCCAGATCAACATGTTAACAGCTATGGAAAATGAACATCTTCCTGGCAAATTGAGGTAATGTCTTGTTTTGTATCATTTTCTATTTAGTGGTGGTTCTCTTATGAAGGTATTTCCAATATTTTTTTTCATTAAAGTTAAAATATTTGCAGAGCTTCCTTTTCTCTAATACTGTACAGTATTTAAGGTTTGAACTATATATATATATATAAGCTATAATATTTATCATGCAGCATTCAATTTCGTCCAATTGTAATTCATTTTCTTTTTTAAGAGTGAACATCGTCCTACAAAATGAACCACTCTTCGCAGCAGCCTTTGACTGTCGACTTGGAAGTAAACACATGGCTCCTAAAAGGCAGTGCCCCTTCATCCTGGGATAAACAGTGCGCCTTTAACCTGGGATAAACTATCCTGGAGAACAGTGCCTCTTCATCCTGGGATAAACTATCCTAGTGAACAGTGCACCTTCCTTCTTGGATAAAGTATCCTAGAGAACAGTGCCTCTTCATCCTGGGATAAACGATCCTTAAGAACATACTGTACCAAGTTAACCAAAATTAGAATGTGGTAACTGTTCTGATACAGTTTATTGCATATGCTCATCTAGTAATTTTGTTGTGTATCCTTGTTAAGGAAAGAAATTTCTTAATAGGGAGTACTAGTGCATTTTGGACAAAGGCTATCCAACAATATCTATTCTTCCTACAACCAACAGATGGCACTACCAGTGTGTGTTATTGTAATGATGTCATAGCATACCATTTGCTTCGAGTTAACTCCAAGCATATTTTTTCTATACATGTATATGAATTTATGTTTTCCGTACTTTCCAGAAAATTTTTACAATGATATTGTATTATAAACATGCCAGACATATATTACATAACAAATACAATATGTACATAAAAATTACAATGAAACTTAAAAGTATTCAAGAAACATTGGCATGGGAATCTTATATAAATTGCAAAAAATATTTATCGAGGGAAGTAACTGTTGCCTAACACCACTCTTCAAATTTTTCCACTCAAACTTTTCCTACAATAATACTGTACAATACTTTTGTGATTTCCCAATATCGAGGACAGGAAGTCTGTTAGGCTTTTCAAGGTCCCTCTAGGCCAATGAGAGACCTTCGCATGTGCTAAACTCCTGGGTGCTTATTTACTGCTAAGTGAACAGAAAAATCAGGTATTAGAAAACATGCCCCAAAGACTCGTCCAGTTTGGTGATGAAAAGGAAACTTAAAGTTTAAATAAACGTGCATATTTTAACATTTTAGTTCTTTAAATTTCTTGCTTTTACAATTAAGATATTATTAATACATCGTGCTGGAATATAAATGTTGTTTATGTAACATACTCTTGTAAATTATTCAACGGAACAATCCCACCTTTATCTGGGATCTCCTAGCCTCTTTGTCCTACAATGCTCTGCAACGTCAACATCGACGATAAATTATATACCCTCATTTAAATGTTAATATCACAGAGGCTTACTAATATAGAGCTTTGAAGTCACCACCCCTGGTTCATGTTTTCAATATTTTTTTTTTATTTTTATTTTATTGCAATTATAAAGTCTAAATTATTAGCTATATTTTAAGCTTTATATAAAAGAAATTGGTCTACTCTAAATTATTTTGAATTTTTTGAGCCACAAGCAAATGTGGCAATAATGGCGAGTTGCCTATTTTTGCAGGGGGGGAGGGGGAGGGATTATGAAAATATAAAACAATCAGATTAATTAAATAGATGTCACAGGAAGGTATAGTATATACAAAGTTATATACTACTGTAATTAAAATAGATGTTAAGGATTTGTGACGCTACATTTTTGGCAGGAAAATTAACAATCTCAAAACACATTTTTAGAGTTTTCTGACTTAGTTCCATTAGTTTTTATCTGATATTAATAAAATATTCACACATACACTACACAAAAAGCAGGATTTACAAATTAACTAACAACAGATTTCTTGATAAAGTTTTTATCTATATATTTTTTCTTTAAAACACACCATATTCATATTTTTTATTTATTTATTATTAGGAAATAGAAATTAGTAATTTTGGTTAACTTATTTCAGAACCTTGTCTGGCCTTCAAATGATACCAAAGAAATTACTTTGCATTATTATTTGTTTAAGCCGAATAAAAACTAACAAAGATATACTTTTTTCTTTTTAACTTTGTTTATAGTAACTATTCTTATATATTAAGACCAAATATCAAAGAAATATAAATCTGAAAACACTATTCTAAGTGTGACGGGGTCCTTAAGAAGTAGCAGACAAACTAGTCCAGTAAGTGTAGCTATAATCTGTCACAATCCAAACAGTACAGTATATGACTATGCAAATATTTTACGAAATGTCTGAAACACACAGTTGCTCCATCGTATTGTGAGTAAGAGTGACAAAGTGTTGACCAAAGTGTTTTCAAAGTGACTGAAAGTTTAACCTATCACCTCTGGTCTACCATAAATTTCTAATGTTCTTAATTCTAAGTCTACGCTTCGGCTTACAACTGAGGAGCTCAAATTCAATCCCTGGGCTGTGCAGAGGTGGTTGTCCACACTTCCTTTCACATAATGCCTCTGCTCACCTAGCAGTAAATAAGTAGCTGGGAATTAGGCAACTACTGTACTATGGGGTTCATTCTAGAGAAGGCTTGGAGGGCCTTGGGGACACTAAAGCCCCGAAATCATCTCAAGATAACCTTGATAAGCCCAACATGTTTCTTCTCCCTGACTGTGGGAGAACATAAGGTGAACCACACAAACATCAACATGCATAACAGCATTGCCAGGTGAAAATGTATCAATAGTACCATAAAAAATTGGGAAAATAATTGTAGCAATAAACTCTTTACTACAGTTCCATTATGTTATTGTACTCACCGACTTGTGCCTGCAGGGTTGAGTTTTAGCTCTTGGACCCAGCCTGTGTGAAAACATGTGATAATTGTTGAGCATGTAGTACTTAGTAATTGTCATAGTAGAGCATATAGTGTTTTCAGCAATATAGGGAAAGACTAAACCCACGTATACTGTAGTATGATTTACATTACTTTGATAATAATACTAGTGTATTACAAGATGTAAGAGTGCGCATGATGTATGAGTACACATGATTTAAGTGTACCAAACAATATGTGGTTGAACATGTGTAATAATAATAGGTGTAAGATGTTATACACGTGGCAATCGCCATGTGTAGAATGCGCTAAGAGCAGATTGCAGCATTCTGTGTCCCCTTCAATATGTATAGCCTTTAAACACAACATATTTAGCAAATTATGTAAAATAATATTAAAAAGAATATTGCGCAATGAAATTGCATGGATGCGTTATCTTTTATTTAGAACTTCTCTTCATATTGCTGTAATAGGATTGTATTTCAGACTCTCTGGTGTCACCTTGAATAGTACAGCTATTGCTAGGTTTATAATGATAGGATTTAGGTTGTGGACCCCTCGATCAAGCCCTGGAACCTAGGTGTTAAGCCAAGAGGTCACTTTTAATTATACAGTATATCAAGTACCGTACAACATGTACTGTACTTGAGTAAAGTACAACAATAATCTAAACAAAAATTAATTGCTTTAATTTTTTGCACAGTACTGTTTAAGTTTGAAATGGTTGTTCCAAACTGCATTTATGTACATTTATGTGTAGCAATGTGTGTATCTTGCCTTCATCACTTTATTACTTTTTGGAATAAGCTGAAGGTATATTACCTGAAATTTATTGAGTACCTTTTTTGTGTCATTACCTAATCATGTACAAATGATATAAAACATATAAAAACAATCATGTATGTAACTTAAGTGCCCCCCCAGCTAAAGCACAAGACCTCAACCTGCGCATAAGAGTGAAGTGTGACAGCTACACTAGCATACAGCGAACTAGTATTGCTTCTTACCAACAGGCCTGGGGCTAGATTAACGAAGAAGTTACGCAAACACTTACGAACCTGTACATCTTTTCTCAATCTTTGGCGGCTTTGTTTACAATTATTAAACAGTCAATGAGCTCCAAAGCACTAGGAGGCTGTTTATAACAATAACAACAGTTGATTGGCAAGTTTTCATGCTTGTAAACTGTTTAATAAATGCAACCAAAGCCATCAAAGATTGGGGAAAGATGTACACGTTCATAAGTACTTGCGTAACTGCTTCGTGAATCTGGCCCCTGGTAATAAAAAGCAAGTCCCAAACACTACATGGAAGCAATGTTTACCGTGTTTACATCAGGGTTACAATTTTCCTTCATCACTTATTTTTTCACAATCTCCCTGAATCTTTCCTTGGCTTTGTATAGATCTTTTATCCCCAGACTCAGAGAGCCAGAATCTGGTCTTGGCTCCTTGTAGGCCAAGGTGGGTTTCAGAGGCCTGGTGTTATTTCCAAAGGCTTGGCCATACCAGTACTTGACCTCAGGGAGCTAAGAAATCCCTCCCAGAAAAAAAATTAATTCAGCACCATAGGTTTATTTTCTTGATCATTTTAGATCGTTTTAAATGGCTATGAATTAAAAACAATTCTCTTTATATTTATCTTTAATTATTATAACACTTTAATAATTATCTAGTCTGCAAAAGAAACCACTTATTCCTGACAAAATTAAATAATGCATTAGTTAACATTTTCCTCTATTGCTGCCAAATAACTGGAAATACCGGGTTCACATTTTTATTTTGAAGGCCAGATATCTGAACCTACATTACAGGGTGCTTAATGAAACAATTTGTGTTAAGCATTTGAAAACTCACATAGTGCAGTTAACAACTTTTTATTGCAAATCGAATGTAGCCGTGCATCAGTGAAAAAGCTAAACACCACTTTCCTTGTGTTAAAACATCTATACATACCTATAAGAACATATACTACACATTTCATTTATATATTACACAAGTTTTATTACATTAAAGCTGGAAGACTTAACTGAAACGTAAACACAAGAATGGGCAGGTTTACTACGCTAACCTCATCTTAATACTTATGTCCTCACTTCTTCCTTATCCAAAATGCTAATTAGTTTAAAGTACATGAACTATGGTGATATTGTACTGCAGTCATATGGAACAAGTTGAAGATAAACATAATTGTGCAAAATGAAAATGTATTTATCAAAAATACAGTACTGGTATTAAATAAAAGGGGTATCACCTCTGGTGCAAGTGTAGGGACCTATAGCCTCGGAGAAGAAAATATGGAGTACCCAGAGAAGACCTTGTGGATCCTCACTAAACACTGATATTTACTTCTACCACCCCTATTTTTTTACTATATAATAAACATGTAATCTGAAGTATAATGTTGGTACACAAATTTCATGTGGTTCAGACACTCTGGATTACATGCAAATATGTATACTGGTATTTGCTTTACAAAATTATGACACATCTAAGTAGCCATTTTGCTACCTTCTGGACAAGCAAATGGTAACCAATACCAGATACAAACGGTATAATCAAGCATTAACCAACACCTTGTGAAATGCTTCACAAGTACTGTTTCACATATGTTGTGGTGATTACAGCTGTTGTCCATGAAGATGTAGTTATTGTCAATATCATTCTGACGGTTTTAATGTAAACCTATCAGGTGTCTGCTTTTAACATACAAAACTAAAATACTTACTAACACTTTAATGTTATGCAATGACATTAGTAACAAAATATCAATACATCTGGAAAGTCCTTTCAGCCTTCAGTGTTAAAGAGAGTTTAAAATTCATTAATTTCAAGTAAACTTTTAAGTTTCCTCTCAAACTCCATATACTTTTCCTTTTCACCGGCAATATCACTAAGCAACTTGGATGGCATTTTCTTATGTTTTACTTGTTCACTTGCAAATTTATCTTGTTTCTCAGCTTTGCGTTTTCTTGAACTTGGTGGATAATTTTCTTTCATAGTATCTGCCCAAAATTGATCAGACGTGTCACACGCTTCCCACCAGGAGCGTGGACAAGAAAAAGATTCTAGTTTCTTGGGTTGGTAATATACTGGCATATCAGATAACCCTGACAGCTTGTATGACACACATGCATGTATCAACTCAGTCCAGGGAAGTTGCAACACATGAAGCTCCCAATTGGGTAAAATCTCATTCTCAAAATCATTAACAGAGCCTAAAATTCTCAAAGTATTATTGAGGAGGGAATTAATGTGTGAAACAAGCCTAACACCATCACCGTGGGGGCCAGAGATCTTAGTAATATAAGTATGAAGTACTTCAATAATGTTGCTCCATTTCATAAGGCCTTCCATCTGTAACACTGGCAGCTTTAGATGACTCAGTGCATCAGCCACAGTCTTTGCATCGGTATTATTCCATGTTGCTGGAGGAATCTGATTCAAGAAGCTCAATTCTGGTGGAGGCCACTCCAAGCTCTTTAGGTCTTCATCTAGTACTACTCTAATCAAAAAGTCAATCACATTGTTATAGAGATCAATCAGTACAGCGGGAGGGATTGGGGACTTTCCATCTGCATTTCTTTCATTCTGTTTTCGAAGAGCAGGTTCTACAAATTTATCCGCAATAAAGCCAAAAACTAAATTATTCATGCGAGAAGAAACCAGTTTCATTCGATTTCCTTGTTGCTTCCAAAATGTCAATAATAGGGACTGAAGTTTAAGTGAAGATTCAGGTTTTAATAAATCTTCTTCTGCCAAAGTCCAGCTCGTGGAATCACAACCCTTGCAGTCATAGAATATAGTACAAAATGGTACTCTAGGCATCTGTGCAAGTAAATTCTGAAATATGCAGTACTGTGAATCTTGTGCATCCTCACAGGAGGTAATATACAAAACAGCAGACGTTCCCTTGACGTTTTCGGTAGAAATTGAATTCACTGAAATTTCCTGTATTGCCCAGGCATACTCTAAACCACTCTTCTTGGAAACTACACTAAAGTAATTATTGAGAGGCACTTGGAAGTCATCGTCTACTTCTTTGGCAAGCTTAGATCGCAGCCATTGCAAGCCAGTCGAGCTAGTAGAATCAGCCGTGCAAATTAAAACTTTAAAGTACTGAGTTAACAAATTATGTTCAGGAAGAAACTTATCAAGTTCTTGCATTATAAGATACTGCATGAATAATGGGTGCCATGCACATTCTTTCATTAGCCTGTTCTTCACAATTGCCTTCTCTACTTTTCTTGATATGCTAGACTCCAGCTTATTCAACTGAAGAACAGATTTATTTTCACTGCTGTTTCTCTGGTATCCCCATCCAAAGGTTTCATTCTGTTGGGAGATGGACAGGTGCGAACAATCTGCAGGAAACATCTCCCGAGACTCCTTTTGCCTCCGTGCCTTTGTGACTTGCATACGCCACTTCCAAAAATATTCACCCATCTTTCTAAGGCAAATTTTTCGTTGCAAGGCCTGTACTTTTAACTCTTGCTCAGCAGTCATTTCTTTAATAACGTCTGCACTCATATTTATTAACAGCTCTTTGACAACTTCATTCACAAGCTGAAGAGGAAGCTCTTCTATTAAAGAGGTCAAGGTGGCACGCAGTTCAACATCTTTTAAGTATTCTTGGCATATCTGTCTGATAAATTCACCAATAAATTCCTCAATATAACTCCTAAGAATTGAGCTGGCTACAGTATTATGCAATTTCTCCGTGGCTTTGCGCTTTTCCTCCTCCTCCTTTCTTTGTTTCCTCAAGGTCTCCTGCACCTCTTGGTTAACTTCTTCAAGTCCTTCACAGCTCATGCTCTTAATTTCTTCCTCAGTGCATTCTCTGATAAAATCAATACAGACAGTGTGTGCAGCTTCATCTACTAACAACTCATACAGGAGTGTGTCAACACACTCCTTACTGATTTGTTTTACCATTTCTCCTAAAACACACGATTCAATCATATTATACACTTCCTTCACATGGGCCATTAATTCATAATTCCTTAGTTTCACAGGCTGTTCAACAGCAACTAGAGACACCAATTCTGGTAGAGGTTTCCGATAGTTAATACTTTGGTCCGATGCATCCTTAGCAGCAGGTTTCAAGTAACCTTGATCATCAAAGCTATTATGTGGGGTGTGTGTGTGTAAAGGATTGTCAGGAATGGGTCCTCCCTGAATCACTTCGCCCAGTGAATAAGTTTGCTTTACCTCAATTAATTTCATAGGCCTAACTAATGGTGGTATGACTTCTGGATTTTGAATAAATGAATACTTATCAAAGATTACATTCTGCTCGTCCACACTGATCCCGTGGCATCTCAAGTAAGCCACGGCATCAGTTTCATTCTCAAAACCCAGGGTCTTTATCACAGATTCCAAAGGCATCTGTGGTGTCTTTGAAGGCACATATGCTTTCATAAAAGTATCAAGTGCTTTAGAGCGCACCTGTCTAAAGTACCTGTGCAAAAGGCACCCTTGTAAATAAGTGCCGCTTCGTATGAGTTTAAAAAACTTTACATAATTATTGAATGCGACCGCCAGAACGGTCTTCAGAGCAAACTGAACATGGCACGATTTTTGTACTTCCTCTCGAAACTTTGAGTACTGTGTCACAATGGTCTCTCCATCATTAAGATTTAAAAGCATTTCATAAGCTCTAAATTCAGCTTCTGTATCAAAATATTCTCCCCTTTCCCCAAGATCATGGTAAAGTTCCTTTAAAGTTTGTAAGCTTTTGGTGAGGTGCTCTGTATTCATCTTGGCATCAAAGAGATCTGCAGGTTCCTGACATAAGCGTGCAGCTGCGTGAATGTGAAAGCGAGTGCATCTCTCAATAATTAGAACAGCAACAGAATCGGTCAGCTGTTGTTGCATCAAATCATTACGGACTGCTCGTGTCCTATTCCACAGATAGCTGTACCAAACATCCACCTCTGTATCTTTACTGTCACCTTGGTTTATAATGTTACATACTAAGAAGTCCATTGTTTTTAACAGCACTGGACCAGGTCTTAGTTCGTGCGGCAAGGGTACATCTTTGTCAGCGCTGCTTCTGGAAAACTTCTTGATGACACGCCTATGGTCAAGAACTCCATTTGACAGCTCAAAGCTGCTAAGGTCGTTCTGAATATCCCGCATATATCTCTCAAGTTCTGGACACATGTCTGGACAGGTGGCTGCCAAATAAGTAGCTTTCTTTAAATCGGATGTTCGGGTCCTTTCATTCCTCAATAGTTTGTCACGGGCCTTGAGGATTATGAATTTGTCATAATTATTAGCTGCTTGAGATTCAAGTATGACTTTCAAGTCTTTACCATCAGTAGATATTGTTGGATCTTTAATTTCTCTGGCTGGGGATATGGTTCGAGTTGGTCTCTTCTTACTTAGGGTGCTCTTCTTAGGAATACTCAAATTTGCAACTTTTGGTGGCACAGCCTTGCTAGTAGAGTCTTTATCTATGGGGCGCTCAAGAGGAATATAGGGATCAAGATCATTTAATTGCTGACCTTGCTGTAGAGTTCTAATTGCCCTCTTCTTAGATATCATTGCATCCGAGTTTCCCTCTTCACTCTTACGACGGACTGGGGTACCATAGAAAATTTTCAACTCTGGAAGTAATGGGTGAATCTTTTTCCCTTTCTTTTTAGCTTTTGATGCTTCATGATGATTGTTATACTGAACTGTTGCCTGGTTCACTTTGGGATTAAGCATGATTCTTCTGACTTCCCCAAATTTCTCAAAGTGTGCTTTTAAGATCTCTTTGTCCATGCAACTATCCGGAATCAAGGCAATAATGAGTTTCGTTAGTTCATTTTTGTGGTACTTTGGGGGGAAACTACCAGTTTGTCCTTCACTTTTACTAACAAATTCAGGTATTTCCTTTGGCTTCACAGTTCCAGAACTTTTGGTCTCCAGTTTTTCTTGCTGTTTTTTATGACCTGTCATTAAGCTACTCGTTTTGTGCGCTTCAGTTTTGTCAAACAGTTTTTTACTGCTTGACTTAGATGTGTTGCCTGAGGGATTTTCCACTGGCGATACGCCCCCAAACACATTACCTTTAACTGATGTCTTGCTGGCAATAAATGGCAAAGGGCAAGAGGAACTTGATGAAAAGATTTTAGAGTCTTTTCTTCTGTCACTAGAGGCTTCTTGTGGAAATAATGTCTTGTTCCCACTTACTGAGCTTTTAGGCACAGCGGTATTGCCACCAAACAAACTGGGTATTTTTGAGGTCTCCACAGCTGCAGCCCCAAACACTCCAGATGACAAATTAGGAGAGGACCATTTGTCTGTGCTATTGGCTGCTGATGAACTGCTAACCACTCCTCCAAAAAGAACGGGTGTGGAAGTGGATAATGGCACCGATGCCACAGTGGAACCAGTCTCCGAGCTGGGATTGGATTGTTCTAATACTTTATTCTTAATCTGTTTTGTTTCTTCAGTCTTTTGTACTGCTAATCCTCCTTCAATATTCCATTGTGCACCTCCAAAGAGCTTGGGAACTGTTGAGGAACTTGTTGTCATACCACCAAAAGGTTTCGTACCTTTAGTCATATCGTTACTGTTAACTTTGCTGAATGGGTTAGAAGTTGAAAATGAGCTGGAAGTTTCTCCAGATGTTGACCTTAGTGCAACAGGTGCCACAAATGTTGTTTCGGACTTAGTTACAAAGGTACCTGCAAAATTACCAACAGCTTCAGATGCCTCGGTTTTGGCTCCTCCAAACCCACCAAAAGAACTTGAAGTGTCTCTCCAAGCATCTTGTGTATGGAATAATGATGTAGAAAAACTACTAGAACTTGGCAAGTTGCCGAGAGATGAACCTGCTCTTGAAAAAGTTAATCCCCCAGTTTGCAAATCTTTGGATTGGTCACCCAGTCCATCCTTAACATCATTCTTGGTAGGTGGTGCAAACACCAAACTTGGTGGTGAAGGAAGTTGGGTGGGATTGGTGGGAAGAGATTCTTCATTGCTATTGTTAGCCATTAGCTCTGGTCTGCTTCTCCTATATCCTGCAAGAATGTCGAATCCTTAAGGAAATGTTATAGTATAAATACTACAATTATACTAAAACTATGCCTTATCACGTTCCTTGGGCTTTGTCTTTTTTTTGTTATTGCACAAGCTGCTAAAACATTAGTGTAAGTGCTCACCAGAATGTCTTCTACACCAGTCTCAGGAAAGTTGTGGCTGGAGTGAACAGGTGAACACTTGTGATTGAAGTGAACACGTGTATAGGCAAATGAATGATTGACTGAGATAATATACCATTGAGAGGTGAGGAGCAGGTAAGAGAAGGTAAAGATAGGATGAATGTAGGAACAAAGGTACCTGCAGAAGGCCTATTGGCCCATACGAAGCAGTTCACAATAACAAATAAGTTAACTCATTTGGATGCGTGTACAATCTACAACAGTTTTCTACACTAAAACTTATCTTTGTTGTTAAGCTGGACAATATTTTAAACCTTACAAATGATATATCACATTTTTTGTATATTTGCAGCAAAGTAAAATTTTCATTGCACAAACAAGTCCTGAAAAAGATAGTGGGAAGCTCAATAAAGCCTGTTACAATACATATTAATAATTGTTAAAACAAAACAGACAAACTGTTCAAAATATAACCTAACTTGATGACCAAACTCAGAAGATGGAGGAACGACGACGTTTCAGTCTGCCCAGGACTATTATCCAGGTGTGAAAGTTGTGGCTGGAGTGAACAGGTGAACACTTCTGATTGAAGTGAACGTGTGTACAGGCAAATGATTGATTGACTGAGATAATATACATGACAGGTGAGGAGCAGGTAAGAGAAGGTAAAGATGGGATGAATGTAAGAACATAAGAACAAATGTAACTGCAAAACCCTATTGGCCCATACAAGGCAGTTCCTACTTATAACCACTCAATCCCACTCATATACATGTCCAACTCACGCTTGAAACAATCGAGGGACCCCACCTCTACCATTGTACGCGGTAATTGGTTCCACAAATCAACAACTCTGTTACCGAACCAGTATTTACCCAAGTCTTTCCTAAATCAACAGGGTTGTTGATTTGTGGAACCAATTACCGCGTAACGTGTTGGAGGTGGGGTCCCTCGATTGTTTCAAGCGGGATTTGGACATGTATATGAGTGGGATTGGGTGGGTATAGATAGGAGCTGCCTCGTATGGGCCAATAGGCCTTCTGCAGTTGCCTTTGTTCTTATGTAAATCTAAACTTATCCAATTTATACCCATTGTTTCGTGTTCTGTCTTGTGTTGATTTTTGTCATCCTACGCTGGACACGTTCAAGTGAATTTACATTCATTCTATAGTACGGCGACCAAAACTGAACTGCATAATCTAAATGGGGTTAACCAGAGCAATCTGGTTAAATCTGATTTCATTGTGAAATCAGTGAACCAGATTTCTCTAAAGAGTGTTAGCATGTCAAAAGGCAAATTCCACATTTTCTTAACAGAAGTAGGATGGTAGGAAAAGAAGTTAATGTAAATTTGGTCAACAAGTGAATGTACATACCACTATGCATGGGTTAGCGGTAAACACAGAAAGAGAAAGAGAAACCTGATGCAGAGCTGTGAACATGAACGTCAAAAAAAAGGAAGGAGGGAATTAGATTCATAAGAACAAAGGCAACTGCAGAAGGCCTATTGGCCCATACGAGGCAGCTCCTATCTATAACCACCCAATCCTACACATATACATGTCCAACCCATGCTTGAAACAATCAAGGGACCCCACCTCCACCACGTTACAGGTAATTGGTTCCACAAATCAACAACCCAGTTACCGAACCAGTATTTACCCAAGTCTTTCCTAAATCTAAATTTATCCAATTTATACCCATGGTTTCGTGTTCTGTCCTGTGTTGATACTTTTAATACCCTATTAATATCCCCTTTGTTACATAAGAACAAAGGTAACTGCAGAAGGCCTATTGGCCCATACGAGGCAGCTCCTATCTATAACATAAGAACAAAGGCAACTGCAGAAGGCCTATTGGCCCATGCGAGGCAGCTCCTATTTATAACCACCCAATCCCACACATATACATGTCCAACCCATAAGAACATAAGAACATAAGAACAAAGGTAACTGCAGAAGGCCTATTGGCCCATACGAGGCAGCTCCTATTCTATAACCACCCAATCCCACTCATATACTTGTCCAACCCGTGCTTGAAACAATCGAGGGACCCCACCTCCACAATGTTACGCGGCAATTGGTTCCACAAATCAACAACCCTGTTACTGAACCAGTATTTACCCAAGTCTTTCCTAAATCTAAACTTATCCAATTTATATCCATTGTTTCGTGTTCTGTCCTGTGTTGATACTTTTAATACCCTATTAATATCCCCCCGGTTATGTCCATTCATCCACTTGTAAACCTCTATCATGTCACCCCTAACTCTTCGCCTTTCCAGTGAATGCAACTTAAGCTTTGTTAATCTTTCTTCATATGAAAGATTTCTAATTTGGGGAATTAACTTAGTCATCCTACGCTGGACACGTTCAAGTGAATTTATATCCATTCTATAATATGGCGACCAAAACTGAACTGCATAATCTAAATGGGGCCTAACTAGAGCAAGATATAGCTTGAGAACCACACCAGGTGTCTTGTTACTAACGCTGCGATTAATAAATCCAAGTGTCCGATTTGCCTTATTACGAACATTTATGCATTGATCCTTTTGTTTTAAATTCTTACTAATCATAACTCCCAGATCCCTTTCGCAATCCGACTTCGCAATCACAACACCATCTAGCTCGTATCTTGTAACTCTATCATCATTACCTAACCTCAGAACTTTACATTTATCAGCATTAAACTGCATCTGCCAATCCTTTGACCATTTCAAAACCCTATCTAGATCAACTTGAAGTGATAGTGAGTCCTCCTCCGAATTAATTTCCCTACCGATTTTCGTATCATCGGCAAATTTGCAAATGTTGCTACTCAAACCTGAATCTAAATCATTTATATATATTATAAACAACAGAGGTCCCAGGACAGAGCCTTGAGGCACTCCACTTACAACATTTTCCCACTCTGACTTGATTCCATTTATACTAACTCTCTGTTTCCTTTGGTATAGCCATGCCCTAATCCAGCTTAATATAGCACCCCCAATACCATGAGACTCTATTTTTTTAATCAGTCTTTCATGTGGCACTGTATCAAAAGCTTTGCTAAAGTCAAGGTATACAACATCGCAATCCTTACCACTATCAACTGCCTCAACAATGCTAGAATAAAAAGATAACAAATTTGTTAAACATGAACGGCCATTTATAAAACCATGTTGCGACTCAATTATTAATTTATGTTTTTCAAGATGAAGACGAATTTTATTTGCTATTATAGATTCGAGTAACTTTCCCACAATAGACGTTAGGCTAATTGGTCGATAGTTAGACGCAAGTGATCTATCTCCTTTCTTAAAAACTGGTATCACATTAGCAACTTTCCAAAACTCTGGCACTCTGCCTGACTCTATTGATTTATTAAATATGGTTGACAGTGGGTCACAAAGCTCCTCTTTGCATTCTTTAAGCACCCTAGCAAACACTTCATCCGGCCCTGGGGACTTATTTGGTTTGAGTTTTACTATTTGTTTAAGAACATCCTCCCTGGTAACTGCTAAACTCGTCAACCTGTCCTCGTCCCCACCCACATAGACTTGTTCGGCTGAAGGCATATTGTTAAGTTCCTCTTTAGTAAATACAGATACAAAATATTTATTAAAAATACTACTCATCTCTTCATCACTATCTGTTATTTGACCTGTCTCAGTTTTTAATGGACCTATCCTTTCCCTAGTCTTAGTACGATATAACTGAAAAAACCCTTTAGGATTTGTCTTTGCTTGCCCTGCTATGCGAACTTCATAGTTTCTTTTTGCTTTCCTTATCTCTTTTTTAACATATCTAACCAGTTGTACGAATTCCTGTTCTAAAGTGACCTCCCCATTTTTAATCCATTTGTACCAAGCTCTCTTTTTACCTATAAGGTTCTTCAAATTCTTTGTTATCCACTTTGGGTCATTAGTATACGATCTATTCAATTTGTATGGTATACTACGTTCCTGTGCTTTGTTTAGAATATTCTTAAATAAGTTATATATTGAATCCACATCGAAATCCCCATTTAAGTCACCTATCGCTGGGTTCATGTCTCGCTCCAAGACCGGCCCACACCCGATACCCAAGCCTTTCCAATCAATTTGACCCAAAAAATTTCTTAGGCTATTAAAATCAGCTTTTCGAAAATCTGGCACTTTAACAGAATTTTCTCCTACTGGTCTATTCCATTCTATGCTAAATCTGATTTCTTTGTGATCACTGCTCCCTAGCTCACTCCCTATTTCGATGTCATTAATTTGCGTTTCCCTGTTAGTTAACACTAAATCTAAAATATTATTTTCCCGTGTTGGTTCCTTAATGTGTTGCGTAAGAAAGCAATCGTCAATTAATTCTAGAAAATCTTCTGCTTCACTATTCCCTGTTTTGTTCAACCAGTTTATTCCGCTAAAATTAAAGTCACCCATGACATAAATACTGTTAGATCTAGATGCTCTAGATATTTCATCCCATAGATGCTTTGCTTCCATTCTGTCTAAATTTGGTGGCCTATATATTACTCCTATTATAATATTATTAGCTTTTTCGTTTAATTCAATCCAAATAGTTTCTGTGTGTGGCTCTGTTTTGATTCCCTCTTTGAGACTACATTTCAAATTGTCCCTAACATATATGGCTACTCCACCTCCTCGTCTAATATATCTATCTGTGTGAAATAGTTTAAATCCATATATTTGATATTCAGCTAATAGTTCTCTATTTTCTACATTCATCCACGTTTCGGTAAGTGCAATAATATCTATTTTTTCTGTGCAGACAAGAGCATTTAATTCGTTAATTTTATTTCTTAGACTTCTACTGTTAGTGTAATATACCCTAAGTGAATTGTTATTTTGCGGACCTTCTCTTTCCCTGATCGTTTTGTCAATTCCTTTCTCCCACAAACACATACTTTTATTACCTCCTTCCTCCAAATCAATTCCCATACCTCTATCTACTAACAGTTTAAACCCAAACAAACACCTCTAACCACTTCTTCTAACGAGTTCGCAACAGCAACAACCCCAGCTCTCGATAGATGCACCCCATCACGAGCATACATTTCATTTCTTCCATAGAAGTGTTCCCAGTTGTCTATGAAAGATATTGCATTTGATTTGCAATATCTTTCCAGCCGGCAATTGACACCAAGTGCCCTCGATATCCATTCATTTCCCACTCCCTTTCTTGGAAGAATGCCACATATGATCGGGATTCCTCCCTTGCTCCTAACTAACTCTATGGCTGTTTTATACCTCTGAATCAGTTCCTCACTCCTGACTCGACCAACATCATTTCCTCCCACGCTAATGCAAATAATGGGATTGTTCCCATTACCAGCCATAATATCATTCATGTTGTTTATAATATCACCAATGCCAGCTCCGGGATAGCAAACCCTTAACCTGTTCCCCCTATCTCTAGCACAAAACGTTCTATCCAAATACCTTATCTGGGAATCTCCCACAACTAATGTTTGCTTAGGTACTTCCTTTACTTTCTGAGGGGCCTGCGCTTCCTTTCTCTTCGTTGCTTTCCCTTTTGCGCGATCCACAGTTTCTCCACAGCACTCGTCCTCCAAAACGTCAAATGAATTTGAAGTTGCTATGGCGTTTGAAGGCGGCTTTATCAAAGTCTTCTTAAGGCCCCTGTCTTTCGCAACTCTCCAAGACGAGGTCCCTTTACTGCTGGTCTCCTCCTTCGTTACTTCTCGTTGTTTTTTAAGCTGACGCACCTCCATGCTTGAAACAATCGAGGGACCCCACCTCCACCATGTTACACGGCAATTGGTTCCACAAATCAACAACCCTGTTACTGAACCAGTATTTACCCAAGTCTTTCCTAAATCTAAACTTATCCAATTTAAGAACATAAGAACATAAGAACAAAGGTAACTGCAGAAGGCCCATTGGCCCATACGAGGCAGCTCCTATTTATAACAACCCAATCCCACTCATATACTTGTCCAACCCGCGCTTGAAACAATCGAGGGACCCCACCTCCAGCACGTTACGCGGTAATTGGTTCCACAAATCAACAACCCTGTTACTGAACCAGTATTTACCCAAGTCTTTCCTAATTCATTAAGAAGTGTATGTTGGCTGATTGAAAATGAAATATTATTCACAAATAGTTGCAAATTTAAGCTTTTTAGTCATGGAATTAATGGTGAATAATTAGGTATATTTTAATTTGTGATTTGGTGAATTTTATATCACTGGAAAATATGCTTGTTTGGACGTATATAGTTGGCTCGTATGGGTCAATAGCAGCTGCCTAGTATAGACCAATAGGACTTGTCTCGTATTGGCCAATAGGACTTGTCTCGTATCGGCCAATAGGACTTGTCTCGTATTGGCCAATAGGACTTGTCTCGTATTGGCCAATAGGACTCGTCTCGTATTGGCCAACAGGACTTGTCTCGTATTGGCCAATAGGACTTAAGAACATAAGAACAAAGGTAACTGCAGAAGGCCTATTGGCCCATACGAGGCAGCTCCTATTCTATAACCACCCAATCCCACTCATATACTTGTCCAACCCGTGCTTGAAACAATCGAGGGACCCCACCTCCACAATGTTACGCGGCAATTGGTTCCACAAATCAACAACCCTGTTACTGAACCAGTATTTACCCAAGTCTTTCCTAAATCTAAACTTATCCAATTTATACCCATTGTTTCGTGTTCTGTCCTGTGTTGACACTTTCAACACCCTATTAATATCCCCCCGGTTATGTCCATTCATCCACTTGTAAACCTCTATCATGTCACCCCTAACTCTTCGCCTTTCCAGTGAATGCAACTTAAGCTTTGTTAATCTTTCTTCATATGAAAGATTTCTAATTTGGTAATAAAATCAAAATTGAGAATTTAAACCCAAAAATTAATAATTGAGTCGCAACATGGTTTTATAAATGGCCGTTCATGTTTAACAAATTTGTTATCTTTTTATTCTAGCATTGTTGAGGCAGTTGATAGTGGTAAGGATTGCGATGTTGTATACCTTGACTTTAGCAAAGCTTTTGATACAGTGCCACATGAAAGACTGATTAAAAAGATAGAGTCTCATGGTATTGGGGGTGCTATATTAAGCTGGATTAGGGCATGGCTATACCAAAGGAAACAGAGAGTTAGTATAAATGGAATCAAGTCAGAGTGGGAAAATGTTGTAAGTGGAGTGCCTCAAGGCTCTGTCCTGGGACCTCTGTTGTTTATAATATATATAAATGATTTAGATTCAGGTTTGAGTAGCAACATTTGCAAATTTGCCGATGATACGAAAATCGGTAGGGAAATTAATTCGGAGGAGGACTCACTATCACTTCAAGTTGATCTAGATAGGGTTTTGAAATGGTCAAAGGATTGGCAGATGCAGTTTAATGCTGATAAATGTAAAGTTCTGAGGCTAGGTAATGATGATAGAGTTGCAAGATACAAGCTAGATGGTGTTGAGATTGCGAAGTCAGATTGCGAAAGGGATCTGGAAGTTATGATTAGTAAGAATTTAAAACAAAAAGGATCAATGCATGAATGTTCGTAATAAGGCAAATTCGACACTCGGATTTATTGACCGCAGCGTTAGTAACAAGACACCTGGTGTGGCTCTTAAGCTATATCTTGCTTACTTGGTTAGGCCCCATTTAGATTATGCAGTTCAGTTTTGGTCGCCGTACTATAGAATGGATATAAATTCACTTGAACGTGTCCAGCGTAGGATGACTAAGTTAATTCCCCCAAATTAGAAATCTTTCATATGAAGAAAGATTAACAAAGCTTAAGTTGCATTCACTGGAAAGGCGAAGAGTTAGGGGTGACATGATAGAGGTTTACAAGTGGATGAATGGACATAACAAAGGGGATATTAATAGGGTATTAAAAGTATCAACACAAGACAGAGCACGAAACAATGGGTATAAATTGGATAACTCCCAGATCCCTTTCGCAATCCGACTTCGCAATCACAACACCATCTAGCTCGTATCTTGTAACTCTATCATCATTACCTAACCTCAGAACTTTACATTTATCAGCATTAAACTGCATCTGCCAATCCTTTGACCATTTCAAAACCCTATCTAGATCAACTTGAAGTGATAGTGAGTCCTCCTCTGAATTAATTTCCCTACCGATTTTCGTATCATCGGCAAATTTGCAAATGTTGCTACTCAAACCTGAATCTAAATCATTTATATATATTATAAACTATTTAGATTCCTATTCAACTTGGAAATTGACAGGAGTCAGAATATTAAGAGAGGAGAGGAAAGGCTGGAAAAGACTAGGGTCATGAAGCCATAGAGCAAATCCCAACCTTTTATTGTTCCTGCGTCTGTCCACTTCAGTTTCCTCCAGACATGTAATATGGCATCAACATCGTCTCAAAGCATAACTGTAAAATCAAATCATTTTAATTAATATTGTACTACATTCTCAAATTGTGTTTTATAATTTCTGTAAATGAATTCTGTAATTAAAACAAATTACAGTACATAAGACACTGTAATTAAGACAAAGTACAGTATAACATAATGCTGAACAATGTCACCAGTTCTAGTACCTCATCTGATGCCCAAATCACACACAAAAAAAACAAAAAAAATGTATGGCCTGATGCATATTGAGTAGTGTGGTTATACAAAAGTAAAAAAATATAAATATGCAGTTTTTATAATGAGAATTTGTGGACAAAAGAACCAATAAGCAGTGTACCGTATGATCATACCCAGGGTCATGTTAAGACTTGTAGGCCTTAGACACCTCTAAGATATGGGGCCAGATTTGACACCATATACTAATAACACAAGCTAGTACCTACTTTTTTTTATTATGGACAAGTATATGAGTGGGATTGGGTGGTTATAAATAGGAGCTGCCTCGTATGGGCCAATAGGCCTTCTGCAGTTGCCTTTGTTCTTATGTTCTTATTATTTATTTATATATACAAGAGTTGCTGAAATAGAGGGAATACAGAGAACATATACGGCACGCATAGACGCAATAAAGCACCTAAATTATTGGGATCGTCTCAAAGCCCTCCAAATGTACTCACTAGAAAGAAGACGAGAGAGATATCAAATAATATACACCTGGAAGATACTGGAGGGCCAAGTACCAAATCTACACAGTAAAATAACAACGTACTGGAGTGAACGACATGGAAGAAAATGTAGAATAGAACCAATGAAGAGCAGAGGTGCCATAGGCACAATCAGAGAACACTGTATAAACATCAGAGGTCCGCGGTTGTTCAACGTCCTCCCAGCAAGCATAAGAAATATTGCCGGAACAACCGTGGACATTTTCAAGAGGAAACTAGATTTATTCCTCCAAGGAGTGCCGGACCAGCCGGGCTGTGGTGGGTATGTGGGCCTGCGGGCCGCTCCAAGCAACAGCCTGGTGGACCAAACTCTCACAAGTCGAGCCTGGCCTCGGGCCGGGCTTGGGGAGTAGAAGAACTCCCAGAACCCCATCAACCAGTATCAACCAGTTCTTACATTCTTGTACAGCCACTAGCACGCATAGCGTTTCGGGCAGGTCCTTAATCCTAATTTTCACACACGCACACACATCTCCAGGAAGCAGGCCGTAGCAGCTGTCTAACTCCCAGGTATCTATTTACTACTAGGTGAACAAGGGCCTCAGGGTGAAAGAAACTGTGCCAATTTGTTTCCACCTTCGCCGGGGATCGAACCTGGACCCTTCGGACTACGAACCTTGAGCACTGTCCACTCAGCCATTAGACTCCCTAACACATACTATTTTGCATTCATCTATAGTCAGAATATGCATAAATAAAATAGCATAGAAAATAAACAAGTAACAAATACATACTAATAGGAATAAGAAATAAAAGGAAAAAATTAACTCGATATCAATTTAATAATATTCTCTACATAAAGGATAGAAAAGTTCTTGTTGTATTTTTCATAGACCCCCCACTCTATTGTAGGTCCTAGGCACTGAGCATCATTTGCTTAATGGATAACCCAGCACTGACTACACCCGATTAACCTTTACCTAATTCGACAAGAACAGCTTGACAAATTGGAAGAGTCAAGTTAACCTGTATCCAAACTGTGCAGTATATCAGATCCAGTATCCAAATAGCGAGTCAATCCTAATAACAGATTCTACGAAAACTTGGCAGACCAAGTCTCGGCTAAAAATTATGGGTATTCCACTCAATATAGAAGTCAATCACACACAGAGAATTAATGAAATTTCAGCTTCAGGGCTCCAGTGTTGTAATACAAAGACTGAGGTATAAGCCTAAGCTAAATGAGTGGACATGTATATGAGTGGGATTGGGGGGTTATAGATGGGAGCTGCCTCGTATGGGCCAATAGGCCTTCTGCAGTTGCTTTTGTTCTTCAGATGTTCTTCAGAAGAACATTCTTATGTTCTTATGTAAACAAAGTAGATGAAGACGATGAGTCACAATAATGTGATTGAAGATATGAAGAATAAAATCACACACCAGAAAACAAGAAGACGACAATGTTTCAGTCCAACCTAGACCATTATCAAGGCGATTCTGGGCCATTATCACAATCAACTTGATAATGGTCCAGGACGGACCAAAATGTCGTCATCTCTTCACCTTCTGGTGTGTGGTTTGGTCTTCAAAGTTCAGTAGATGAATAAAAACTTAGGTCTGTTTTGTTGAACTTAAGTTACTTCATACCCATAATGGTTAGGCAACATATCTTAAAACATACCAAATGTATTCCAACTTAATCGATCCTAACGTAACACTACCTGACCTAACCCACCATGACCTAAACCAACATGACCTAGACTAACATGACCTAGACTAACATGACCTAGACTAACATGACCTAGACTAACATGACCTAGACTAACATGACCTAGACTAACATGACCTAGACTAACATGACCTAGACTAACATGACCTAACCTAACATGACCTAACCTAACATGACCTAACCTAACATGACCTAACCTAACATGACATGACCTAACCTAACATGACCTGACCTAACCTAACATGACCTAACCTTACTTGCCATGACCTAATCAAACATAGTCTAATTCAGCTTAACAATATACAGTATTCAGTGATGAACGAAAAAAAAAAATTATGTTTAAGAGTATTTAAAACCCAATTTTTTGCTGTAACCTATATCCTTTCTTAAGGTATTATCTAAGCTCGCTTATCCGGACTATATAGGAAGGACCCTTCACCTGATAAGCCAAACACCTGGATAAGCAGAATTCTTACAGGGAAAATAAAAAAGACCATATTTGCAATTTTTGCACCATTACCAACATGAATTTTATGAGTGTTTAGCGAGCGCTTTGTCCTGGGTTCGTATCCTGGCCCGTGAGGATTTACTGTGCACAAATTCTTAACTGTAGCCTCTGTTTAACACAACAGTAAAATGGGTACCTGGTTGTTAAACGATTTAGCAGGGTCATATTCACAAACTTATCCGGATGCGTTTTGGGCTGGGGTAACCCTGATATCTGGTTCAGTGAGCTTATACAGTACTGTATATAATGATCAGAACATTGCATACAGTACCTTGAGAAAGGATGTAGGTTATATCCGAAAATTAGTTTTTAATACACATAAACATAAACTGGGTATTTCATTCACCTTCATTTAAGTAATACAGCATTGTAGTAAGTTTTTCAATATACGTATTCAGTTTTAATAACTAGAAAATTACCTTTCTCAAAATACCAATGTGTAACCATGAGCACGAGGGACAACTAAATACAGTATAAGGAATGCAGTTTAAGTTTTTTCCCCCAGCAGATTTCAGCAATTTTACAAATTCAGTTGTAATTATTAATTTTTACTTTATATTATATATATTATATTACAGTATATATATTTACATATACATACATACATACACAGAGTTCTTACATTCTTTTAAAGCACATAGCATTTCGAGCAGCTCCTTAATCCTAATTTTCCCCGGAATACAACCCAACAAACCGTTTAACAACCAGGTACCCATTCACTGCTGGGTGAACAGAAGCTACAGTTAAGGACTGGCGCCCGGTCAATCCTCCCCGGCCAGGATACGAACCCAGGCCAAAGTGCTTGCGAAGCGCCGGGCGAGTATTTAACCACTGCGCCACGGGGATGCTTTAATCATAGCAAGACAATAGGTTGAAAATCAGGAGGTAAGGTATATCTTGACGTTATCTTGAGATGATTTCGGGGCTTTAGTGTCCCCGCGGCCTGGTCCTCGACCAGGCCTCCACCCCCAGGAAGCAGCCCATGACAGCTGACTAACACCCAGGTACCTATTTTTACTGCTAGGTAATAGGGGCATAGGGTGAAAGAAACTCTGCCCATTGTTTCTCGCCGGCGCCTGGGATCGAACCCGGGACCACAGGATCACAAGTCGTGTGCTGTCCGCTCGGCCGATCGGCTCCCTTAGGTAGTTTATTTAGGTTAGGTAGGTTACATTTTATTGATTAGTTAGTCCTATACTTAGTTTACCTCTTAAACTGGTTGAGAAAAGGGCAGATAATTATAGGTAAATTCAGGTAAATATTGTCCTTGGGGTAAATGCTTCGTCCAGAGAGGGTCAAAGGCGTATTACATGAACTAAACACAAACAGAAAAATAGATCAGCTATATATGTACCTAAATTACATATAGGTAGTCGAAGCATTCATTACTAGCATTACCAGTCGTGTGTAGTCACTTTAAAGCAACTACTGTTGATATATTTTGATATCTTGGGGGATATCAACAGAGCCAGGGTAGCTGAGGCTTACCAAGTTATATCCCAACACAGTCTTGTCTTACGATGACGAGTGCAGGTGTGGGGGGCTGGAGGCAGGTGTGTACTCACCTAGTGGTAGGTGTGGTGTGTGTGTGTGGCTGGAGGCAGGTGTGGGGGCAGGTGTGTGACAGGTGTGGGAGACGTGCCCACAGCATCACTTCAGGGCCACCATCAACCTCCAGTACGCGCGTATAACAGTCGTTTCGTACACATATATGCTATAAAATAATATATACTATATTTGTAATTGTTTTATATAACCCCTACAATATATAACTGTAGAAAATATGATCACGGATTAGATAACATTGGCTTTTGAACTTGTAAGAGGCAGTTTGAGAACCTTATATTCACGGTGTAGTTTAATTTATAGTAGTTTTATTTATTATTTTTCATAGTTTAGTTTATAGTATTGTAGTTTAATTTATCTCTTAACCCCTAATGTACCTTCTTGTATATATATAAATAAATAAATCAACACATATATAAACAAATTTATATTTTTTTAATTTTCCTAGGAGGGACAAGTTTTGGGCAGCGTCACTCACTTGTTTTTTACTACCCCTTCACTATTTACTACCCCTTCACTGTTTACTACCCCTTCACTGTTTACTACCCCTTCACTGTTTACTACCCCTTCACTGTTTACTACCCCTTCACTGTTTACTACCCCTTCACTGTTTACTACCCCTTCACTGTTTACTACCCCTTCACTGTTTACTACCCCTTCACTGTTTACTACCCCTTCACTGTTTACTACCCCTTCACTGTTTACTACCCCTTCACTATTTACTACCCCTTCACTGTTTACTACCCCTTCACTGTTTACTACCCCTTCACTGTTGTTTATACCCCTTCACTGTTGTTTATACCCCTTCACTGTTGTTTACTATCCCTTCACTGTTGTTTACTACCCCTTCACTGTCGTTTACTATCTCTTCACTGTTGTTTACTACCCATTCACTGTTAACTACCCTTTCACTGTTGTTTACTACCCCTTCACTGTTGTTTACTACCCCTTCACTGTTGTTTACTACCCCTTCACTGTTGTTTACTATCCCTTCACTGTTGTTTACTATCCCTTCACTGTTGTTTACTACCCCTTCACTGTTGTTTACTACCCCTTTACTGTTGTTTACTACCCCTTCACTGTTTACTACCCATTCACTGTTAACTACCCCTTCACTGTTAACTACCCCTTCACTGTTGTTTACTACCCCTTCACTGTTGTTTACTACCCCTTCACTGTTGTTTACTATCCCTTTACTGTTGTTTACTACCCCTTCACTGTTGTTTATACCCCTTCACTGTTATTTACTATCCCTTCACTGTTGTTTCTACCCCTTCACTGTTGTTTATACCCCTTCACTGTTGCTTACTATCTCTTCACTGTTGTTTACTACCCATTCACTGTTAACTACCCTTTCACTGTTGTTTACTACCCCTTCACTGTTGTTTACTACCCCTTCACTGTTGTTTACTACCCCTTCACTGTTGTTTACTATCCCTTCACTGTTGTTTACTATCCCTTCACTGTTGTTTACTACCCCTTCACTGTTGTTTACTACCCCTTTACTGTTGTTTACTACCCCTTCACTGTTTACTACCCATTCACTGTTAACTACCCCTTCACTGTTAACTACCCCTTCACTGTTTACTACCCCTTCACTGTTGTTTACTACCCCTTCACTGTTGTTTACTATCCCTTTACTGTTGTTTACTACCCCTTCACTGTTGTTTATACCCCTTCACTGTTATTTACTATCCCTTCACTGTTGTTTCTACCCCTTCACTGTTGTTTATACCCCTTCACTGTTGTTTACTACCACGTCACTGTTGTTTACTACCCCTTCACTGTTACTACCCCTTCACTGTTTACTACCCCTTCACTGTTGTTTACTACCCCTTCACTGTTGTTTATACCCCTTCACTGCTGTTTATACCCCTTCACTGTTGTTTACTATCCCTTCACTGTTGTTTACTATCCTTTCACTGTTGTTTATTATCTCTTCACTGTTGTTTACTATCCCACACTGTTGTTTACTACCCCTTCACTGTTGTTTACTACCCCTTCACTGTTGTTCATACCCCTTCACTGCTGTTTATACCCCTTCACTGTTGTTTACTACCCCTTCACTGTTGTTTACTACTCTTTCACTGTTGTTTACTACCACCTTCACTGTTGTTTACTACTCTTTCACTGTTGTTTACTACTCTTTCACTGTTGTTTACTACTCTTTCACTGTTGTTTACTACCCCTTCACTGTTTACTACCTGCCTTCAGTGCAGACCAATACTTAATTTGTATTTTTAACTTCTTTATATTCTTCCTCGTCATATTTTCCTCGATGTGGAATAGATTGTCCCTGTCTACTCCCTCCAGTATCTTACACGTTGTGATTATATCTCCTCAGGATTTTCTCTCTCAACAAATTGTTAAACTGAGCTCTCTAAGTCTGTCTGATCATAGCTTGGCTTCGTTATCTCTTGACACCCGTCTTGTAGCAAATCTCCAGACTTTCTCCATCTTCTTGAACCTGACAATGTTGGAGTTACACGGTGTCAGGGTGTACTCTACACCCGGCTACACAGGTCGTGTATACTTGTGTCTCAGGTGTGTGTGTGTGTGTGTGTGTGTGTGTGTGTGTGTGTGTGTGTGTGTGTGTGTGTGTGTGTGTGTGTGTGTGTGTGTGTGTGTGTGTGTGTGTGGGATGAGTCAGTGTGGAGGCAGGCGGCGGCAGAGGGCCAGTGAGAGAGAGAGGGTGCCTGGGTGCCAGAGTGCCAGACCTGGCCGGGGGTGTGGGAAGAGGCGGTGCCAGGCAGGAGTGCTGGCACCGTCTCAACGCTCAGTGACTACCAACACTGTGTGGAGATTCTACACCCGCTCCATGCGTCTCTACACCCCGGCCAAGGTACCAACCCCCACCACACTCTCTACAACAGTAAGCAGCCATTTTGGCCCCCTCCTCCAAGCAGTCCTCATACCCCAGCCCCGCCTAGGGGGCTACACACCCCTCATACTGTAACTGATACCCTCTACCCTTACTAACAGTTGCCTGATACTGATACTTGGCTGAGGCGTTTGCATGTGCCTTATACCTCCATCTGTCTGGAATTTACAACCATAATCATTCCTTGACCACAAACTGTTCGGCCTGGGTGGAAATAATAATAATAATAATACTTTATTTAGGTAAAACTATATTCACACAAAATGAGGTACAAGCAGAATGTTGGCTTTATAACTCAAATTATAATAATAATATAATATTTTATTTACAAGAAGTTACAATAGGTTGATGAGATTTCATTAGTGATATTTTTACATTCTTGTAAAGCCACTAGCACGCATAGTGTTTCGGGCAAGTCCTTAACCTAACATATCTGGTAAGGTGAAAAGGTACATTGTAGCAAGGTTTTATATCAACAAATAACTACAATCTAAATTGACAGAGGTGATTACACTGGTCTAGATATATGTCTTAAGTACTTATATTGGGCAAGTGGGTACTACAAGATACATTGGGAGTGTGAACAACAAGGTAGGAAGCTATGAGGATGAAATTAGGTACTTTTAAGTTTTACTTTTGTAAAAATTACAATCGACTTGAGAATGGTCCAGGACGGACCGAAACGTCGTCGTCCCTTCACCTTCTAGTGTGTGGTCTGGTCAACTTACTTTTGTAAATTTTTTTGGACAATTTTTTAATTCATCAGGGAGTGAGTTCCAAAGACTGGGCCCTTATATTTGCATAGTCTGTGGGGGGGAGGGGGGTAGAAATAGCCTAAGCTACTCTATCCCTTTGAGATGTATTTCTTTCTTGTCTCAATAAACATACTTGAACTTGAACTTTACATGGAGTGTTTACACAGTTTTAGCCTGACTCTGGGGATATCAAAGAGATATATATATTTCTGGCGTGGTGCTCATGGGTCTTATTACACCTCTCAAGGAAAAGTTTCAGATCAAGATTAACATTTAGGAACAAGGTTTTGTACATGTAGATAGCACACGAGAATGTGTAGAGTGTATGTTTAGCATGTTGAGGGACTTAAACAGAGGGGCTCTGAGTTGTCTGAAAACAGAGTTTGTTATAGAACTTTATAGATGGAGCTAGTATATACTATCTTGATCAAACCACACACTAGAAAGTGAAGGGACGACGACGTTTCGGTCCGTCCTGGACCATTCTCAAGTCGATTGTGTGTATATACTATACACAATCGTATAGGTAATATACCTAGTATATACTATGACTAAAGCCACTAATACGCCCAGCGTTTCGAACAGGCTGTGAGAAAATCAAAAGTTAATACTGTACCTCTCTCAACCAGTTTAAGAGAAAAACTAAGTACTGTACTGTACTGTACTTCCTAATAAACTTCATGTAACCTACCTTACCCCCTAAATGTCAACCTATGTCTTGCTGTTTTCAAACAATTTGGTCAATTGATTATTGACCAAACTGTTTAACTGCTGATATCTGTCATGTATAAACTGTAAGATAATTGTAGTCTTTTGTTTATTTAGTTAAAATTCCTTCTGCTGTTCTATTGCTTTTTCTGCTGTTCCATCCAGCATGTAATTATTATCATTCTCCTTTGCTTTTCCTTTTTTTCAATTTTTAAATTCAATTTTTGTTTTTGATCTCAATTACTATTAAGTTTTAGTCTAATTTATTTTCCCTACAACTTGTCCCAAACGCTGTGCATATTAGTGGCTTCAGGCATTGTATGTACTAACTATTAATCCAACATTATGTTTGTAACTCATTTTCACTGTATATACATTTACCTGAATAAACATCTTATCTTATCTAAAAACTAAGATTTAAAACTAATTGAGATCAAAACCGTGAAATTGAACTAAAGTAGAAAAAAGAATGAGTTTCCATGTTGGATGGAACAGCAGAAATTGCCACAGAACAGCAGTTGATAATTTTAACTAAATAACCAGATGGACTACAATTTTCTTGAAATTTATACATGACAGATATCAGCAGTTTTACAAGTTAGTCATTCCATCGAGGCCTGTAAGCTGTATCCATAGGCTGTAGGTGTAGGCTGAACCCATAGGCTGTAGGTGTAGGCTGAACCCATAGGCTGTAGGTGTAGGCTGAACCCATAGGCTGTAGGTGTAGGCTGAACCCATAGGCTGTAGGTGTAGGCTGAACCCATAGGCTGTACCCATAGGTTGCACCCATAGGCTGTACCCATAGGCTGTACCCATAGGTTGTACCCATAGGCTGTACCCATAGGCTGTACCCATAGGCTGTACCCATAGGCCTGTACCCATAGGCTGTACCCATGTGCTGCATCCTTAGCCTAAATTCCTAGACTGATGATGAAACAAATAAATCTAGGCGTATAACATGTTATTGTAAGTTAAACTCTTAAGGAAACAGGTAGGGGGGGACATGATCGCAACATACAAGATACCGAGGGTAATAAACAAGGTGGATAAGAATTACCTCTTGAAATTGAAAGTGAAACGAGGCTACAGAAGTGGACACTGGAAACACAAATGGGAAGAAGGAATGTATGGAAATACTCCTACCTTGTACGGGTGGTCAACAAGTGGAATTCACTGGGCGGGACAGAAATGGTTGGGCACGTTTCCTTTCACCTAATGCCTCTCTTCACCTAGGAGTAAATAGATACTCAAGGGTTATTCAGCTTTTGTGAGGTTGTATTCTATGGGAGGGTCAGTAGTTCGGCCCTGGAGGGGGTGGGGGGGGGGGGACCTCGACATAGGCCTGAAGTATACATCTATACACAGGCTTAAAGTATAAACAGTGACACTGACAGTGACAACAGTGACACTGTCAATGACAACAGTGACACTGTCAATGACAAGTGACAATGACAACAGTGACACTGACAACACCAGCAACACTGACAACACCAGCAACACTGACAACAACACCAGCAACACTGACAACACCAGCAACACTGACAACACCAGCAACACTGACAACACCAGCAACACTGACAACAACACCAGCAACACTGACAACAACACCAGCAACACTGACAACACCAGCAACACTGACAACACCAGCAACACTGACAACACCAGCAACACTGACAACAACACTGACAACAACACCAACAACACTGACAACAACACCAACAACACTGACAACAACACTGACAACAACACTAATAACACTGACAACAACACCAACACCAACAACACTGACAACAACACTGACAACAACAACAACACTGACAACAACACCAACAACACTGACAACAACACTGGCAACAACACTGACAACAATGGCAACACTGACAACAACAACAATGGCAAACAACACCAACAACAATGGCAACAACACTGACAACAACCAACAACACTGACAACAACACTGGCAACAACACTGACAACAATGGCAACAACACCAACAACACTGACAACAACACCAACAACACTGACAACAACACTGACAACAACATTGACAACAACACTGACAACAACATTGACAACAACACCAGCAATACTGATAACAACACCAGCATTACTGACAACAACAGCAACAGTGACAACAACAGTGATAAAACTAACAAGAACAGCCGCTAACTTTAGCACAGACAAATATAGCAATGTTAAATATAAACACAAACGCAACACTTTTCTAAACAATATTTACATGAGTGAGACCTTCAACACTCACAGTTGCAACACTACACTTTATGGGCTTGGGTATTATTGGTTCTCATGGCCAGTGTTTACGTCTGCCTTGCTGGGTGTTGCTGAGTGTTGCTGGGCGTTTGAAATATATAATAGTGGTTTCCCTCCCCCCCCCGGGCTGTTGCAAAAGAGCTTTCAAACAAAAGCTCTTGTCCAAAGCAACTTTTAAACACCAGAGTTTGACTCCTACAGCTCGTGGCCTTGAAGAACAGACTCATGTGCCCTGTATTATGCCCATGGGAGAGTCCCCACCCTCTCCCTCTTCAAGAGGTGGAATAGGGGGGGGGAGAAGGTGCCCCCATCAGCAGGGTGTAGTGGGAGTGTCTACACCCACTACACCCTCTTGTTTACACCCAGTACTAAACAGTACTGGGTGTAAACATGAGTCTACATAGCCTAGTACACCACCCAGGTATATTACACATTGTTCTTTCCATATTTCATTTTACCGTCAACAGTTGTCAAGGAAAATTATAAATCAAGGTTGATTATACATATATATATTATAAATTCCTGTGTAACAAAACACTGAGGATAGAATAGGTTGTTGCCAACACATTCTGGCACACAATGTCAAAATGTTAAATCTGAGTGCTAGTAAATATTACTTAATTAGTAAACACGGACCCTGCCCTTAACACTGGGGAATGATGTGGGTATTTTTGCATGTTTCCTCCCGAGAGCTAGGCTAGTGGGGTACGTCCTGGCGGAGTTGCTAGGCTGGCTAGGTTTATAATAGATAATACAGGTTAGTTTAGATTAGGAGCGTGTTAGTAATGTTGTGTGATTCGTTATAGTAACTTATAACCAAGCTTATCTCTGATCTCACCCTCATCTTGGTGTCCTTTGATTTGGAAATCATGAACTTTTAACATTGTCTTTTGCGATGTTGACTTTGTGAGCCTCGTACCGTTCACTTCGTGACCAATTCTCACCGCTCCTTGTCCACAGACACTGTTATACTCTTCCTCCTCGACCTCTGCTCTCCTGAGGTAGTTCTTGACACTTCCTCTCTGGTCAATAACCAGTTTTTTTTTATTATTATTATTATTTTCTACCACAGACGTGGCCACACATTTACAATGCTAACCAGCATATATACATTTTCTTCCTGTCCTCCATGGACAGGGTTAGAGATGTGTTAAACATAGAGTTCAGGGGTTTATTGAACACTTCAACCACAGAAGGTGATTCGGTGCTTTTAAAATGCTAAGCTAACCAGTGACATGTGAGGGGCCGAAGAAACACTCGCTGCGGTCACTTCCTTGGCCCAGCGCTTCCTTCATTCCTTCCTTTCTGCCTTCCTTCCTTCCTTCCTTCCTTCCTTCCTTCCTTCCTTCCTTCCTTCCTTCCTTCCTTCCTTGCTTCTTTACTTTCTTCCGTCGCTCTACCGTCCAGTCCAAGTGGTTGGCAGACAGTAAGGGAAAACTGTTCTTGTTGAGTACTGACGGTTTTAAATGATTGACGCCTAGTGTCCCAAATTCATTATTTACTAATTGCGCCAATTTAGGTTCAACACAAGGGTCAGACATTTGTGCAAGTCATTTGAATTAAATAATAAATCTGAAAATTTTTGAAGCTTTTGTTGACTAAATTTATGCAATTTGTAAATACGAATGTTGGAATTCAAACGTTAATCACACAGGATGGTTAGTCATACAGAGGCATGTGATGAGTAGTCTGCACTGGCAGACTCTGGGTGCATTATGAGAAATATCATCAAAACAAGAGTGAATAAGGCAGCAGTGGTACTAAAAGTCCCCATCTCGCAGGATGGTTAGTCATACATAGACTGGGCTAGATTCACAAAACAGTTACGCAAGTACTTACAAACCTGTACATCTTTTCTCAATTTTTGGCGGCTTTGTTTACAATTATTAAACAGTTAATGAGCTCCGAAGCACCACGAGGCTGTTTATAACAATAACAACAGTTGATTGGCAAGTTTTCATGCTTGTAAAACTGTTTAATAAATGTAACCAAAGCCGTCAAAGAGTGAGGAAAGATGCACACGTTCGTAAGGTACTTGCGTAACTGCTTCGTGAATCTGACCTCAGACTCCTCCCGGAGTCCTACAACTCTACGGGAAACGCACCACACAGTTCACTTCCTGCATTAGCAACAGCACTCTCGGAATGTTCTCAGAATAGAGATACTGGCCGGATCAAGCCAGAGATTTACCTCAAGGCAACTCACAATATTATTCAATTGAGAGTGGCGAGTACAATGGGGTTACAGTGTGTGTTGTGTGTGTGTGTGTGTGTGTGTTGTGTGTGTGTGTGTGTGTGTGGGTGTGTGTGTGTGTGTGTGTGTGTGTGTGTGTGTGTGTGTGTGTGTATTTACCTAGTTGCGTTTGCGGGGGTTGAGCTTTGCTCTTTCGACCCGCCTCTCAACTGTCAATCAACTGTTTACCAACTACTTTTTTTCCCCACACCACACACACACCAGGAAGCAGCCAGTGACAGCTGACTAACTCCCAGGTACCTATTTACTGCTAGGTAACAGGGGCATTCAGGGTGAAAGAAACTTTGCTCATTTGTTTCTGCCTGGTGCGGGAATCGAACCCGCGCCACAGAATTACGAGTCCTGCGCGCTATCTACCAGGCTACCAGGCCCCCCAGTAGTGTGTGTGTGTGGTGTATATATCTGTGTATGCACATGCGTGTGTGTGTATACCTGCAGGATCGAGATGTTAGCTCTTGGGCCTCGCCTTTCTAACCATCGGATGTCTAATATACTGACTCTAATACGTCAACCCATCCTCCTGTTTATATATTAATTACTGTCACTATATGGACCATCATATATTAAAGTAAAGGCCAATATAGATAGTAGAATCTGGTACTATTCACTTAACAGTCAGGTCAAAATAAAGCTAAATACGAAACTTAAATATTTCTAGGCCTATAGCTATATATAATATATATATATATATATATATATATATATATATATATATATATATATATATATATATATATATACTTTATTAGCCCTCAGATAGCGTGTATTAAGCCAAAGATGGTTAGGTTAGGTTAGAGTTTATTAACAACATATACATACAAAATCTTTACCCGTTTGTTCAACTTCAAAAGTACCAAATTCTACTTTCTAATTTTCCATTACGTCAATATATGTACGATGATACACATACTTACACAAATTCACATATAGTAACGATATGGACCGTTATTAATAATACTGCGTAAATAGAATAATATATTTAGGGAGTTGAGGGAGAAGATCTTTTGAACTGTCCCTGAAGATGCTTTGTTCACAAATGTAGAGAGTGTGACCCCTGCCACCTGTTACCCCTCAAGCGTGACCCCTGCTACCTCTCAACCCTCAAGCGTGACCCCTGCCACCTGTTACCCCTCAAGCGTGACCCCTGCTACCTCTCAACCCTCAAGCGTGACCCCTGCCACCTGTTACCCCTCAAGCGTGACCCCTGCTACCTCTCAACCCTCAAGCGTGACCCCTGCCGCGCCATCATAATACTCCGTGGCTTTACGAGTTTCAGAGTCCCGTCTCGTCAACACTCCCCAAACGCCTGCGGTGACTAATGCCTCCCCCAGGGGAGGACACACCACATTCCTCTCCCCCTCCAGGGGAGACAGGCCGTGGGGTGGGCTAGGGAGAATGTGGGAGAGGCCGTGGGAGGGGGGGAGGACCTATTTTTACGGTAGGTGAGTTGTTTCCGTTGGCAGAAATGTGGGTTGAGCGGTCCGCCTCACTAGTGACACATGCTGAGGGAAGCAGCGATGTCGCTGTTGCTTCTCCTATTGTTTTTCACTCTTGTTTACTGGGCCTAACTCCTTTATTGATTTGATTTGTTATTGTTTGTATCGTTGTTTATTTGTTCGTACTGTTTGTTACTGCGGACGATACAGGACAGGTATGTGCAGAACGTCGTGTGTGAAGCATTGTTCGAGAAACGTCCGAACGTAATCAGCTGCGAGTCGTGTATTGCTGGTTTGTTTACATTGACAATGAGGAGCCGCAGTGGCATGGATCTGGCCAATACTTGAAGGATAGACTGGCTTAGTAGTGGTAGGGACATTGCCCGCCCTCTTCACCATCAATGCTTGTTGATCCACGCACCAAACTCCACGTTTAATTAAGAAAAACACTTTACACACGACTCACAACTGATGACGGATGTACGTTTCTCTTCAAGCGCTTCGTTCACGCCCTTTGTTCGAATCCCAGCTCTATAAATGTTTCACCCATGTACTACGAATACGATAGCCAACAGAAACTAATCCCCTAGTTTAACCTACATCAGGCTTACTATTTAATACATTCTAGAATGCAATATTACCTTATATTAAACAATAATCATCATTTTGAATACGCAGTGAGTTAATATTGATGAGTAAGTGTTTGGGTTGGGTGGCCGCCTGTACAAGCCTAGCCTGAGGATAGGGGCTTTGTGGGAGACGGGAGCCCGCTCCTTCTCCTCCTAACGTCCTCACCGCCCTTTATCTACTGGTTTTTACCTCATTATGTCTCGGGGGATCGAGACTAGCCCCGTAATTATTGTACTTAGTACATTTATACCTTCCAGTAGTCCGGTACTCTGTCACACTTGCTCTTGAAGCTATGAATAGTGGACTGCTTCCTCCCCTCCCCACCTCTGTCTCAACAGATTGTCTTAATCCACTTTGTCTATTTCTCTTAGTATCTTCTACGTTGCGATCATGTTGCTTCTTGTCCATCTCTCTATATTGTTAGTTTTAATTCACTTACTCCTCCTATCAGTTGAACCCGTCTTGTTTCAAATGCTTCCTCCTTATGCTTTAATAATTGGGTTATATGATGAAGGTGCATACAGATGGCGTGGCTGAAGCAGAGTTGTGGTGTCAGCAGGCTGGTGGTGGAGTGTGGTAGATATAGGAGACAGGCTGATGCAGAAATACCTGTACAGACAGACTGATGTAGTTATACCAATAATTGTTATGTTGACCAAACTACAGACTAGAAAGTGAAGGGACGACGACGTTTCGGTCCGTCCTGGACTATTTTCAAGGCGATGAGTCACAATAACGTGGCTAAAGTATGTTGACCAGACCACACACTAGAAGGTGAAGGTCCAGGACGGACCGAAACGTCGTCGTCCCTTCACCTTCTAGTGTGTGGTCTGGTCAACCATTCTCAAGTCGATTGTGTCCAGGACGGACCAAAACGTCGTCGTCCCTTCACCTTCTAGTGTGTGGTCTGGTCAACCATTCTCAAGTCGATTGTGTCCAGGACGGACCAAAACGTCGTCGTCCCTTCACCTTCTAGTGTGTGGTCTGGTCAACCATTCTCAAGTCGATTGTGTCCAGGACAGACCATAACATCGTCGTCTCTTCACTTTCTAGAATGTAGTTTGGTGAACATTTTGAGCCAGGTTATTGTGACTCCTCACCTTCATTATTGTTTATGTGTTACAGTCAGCGTCACCCGAGGAAGAGGGTGGTGAAGGGGTGCTGGACGCTTCGCTCAACAACCAGAACAACTACGACTCTCGAGCCGTCGACCTCACACGACGAGCCATTGAGAAAGACTCCCGCTTCGACGACAAATTACACCTGAACTCCCCGCGCGGTGACGACAAGACACAGCTGCACTTAACACGACTCGATGACACGCTGCACTTCAACGGTCCCCTGCGGGAGGAGCGGCACCTCGGCACCCAGATAAATGGCATCCCCACAACTCAAAATGGCGCGAGAACTCTGGATTTTAGTCCATCGCCACTGGAGAACGGCACCGACACAATCACTTCACTGGAAAGTGTTCCCTGGAACATTGAAGGCACCGACACTATCAAAGAAAATGGATGTAAATCTTTGTTGAGTAAATGGTCTCTCACGTCGGAAGAAAACGGGCAGGACACGGCAGAGCTCTCGGAGGAGGCGGAACTCAAGCAACTTAGAGAAGAAAATAAGAAATTAAAAGCTGCACTAAAGGAGGTCAGTATTTAGTAGGAAATATAGCACGTGTGTACCTAAGGTTATTGTTTCCATGTTGAATACAGTTGTTTGTTTTTCTACGGTTAATGTTGAAAATATGACGGTTATATGAATGGTATAATATGAGGGTTTAGGAATGGTTGAGAACAGGGTGTTTCCCCCCAGGCAGCCGAGGTGAACGGCCAGTGGCGCAACTACCACGACCAACGCCAGAAGTACGTCCAGCGTCTACTAACTACCATCCAGGAACTACACCACCCTCACCAATCCGCCCACTCCGCTATACAGGTGAGTCTAACCACTTAGATCCCCCGCCCACCGCCCTCACTCACTCGTCCCTATCCCTCGTCCCTCACCAACCCGTCTAACCCGCCGCCATACAGGAGAAGCTACGACCCACAACCCAACATTCCCCCCCACCCACTTCGCCATTCAGAAGATTCCTCCCGCCAACACCCACTAATGCCTATTTTTACAGATTTAATTCCAATCCCCTCGAATGTTCCTTTGAGTGAAATATTTTATATTATGTCGATAAATATCACAAGATTCGTGATATTTAACCTATCTTTACTTTCTTAATCTGAGATCATATAACAAAGCAGAAAGTCAGTACGAGAGTGTGAATGAGCCGTGTGACAATTCCTGCTTAGTGAAGAGCTAATATTTTGTAAGTGTTACTAAGAGCTTTGAGACAGCTGGAGGGTGATGTGTTGCAGGTGGAGGGTGAGACTGGTCCGGAGGCCGAGGTGCGACGTCTGAGGGCTGCCTTCACCAAGCTCCAGGCAGACCATGACGAACATGTCACTCTCCTGGAGATGCAGGTATTGTCTCCTTCACTCATACACGTCCTTCCCATCCTCTTATCCTGAGTAGCAGCACTTGTTGATCACACTACAAGACCTTGGTGTACTCTCTAGTGTCTGTAGGGTTGACCAGGCCACACACTAGAAGGTGAAGGGACGACGACGTTTCAGTCCGCCCTGGACCATTCTCAAGTTGTGTCTTTAGGGTGTTTTATACAGCGTTTTATACCAGCACCCCCACACCATCACCCCCACACCATCACCCCCACACCGTCACCACACCATCACCCCCACACCATCACCCCCACACCGTCACCACACCATCACCCCCACACCATCACCCCCACACCGTCACCACACCATCACCCCCACACCATCACCCCCACACCGTCACCACACCGTCACCACACCAACACCCCCACACCATGACCACACCAACACTCCCACACAATGACCACACCATCACCCCCACACCATGACCACACCAACACCCCCACACCGTCACCACACCCACACCAGTGATGACAAGGAGGGGGTGTCTATATATACCAGGGTCATACCAGTATAGTGTGTGGTGGGCGGCAGAGAGCGGGCCCGCGGCTAAATATACCCCGGGTCAACAACACACCCGGCCGGGTGGGTGGTGGTGGTGGAATGTTGCTCAGTATTAGGTAACTGCGGCCTCACATGCGGGTCACCCGTCTATCATTCTGTCTCTCTCTCTTTTCACTATTTATATTTATTATTCGCCCCCACAGGCTCGAGCTGCTAGCTCTTGGACCCCGCCTTTCTAACCGTCGGTTGTCTGATACTGATTCCAGATGTAATTTTCTCTATCATGTTTATTATTTATATTTACGGTAGAGCGATGGTCTCGCTTCATGCAGGTCGGTGTTCAATTACCGACCGTCCAAGTGGTTGGGCAACATTCCTTCCTCCCATCCCATCCTAAATCATTATCCTGACCCCTTCCAAGTGTTATATAGTATGAATGGCTTGGCGTTTTCCCCCTGATAATTCCCTCACGCACACACACACACACACACACACACACACACGTGTGTGTGTGTGTGTGTTCAACACGGGTGGGACATGAACAAGGGGACACAGGTGGAAACTGAGTACCCACATGAGCCACAGAGACGTTAGAAGGAACTTTTTCAGTGTCAGGATGGAATGCATTAGGCAGTGATGTGGTGGAGGCTGACTCCATACACAGTTTTAAATGTAGATATGATAGAGCCCAGTAGGCTCAGGAGTCTGTACACCAGTTGACTGACAGTTGAGAGGCGGGACCAAAGAGCCAAAACTCAACCCCCGCAAGCACAAATAGGTGAGTACACAAGTCTACAGGATGCAGCCCGGAGCAGCTGTCTAATTCCCAGATACCTATTTACTTCTAGACGAACTGAGGCATCAGGTGAAAGAAACTCAGCCAGTTGTTTCTACCGGGAATCGGCCGTGAAGTGTGACTCACGAGCACTCTATACTCGCCCGCGAGGACCTGCGTGCGTGCGTGTGTGTGTGTGTGTGTGTGTGTGTGTGTGTGTGTGTGTGTGTGTGTGTGTGTGTGTACACCACCTAGTTGTGCTTGCGGGGGGTTGAACTTCGGCTCTTTGGTCCCGCCTTTCAATCATCAGTCAACTGGTGTACAGGTTCCTGAACCTAGTAAGTTCTATCATATCTACATTTGAAACTGTGCTTCAGATGTGGTGTAAATGTTGTCAGCCTCCGTCACATCACGTCCTAATGCATTCCATTTGTTAACTACTCTGACACTGATTTTTGTTTTATTTCTAACGTCTTTGTGGCTCATTTGGGAACAAAGTTTCCTCGTTGTTCGAGTACCATCCGTGCAAAATAGTTTGTCATTATCTACCCTGTCATTCATTCATCTTTGAATTTTTTATGTGGTAATCATGTCTCCCCTAACTCTTCTGTATTCCAGTGACGTGAGGTTTAATTCCATAATCTTTCCTCGTAGCTCATACCTCTCAGCTCGGGGACTAGCCTGGTGGCATACCTCTGAACTTTGTCTAACTTCGTCTTGTGTTTGACTAGAGATGGATTCACGCTAGAGCCGCATACTCCAGGATTAGTCTCACATATGTGGTATACAAGGTCCTGAATTATTTCTTAGTCAAGTTTTCTATAGGCAGTACTTATGTTGGCTAATAGTACTTTGTCTATAGGCAGTACTTATGTTGGCCAATAGTACTCTTTCTATAGGCAGTTCTTATGTTGGCCAACCTCGCATATGCTGCTGATGATATCCTTTTGATGCGGGCTTCAAGGTGCGGCGTGATATCAACCCCCAGATTTCTCTCTCTTGCTGACACAAGGCGCCAATCTCCAACTGGCGCCTTGCGTCCCCTCCTACTCTCACACCTATTTGCATTACTTTACACTTGCTTGAGTTTAACTCTAGTAGCCATTTGTTGGACCACTTCTTCATTTTGTAGTGTGGCCAGGTGGTAGTGTGGCCATGTGGTGTGGCCAGGTGGTGGTGTGGCCAGGTGGTGGTGTGGCCATGGTGGTGTGGCCAGGTGGTGGTGTGGCCAGGTGTGGTGTGGCCAGGTGATAGTGTGGCCAGGTAATAGTGTGGCCAGGTGGTGTGTGGCCAGGTGGTGGTGTGGCCAGTGGTGGTGTGGCCAGGTGGTGGTGTGGCCAGGTGGTGGTGTGGCCAGGTGGTGGTGTGGCCAGGTGATAGTGTGGCCAGGTAATAGTGTGGCCAGGTAATAGTGTGGCCAGTGTGGTGTGGCCAGGTGGTAGTGTGGCCAGGTGGTGGTGTGGCCAGGTGGTGGTGTGGCCAGGTGGTGGTGTGGCCAGGTGATAGTGTGGCCAGGTAATAGTGTGGCCAGGTAATAGTGTGGCCAGGTGGTGGTGTGGCCAGGTGGGTGGTGTGGCCAGGTGGTGGTGTGGCCAGGTAATAGTGTGGCCAGGTGATAGTGTGGCCAGGTAATAGTGTGGCCAGGTAATAGTGTGGCCAGGTGTGGTGTGGCCAGGTGGTGGTGTGGCCAGGTTGGTGGTGTGGCCAGGTGGTGGTGTGCCAGTGGTGGTGTGGCCAGGTGATAGTGTGGCCAGGTAATAGTGTGGCCAGGTAATAGTGTGGCCAGGTGGGTGGTGTGGCCAGGTGGTAGTGTGGCCAGGTGGTGGTGTGGCCAGGTGGTAGTGTGGCCAGGTGGTGTGTGGCCAGGTGGTAGTGGGCCAGGTGGTGGTGTGGCCAGGTGATAGTGTGGCCAGGTAATAGTGTGGCCAGGTAATAGTGTGGCCAGGTGGTGGTGTGGCCAGGTGGTGGTGTGGCCAGGTGGTGGTGTGGCCAGGTGATAGTGTGGCCAGGTAATAGTGTGGCCAGGTAATAGTGTGGCCAGGTGGTGGTGTGGCCAGGTGGTAGTGTGGCCAGGTGGTGGTGTGGCCAGGTGGTAGTGTGCCAGGTGGTAGTGTGGCCAGGTGGTAGTGTGGCCAGGTGGTGGTGTGGCCAGTGGTAGTGTGGCCAGGTGTAGTGTGGCCAGGTGGTAGTGTGGCCAGGTGGTGGTGTGGCCAGGTGGTGGTGTGGCCAGGTGGTAGTGTGGCCAGGTGGTAGTGTGGCCAGGTGGTGTGTGGCCAGGTAATAGTGTGGCCAGGTGGTGGTGTGGCCAGGTGGTAGTGTGGCCATGGGGTGGTGTGCCAGTGGTGGTGTGGCCAGTGGTAGTGTGGCCAGGTGGTGGTGTGGCCAGGTGGTGGTGTGGCCAGGTAATAGTGTGGCCAGGTGGTGGTGTGGCCAGGTGGTAGTGTGGCCAGGTGGTGGTGTGGCAGGTGATAGTGTGGCCAGGTGATAGTGTGGCCAGGTGGTAGTGTGGCCAGGTGGCCCTCTGAGACACGCCCAGCCACTTTTCAGAAGTAAATAAAGACTGACCCACACACTAATATATCCTCTGACTCACTGCCTGAACCCACCACCCTGGGGTACCCTAGGGGTGGCCTCGTACCCTAGGGGGTACCCCAGGGGGTGGCCTAGTACCCCAGAGAGTACCACAGGTACCTGCGCAGCGCTTGGGAACACTCACACAGCATAGAGAATTACTCATAACATCTCCCTCATCACCATCTCAACTCTGCTAATCATGTAAGAATTCTATGAGGGTGATGGCTACTATTTCTGATGAGCTCACTCACACCCATTGGACTGAACGGGGGGTAGGTGGTTCACTCACTCACTCACTCACTCACTCACTCACTCACTCACTCACTCACTCACTCACTCACTCACTCACCAAGACAAATATTCTCTCCACATTTTTGTTCGGTGAAAATTGCCAAGTATGCTGAGCTGTTGATTGTTTTCCATGTGAGTACTCTGCCACCCCTGGTACTCTGGGATAGTACTCTGCCACCCCAGGTACTCTGGGATAGTACTCTGCCACCCCCGGTACTCTGGGATAGTACTCTGCCACCCCAGGTACTCTGGGATAGTACTCTGCCACCCCAGGTACTCTGGGATAGTACTCTGCCACCCCCGGTACTCTGGGATAGTACTCTGCCACCCCCGTACTCTGGGATAGTACTCTGCCACCCGGTACTCTGGGATAGTACTCTGCCACCCCAGGTACTCTGGGATAGTACTCTGCCACCCCAGGTACTCTGGATAGTACTCTGCCACCCCAGGTACTCTGGGATAGTACTCTGCCACCCCCTGGTACTCTGGGATAGTACTCTGCCACCCCAGGTACTCTGGGATAGTACTCTGCCACCCCAGGTACTCTGGGATAGTACTCTGCCACCCCCTGGTACTCTGGGATAGTACTCTGCCACCCCAGGTACTCTGGGATAGTACTCTGCCACCCCAGGTACTCTGGGATAGTACTCTGCCACCCCCTGGTACTCTGGATAGTACTCTGCCACCCCCAGGTACTCTGGGATAGTACTCTGCCACCCCAGGTACTCTGGGATAGTACTCTGCCACCCCAGGTACTCTGGGATAGTACTCTGCCACCCCCAGGTACTCTGGATGTACTCTGTCACCCAGGTACTCTGGGATAGTACTCTGCCACCCCAGGTACTCTGGGATAGTACTCTGCCACCCCAGGTACTCTGGGATAGTACTCTGCCACCCCAGGTACTCTGGGATAGTACTCTGCCACCCCCTGGTACTCTGGGATAGTACTCTGCCACCCCTGGTACTCTGGGATAGTACTCTGCCACCCCCTGGTACTCTGGGATAGTACTCTTCCCCCCCTGGTACTCTGGGATAGTACTCTGCCACCCCCGGTACTCTGGATAGTACTCTGCCACCCCCTGGTACTCTGGGATAGTACTCTGCCACCCCCTGGTACTCTGGGATAGTACTCTGCCACCCCCTGGTACTCTGGGATAGTACTCTGCCACCCCCGGTACTCTGGGATAGTACTCTGCCACCCCCTGGTACTCTGGGATAGTACTCTGCCACCCCCTGGTACTCTGAGATAGTACTCTGCCACCCCCTGTACTCTGGGATAGTACTCTGCCACCCCAGGTACTCTGGGATAGTACTCTGCCACCCCCAGGTACTCTGGGATAGTACTCTGCCCCCCCAGGTACTCTGGGATAGTACTCTGCCACCTCCAGTACTCTAGGATAGTACTCTGCCACCCCAGGTACTCTGGGATAGTACTCTGCCACCCCCAGGTACTCTGAGATAGTACTCTGCCACCCCCTGGTACTCTGGATAGTACTCTGCCACCCAGGTACTCTGGGATAGTACTCTGCCACCCCCAGGTACTCTGAGATAGTACTCTGCCACCCCCTGGTACTCTGGGATAGTACTCTGCCACCCCAGGTACTCTGGGATAGTACTCTGCCACCCCAGGTACTCTGGATAGTACTCTGCCCCCAGGTACTCTGGGATAGTACTCTGCCACCTCCAGTACTCTAGGATAGTACTCTGCCACCCCAGTACTCTGGGATAGTACTCTGTCACCCCAGGTACTCTGGGATAGTACTCTGCCACCCCCTGGTACTCTGGGATAGTACTCTGATACCCCAGTACTCTGGGATAGTACTCTGCCACCTCCAGTACTCTAGGATAGTACTCTGCCACCCACCCCCTGGTACTCTGGGATAGTACTCTGCCACCCCCGGTACTCTGAGATAGTACTCTGATACTCTGCCACCCCGTACTCTGGGATAGTACTCTGCCACCCCAGGTACTCTGGGATAGTACTCTGACCTCCCAGTACTCTAGGATAGTACTCTGCCACCCCTGGTACTCTGGGATAGTACTCTGCCACCCCGGTACTCTGAGATAGTACTCTGACCCCCGTACTCTGGGATAGTACTCTGCCACCCCGGTACTCTGGGAGTACTCTGTACCCCAGTACTCTAGGATAGTACTCTGCCACCCCAGGTACTCTGGGATAGTACTCTGCCACCCAGGTACTCTGGATAGTACTCTGCCACCCCAGGTACTCTGGGATAGTACTCTGCACCCAGGTACTCTGGGATAGTACTCTGCCACCCCAGGTACTCTGGGATAGTACTCTGCCACCCCCAGGTACTCTGGGATAGTACTCTGCCACCCCCAGGTACTCTGGGATGGTGATCTCAGAAGCCCATCAACCTTGTAAGGTTATCAACAAATACTGACTTTCAAATCTGTTAATGTCAGCACTGCCAGAAGTTGAAAGAGGAACTAACAGGAATTGAAATTGGAATTGATAGGAATTGATAGAGAGAGAAGGTTGTGTTCACAGGATGGCTTCCTAATCAGAGTCAAAGCCAGGCCAAGAGCCAGGTCCAGCCAGGCCAGGCCAAGCCAGGCCAAGCCAGGCCAAGGCAGGCCAAGGCAGGCCAAGCCAGGCCAAGGCAGGCCAAGCCAGGCCAAGGCAGGCCAAGCCAGGCCAAGGCAGGCCAAGCCATGACACCACCGCCCCAGGAGTCATTCTACGCGGACTCATATCTTAGTCAATGCCAAGAGATCTCTCAATAATCTCTGGGAGCCTCTCACAAATTATCATAAACATTATTATGAAGGGGTTCCACACCCTGGTGTTAAACTGACCTCTCAGTGTACCATCAAGGTGGTGTCTAGCTCCTGGTCCCCGCACCTTCTAGCCTTCATGTACCTGTTGCATTATCATTTAACTATTCTGACGTTCGGAATTGTAGTCGAATCTGCCGTTAAAGTTGTGATTGGAGTTGGCTTCAATATCTTCCACCATCAGACCATCCTGTGTTGACCACCAACACAAGGCACGATTAGTTCCACCATTCTCCGTGGTGCAGTGGTAAGACACTCGCCTGGCGTTCCGCGAGCGCTTTGTCATGGGTTCGTATCCTGGCCGGGGAGGATTTACTGGGTACAAATCCTTAATAACTGTAGCCTCTGTTTAACTCAACAGTAAAATGTGTACTTTTGACATATATATACAAGAGTTGCAGGCGATGAGTCACAATAACGTGGCTGAAGTATGTTGACCAGACCACACACTAGAAATTGAAGGGACGACGACGTTTCGGTCCGTCCTGGACCATTCTCAAGTCGAATCGACTTGAGAATGGTCCAGGACGGACCGAAACGTCGTCGTCCCTTCAATTTCTAGTGTGTGGTCTGGTCAACATATACAAGAGTTGTTACAATCTTGTACTTGGTTGTAACACGATTCTTCGCGGCGGGGATCGTATTCCAGGGACCTGCCCGAAACGCTATGCGTACTAGTGGCTGTACAAGAATGTAACAACTCTTGTATATATCTAAAAAAAATGTCTTATACTCCTTTGTGTTTCCAGCTTCCAGTTATGTCGTCCTGTCTTACCTTTTCTTCATTTATAGAGGGTGTCTTTATCCATCATGTCTTTAGTATTTTGTATGTTGTGATCATATTGCCTCTGTTTCTTCTAATCAATTAGGTTGTGAGATCTAGTTCAATTAGCCTATGCTCTTAGCTCAAAAGTCTAAGCTTTAGCAGCAATTTTGTTGCAAACTTCTTTTATTTTGTTTTGTTTACACAGGTGGGTTTATGCTTTATAAGGTGAGGATTACACGCCGGTGGTGCATATCCTTGAGGTAGAGCACCACCGTGGCTTGAGCAGGCCGCCGTGCAAGTGGTGGCCATATCCGCCCTCCAGCACCCTGGGGCCAGATTCACGAAGCCGTTACGCAAGCACTTGCGAACCTGTACATCTTTTCTCAATCTTTGGCGGCTTTGTTTACAATTATTAAACAGTTAATGAGCTCCGAAGCACCAGGAGGATGTTTATAACAATAACAACAGTTGATTGGCAAGTTTTCATGCTTGTAAACTGTTTAATAAATGTAACCAATGCCGTCAAAGATTGAGGAAAGATGTACACGTTCGTAAATACTTGCGTAACTGCTTCGTGAGTCTGGCTCCAGACGCGGGTGGTGTGGACACTGGAAGGTGCAGCAAGTGATCATGTTTCTGTCGGCAGGTTCGCGCTCACAGAGACGACTGGGAGGCGGAGCGGAGCGAGAAGCAGGCCACGCAGACCGCCTTGGCTGAGGCGCAGGCCAGGACGGCTCTTCTGCTCCACGAACTCCAGCTGCTGCAAGCCAAGGTAATAATACCCATTCACCTCTACTCCTACTTGCGACCTACGCCTCTCCTGTCACCTACTTGCGACCTACGCCTCTCCTGTCACCTACTAGCGACCTACGCCTCTCCTGTCACCCACTTGCGGCCCGCCAGGTGGTGGTGTCGCAAGTAGGGACAAGTAACCTATCTACCTACACCCAATAGGCTCAGGAATCTGTACACCAGTTGATTGACGGTTGAGAGGCGGGACAAAGAGCCAGAGCTCAACCCCCGCAAACACAACTAGATGAGTACAACTAGGTGGGTGAGTACATAGATTTGTAACCCAGTCTGTGACCTCCGATCTACACCTTGATCTCTAAATCGATTCAGAATCAGAATTCAGATTTGACGTGGCGCTGGAACTATAAGGTCACGGGCGTCATATACACTCATACTTTGGCATAACCACTGGAAGAGGGTTACAAACTATAACTCAAACCCCTCAAGTTGACGAAGACACTATCCAGGGGCCAGATTCACGAAAACACTTACGCTAGCACTTACGAACGTGTACATCTTTCCTCAATCTTTGACGGCTTTGGTTACATTTATTAACAGTTTACAAGCATGAAAACTTCCCATTCAACTGTTGTTATTGTTATAAACAGCCCCCTGGTGCTTCGGAGCTCATTAACTGTTTAATAACTGTAAACAAAAGCCGCCAAAGATTGAGAAAAGATGTACAGGTTCGTAAGTACTTGCGTAAGTGCTTTCGTGAATCTGGCCCCCAGGTCTTCTATACTCTCTGGTCAGAGGACGGGGGTTTCGCATGCCACACTGTTCTTAGTAAATACTGGAATAGTGTTCTGTACAAGTTGCCAGTTTCTACTTGTGTGTCGCTTGGCAGTATCAGAGTCAATGGAAGATTCCATTGACCCCGCTTGGGAGATGGGTCAATGGAATTTTAGGCCACATCTGGTCAACACACCTAGCCACACCCACCAACAACCTGCTCAACACACCTAGCCACACCACCAACACCTGCTAAACACACCTAGCCACATATGCCCACGGCAGCCTTTTTCGCCAGCAGGAATGGCTCCAGACTATTAATCATGGAAGACTTTAACCGTGGAAAGAGAGACCAGGAGAACAGAGAACCCCCCATGAGGGGCACTGGATGGAGAGTGTAACTTCTGGACGTAACAACGAGACACTTTCCTAGTCAGTATGTCAAGGGAGCGGTCAGTATGGAGATACCAGTGTGAAAAGTGGAGAGAAAATATAAAAATGTCATAGCTAGTAAAGCCAAAACTCAATCAAAACTGCTTCGCAGTCACATCAGGAGGAAAACAACGGTGAAGGTGAAAACAACTGGTTATACAACTGAAAAAGGTGGAGGACAGGTACACAGAGAATGACAAGGAACCGCGTGAAGAACTCAACAAGAGATTCTAGAAGGTTTCACAATAGAGCAAGGAGAAGTACCTAAACTGAAGGAGGTGGCGGTAAAGCAAGCAGCATTGGAAGAATATAAAATCACCAAGAGATGAGTTTAGGAAGCATCTACAGGAACGCGACACGCCCAAAGCTGCTCGACCTGACAGAATTTCACCATATACGTAAACGATCTTCAAGAAGGTATTAAGTCTATAGACTCTTCCTCTAAATGTTGCTGATGATGAAAAAATTATGAAAAAGGGTTATGACAGAGGAATATAGCATTGGACTACAAGAAAACTTGGACAAACTGAAGGAAAGGTCGAATAAAGGGCTTCTAGAATTTAACAAGTTAATGTAATGTAATGATAATAGGTGCTGGAAGCCGGACACAAGGTACACACTGGGAGATGAAATCTTTCAAGAATCAAGTAGAGCGAAAGATCTGGGGGTTGATATCACATTGGACTTGTGTTCAGAAGCCCACGTCAAATGGATATCATCAGCGGTATATGCTAGGTTGGCCAAAATAAGAATTGACTTTAGAAACTTGTGTAAGGAATCATTCAGATATATACCTTGTATATCACTTACATCAGACCAATACTGGAGTATGCGGCTCCAGCCTGGAGTCGATATCTAGACAAACACAAGACGAATATAGTAAAAGTTCAGAGGTATACCACCAGACTAGTCCCGGAGCTGAGAGGTATGAGATACGAGAAGAAGGTACAGGAATTAAACATAATATCACTGGAAAACAGAAGAGTAAGGCAGACATGATTATCACCTACAAAATTCTGAGAGAAACTGACAAGATAGATAAAAATAGACCACTTAGCATTGGTAGTACTCGCACAAAGAAACACAGCTGGAAATGCAGTATCCAAATGAGCCACAGAGACATTATAAAAAAAAATCAGTGTCAGAGTAATTAACAAATGGAATGCAATAAGAAATGAGGTGGCAGGAGCAGACTCCATATACAGTTTCAAACGAAGATATGATAAAGCCCAATAGGCCCATGACTCTGTACACCAGCTGGGAAGCGGGACCAAACAGCAGAAACTCAAACCCGCAAGCACAACTAGACGAGTACACACAGGAGTATGAAAGTACTGTGTTCCTCAATCGGCTGTGTTGGCCGCTCACAACCTGACATAAACTCAACGCAGTTTTCATTGGCCAAGGAGTATAACGCGAGCAAAATAATGCACTTCCCGAGAAGACAGCGCCCCCCCCCCCTGCTATTTGGGAAGCGGCCAAGTGTGATGGAGTAAATTTCTCGCGTTGCATTCTAATTGGCCAAAAAGGATAAGCGTTTACATGTGTGTGGCTTACAGGACAGCCAGTGAAAGGCAGCAGCTGGCGGCGACCACTAACACGTCCCTCACGCGTCAACGGTCACATTTACTGCTCCAAGTCGCCAACTGGGAGTTAGGTTATTTGTGCTGATATTAAAACTATTTCACAGCAACTTTAGTAATGGTCTAAATCACGAGTTTAGGATCGATTAGTCTAAACTCTAAATCACGAGTTTAGGATCGATTAGTCTAAACTCTAAACCACGAGTTTAGGATCGGTAGGATCGTCCTACCAGGACGAGTCCACCAAGTTGGTATTATCACATTACTGCCTCATGACCTCCTTACATTACTCCAGCACCACTTACCACACTTGTAGCCCGCAGAAGCTTATCATTGACTTTACTGCTCACTTGTATGTGTCTCCATAATTATGCTGCTCTTCAGGCGCCAGGACCCGAAGATGCAATGTCTTCGTCATCACTGTCGTGGATTATTACTGATCATTCCTTCCCCCTGCTTACCTTAGCTGCAATATCGTCTATATTAGATAGCAATAGATAACGGTTCAGAGAGGAAATTCCTGCTGCATCTTGGCTACGCGTCCAACCTCAGAGGAGTTCGAGGTGTTTAAGTTACAATGGCTGTCAAGTTAGTTAGTGACATGCATTAAACAATTCTGTTCGATTGTTACTTCACTTGTAATAGTTATGTCATGTATACGTTAGTGCCACACAGATTGTAATCATGTACAATAAAGCTTACAATCAATTATTAAGGGTAGTAAGGCGAGTCTCGTGTTGACAACGGCTGTAAAACGGCCGAAACATTCATCTTCCTTTACAATTTACTTTACAATTTTCTATATATATATATATATATATATATATATATATATATATATATATATATATATATATATATATATATATATATATATATATATATATATATATATATATATATATATATAAACGAAAACTCTTGACTCCTGAAGGATTCGAACCCAGCCAGCCAGGGTTCTTGGCTGACTTGGTGAGATTCTAAACATGAAGGCTTGCCGTGTGTGCTTGCTTGCCGTGTGCTCACTTGTCATTCATCATGTGACACCGTTCAATACGAGGAGTGACGCCGTGGATCACCACGCTCCGCTCCAAAGTCTTATTTTGGCTATTCCTGGTATTTAATTAATGCCAGGAATATTTGTTGTTTAAAGTTTAATATGATTTTTTATTAAATATCATATATACACGAGAGAGAGAGAGAGAGAGAGAGAGAGAGAGAGAGAGAGAGAGAGAGAGAGAGAGAGAGAGAGAGAGAGAGAGAGAGAGATTTACGATATTATAATGTTTATAGATTCTATTATTGTTTCAGTTAGCGGACAGTGAGAGCAAGAGATCCCTGTGCTGGCGGTGTATGCTGCCACAGGGAGGTGAAGCCAGTGGTGGTGGTGGACGAGCCGCCACCACCACTACCACCACCGCCCCATCACCACCACCACCGACCACAACTACCAGCACCACCAGCCACAGCGCCCAGCCCTCTCCAGTTCCCGCCCCGTCGGCCCCGTCGCCAGCCCCACCACCCCCGCCCACCACCCACCACGTCCCCCAGGTGGGCGTGTACCGCCCCACCGAGCACAGAGATCAGAGAGGAAAAGTGGAATAATAGGGATAAAAGAGTGAGGATAGAGAAGATAGTGAGATATGAGATGAATTGTGAGTGAGGAGAGGGACAGAAGTGAGAGGGGGGAAGGGAAGGAAGACAGTGAAAGCAGCCAGAAGAATGAAAGGAGCCTAGAGAGTGTAATAGAAGACAATAGAGAGAGAGAAAGAGGAGAATGAAAGGGAAAGAGAGACGTGAGAGGAGCAATGATAAGAGGAAATATACTCCACTTTACACGACTCACGGCATAAATTATACAGTATACAGTGTTATTTTACTGTTTAGCTTATGCAGTGTATACGATGTTATTGTATTATCTGATGCATGCAGTGTATTGTATTTACAGTGTTATTGTCTAACTTGTGTAATGTGTCGTGTATAGGGTGTTACTCTATTGATCAAGTTACGCAGTGTATTGTATATACAGTGTTATTGTATTATCTAACTTATTCAGTGTGTGTGTTGTATATACAGTGTAATTGTATTGTCTACCTTATACAGTGTGTAGTGTATTGTGTTACTGTATTGTGTTTACATATATAAACTACACACATGCAGCGTGTAGGTTATATATGTGTGGTGAGAACAATAACTAAGACAGGTGTGTGGTGTTGCAGACTCCGCTGAAGGGATGGATCCCCGTGTCCATGTTGCACCACATCGCCTTCAGTGGCGCCACCCCGGAGCACCAGTCGCCTGTAGTACAGGGCCAACAGCGCTCCCAGCAGCAGCAGCAGCAGCAGCCCTCCCGCGCCCCTCTTCACCATCATCACCACCACCAGCAGCAGCAGCAGACGGGAAGCACTGTACTGAGGCCCCGACCCACCAGTCTCAGCACCAGCAACAATGTCAGAAGAGAGATGGAGCAGACAGCGGGGGCTGAGCCTTCTACCAGCAGTAACACCGAGAGTAAGGCGCTCAGTCCCCGCGTGACGCATGCTCACGACACCAAGAACCTCCTCGTTGGAACGACAGACGACAAGAAAAAATATGAAGCCATGGGTGCCCGACCCAAGGTGTTGGGCAACCTTCAGACAGGGGTAGGCAAAGGCCTCGGGCTGTTGGAGGACGAGAAGACGGCAAAACACCGAGCGCGTTCCATCCTGGCCAGCGCCATACCCGTTTCCCCAGTGTCAAGCGGCCCTTCCACGCCCTTAGGCACATGCATCAAAACCCCGTCCATACCCAGCATGCCCAAAGGATACATGCCCATCACCTCCACAGTCCTCACCCCCATCAACTTTCGGCCACCCTTTGTGGCCCACAAGCGGCCCTCAACCATGAAGCAAGTTGCTCAGGCAGCCCAGGTCTCCGCGACGCCTAGCAGCTCGTCAACCTCTGCTAAAGGACACAATGGGTCTTCACCGGGCTCCCTATGTGGGGACACGACCACAACCAGCAGTGGCTGTCACTCCACACCTTCCATAACTAAGAATACCACAGTCAGTAACACAACCAACACGGCTCCTGTCACAGTCAGTGAAGAGACTCATAACAAGATAATATCCAGTCAGATAAATGATAGGATTAAGTCTCCCGACGCAGCAAGCCAAGAAAACAAAGTAACAACGGAGAGTGTTCGAAAACACGAGACACAGAGCAGTACAGGTGTAACAGGACGCAGAAGAACAGACGACCCCACATCTAATAGCGTAAGAAGCCAGTCTTCAGACGGCGTAGTCACCAGAATGTCTTGTTCGAGTCCCACCACGACCTTCACTTGTACAAGTCCATCAAACATCACATCGCTCTCTTGTTCAAACGTGACTAACGCGACCACGACGGTGTGTTGCTCCAGCCCGACCACCCACACCACCTCCTCCTCCTCATCTTTACCCAGCATCAGTGCTGCTGGGGTCAACACTGAGGCTGTTTCTGGAGCACCCGGCCACACCTCCGTCAAGGGTATCCAACCTTCCAGCGCCATGACAGCCTTCCAGTCATCATCTCCGTCCACTGGTGAGACTCCAAAATCCAATTCCAACACAGTGTCATCTCACACAGCCGCCGGCGACACTGTATCACAGTCTCACAACGTGTCTGCTCACGACACAACTAGAAACACAAATAATGGTACTATATCAATCATCTCTCCAAACTCCTGCAGCACTACGCTACCTTCACAGACCACCACCACAGACACCACAGCCACCAAGTCCTCCAACACTACCAACAACTCCACAGCCTTCGCTTCCATCACTGTCACCACCACAGCCACGGGCACCAACGTCCCTCCAACAGCTTCTACATACTCTTCGGCAACGTCATCCCGCTCCTCGTCGCCCGGAATATCCCTCACCACATTTGGCCTCAACTCTGAAGGACGAGGCATTCCTGGAGCTATATTTTTCGCTCTGGGCTCAGACCAGAGGGGCGGCCGCAGTCCCCAACCGTGCACCTCTCCGCGCAGGACCTCTAATGCCTCGGTGGGCGTCAAGAGTCCCACGCCAGACGCTGTGACTAGTGGCCAGCCACAGCGAGACACGTTGCCTCCTTCAGGAGTCAAGAGTCCCACGATAGTATTGAATAGCAGCTCCGGGCCAGCAACCGTAAAGGAGGAGCACTGGTGGTCGGTCGAGAGTCCAGATCGCCAAGGAAGTCAAGGAAAAGTGGTCAACTCCACCTGGGTGAGGCTCATGGGAGGCCAGGCAAACAGTCGGCAGGACTCGGGTCTGCCGTGGCGCACCGCCCGGGCCGTGTCGGGTCAGCAACTAAAGAAAGCACGGCGAATCTCTCAAGACGATGCCAACGGCCCTATATCACCCAATAGCGTGTCGTCGTCGACGGCAACTTTCACATATACCCCAGCCGTCAATTCTCCCCCATCGTCGACACTGTCGTCCGCCACCAACTCTGCCGCCTCCTCACCGCCGCCCTCATTTAACCCGCGGTCAAACGACGACCTCAAGTCAATGGCCTCAAAGAACATCGCCTCTGCCATCATAAGTTACGAGTTAGGAAGCAAGTGTGAGAGTCCTGGAAGCGGCTCTGGTGCGCCCGTTGGCTCAGGGAGCAGCCCCGATGGCGTGGCCACGCTTACCCGCCGCCAGCTTGTCTGCCCCTCCTGCCAGATGCTATTCCCGCCAGATAAACATATTAATTTCCTCGACCACTTCGAGACATGCCACGGCCCCGAGTACGCCGATCTTTGAGAATGTTAGCTTCGTGTAAACATGGCAGCTCCTGGACATATGAAATGTGAAATGAGTGGCAGGTTTGCATACAATACAACGCCTATAAGTAATGGGTGGCAGCCCTGCCCACATTACAATTACCTAGGTAATGGATGCAGCCCTGCCCACACTACAGAACGTAGGTAATGGGTAGAACCATGCCCTCACTGCAATTCGTAAGCAATGGGTAGACCCCTGCCCATGCTACAACATCTAGGTAATAGGTACAAACCTGCCCCACACTACAATACGTAAACAATGGGTAGACCCCTGCCCACACTACAAGAAAGGACGCATAAGACCTCCATGTCCTCCAAGAACTTACAGTAGGGCGACTGACATTGACCGCTGGACATTGAAAGTGCCTTAGAAGTCTTCATTGTGATAATGTATACATGTATGTGAGTATTAGGAGCGGTGATAGTGGCCAGCCAAACCTACAGCCGCCTGATACACACTGCCCATTGCATCATTCTTACACTTTGATTGAAGAAAGCTGGACAGCTTTCTTAAACATATCACCTGATGCTTTTATGACCTTGAATTATTGTGTAACTTAAGTTATCATTGGCTCTCCTGACACCCTGCATCACTCACACTTCAACTGTCACTCAACAACCAATTAAACGCGTGCCTTAGCTCACAACCGTGTAACTCATCCTCTCAAAGCCTATTAAGATAAATAACGGCTCACAAACATTAACGTATTCTATCCACCGGACTCGATAGGTTAGGTGGGTTGCTGGGGTTGGTAGTGTCCAGTTAATCTAGAAGGTAGGATTTGTTGACGGAGTGAGCAACAGGGATGAGCATCTCCACTACCAGCTACACGCGTGTATGGGTTGCACCTCAGTCATCTGTATCAACTTCATTTCTCTATAACTTCATACTTCCATACGTCATAGGAACCTGTCTTTGCTATAGCTCATGAAACTGTTAAGTTAAAATATGTTTTCTATTCTTTTCTTTTAACCTTCAACAGTCAGTTCACTCAGTTCGCTGTTTACTCAGAGACTACATCAACGCCCACTCCCACACCAACACTACATCAACGCCCACTCCCACACCAACACTACATCAACGCCCACTCCCACACCAACACTACATCAACGCCCACTCCCACACCATCAACGCCCACTCCCACACCAACACCCCATCAACACCCACTCCCACACCAACACCCCATCAACGCCCACTCCCACATCAACGCCCACTCCCACACCAACACCCAGACGTGTAAACATGGCAGTAGGATTTATACTACTATATTTATATACTGTTTTAAATAGTCTAATTAAATATCCGGCTGGAGGATTATCCACATTACGAAACCACAAAATGGAGTAAATTTTATGTCTACAGAACTTATAAGTGCTTCGATTGTATTAAAAAAATATATTTCTCCATTCCAGTAATTTCGTTATTTCAAAAACTTGAAATAAGTTTGGTTTTATAGAGTTCGCAATTGTCAAGGAACATTTGAACCATCTTGGTAATAACTGCATAACATACATGAATTTTGAACCATTGCCACATAACTGGGTTGTAAATTCTCTGAGTAAGAAAGCGTAACTTAGTACGCGAGTTTAAGTACGTTTAGTGAGACAATAAAAATACATCTCAAAGGGATAGAGTAGCATAGGCTATTTCTACTTTGCTATTTTCTACCTATTTCATATACCTTCGCGATATATGCCTCGCTATAGAAGGGATATCGATCTATAATAATAAATAATAATAATAATAACTGACGTATCTATAATGTCGATACGTATGATCGCTATGACAACTTTTGTCAATAATGAGGGCGGTCAGCCACTTGGTAATGGTGAGAATTAACCATTGCTACACTGCTGTATGAGGTCGAGAACCGCTGGCAGGATGATTCACCCTACTGTATTATAATTCACCGTAGTTTATCATCATTCACCCTACTGTATTATTATTCACCCCTATTGTATCACCATTCACCGTTACTGTAACATCCTTCTCAATCACTCTAGTCTTCAACTTCTAACCTTGAACCGAATCTTACTGGTTTAGCATAACCTTGCCTACCCTATCTACAGCCTGGAATACTGTAAGGGGTGTCGTTAGGGCCTGTGCTCACTAGGCCATGGTTCCTTTCTTCATAGGTCGTGCCTCTTATCTCCGGAAGCAGTCCTGTGACAATCTTCTGGAGTGGTTTCTTTTATGTGCTTTGCTATGTGTGTGTATGTGTGTGTGTGTGTGTGTGTGTGTGTTACAATGAATGGTTTACAAAGAGCAGAGCGTGAAGTGAATGGTGTATATAGTATCTGTTAATAGTACCTTAAAAAATCGTCGGTCATATATGCATATCAGTGGTTAGTAATGTGCTTGTCTGTCGCCCCTGACTCGTAGCCCCTATATGACAGTGTTATCAAAGCCCTCGTCTATGTATTTGAATACATTTATGAATTACCTTATATATAATGTATATATATTTATGTGTATGTATATATATATATATGTGTGTTGGCTATATGTATATATATATACATATATATTTATATAACTTATATCTAATATATAAATATATATATTAAACTAAAGAGGTATTGTTTCAGTGGTCCCTTATTGCGGTTACTTAAGTCTCCCGTCTTCCAGACTATGATAAGAAAAACATGAGCATAACGCGAAAAATAATGATAAGTGTAATGACAGATATAAAACAAATAATTGTTGAGAGAAGTAGCCTAAAAATCCGCATATACTGAACAAGGAGTTACAACAACGGGTAAAATGATGCTTCTTAACACTATATATATATATCCAATCTCCTTGTTCACTACGTCAGTTACAGAGTCCAGCTCTACAACCCGTCCTTAAGAGTCTATTCCATCCAGCGGTCGACCCCAAAGACGCATTCACCAATTTTAAAATGATGTTTATTCAAAATAGGAATTTTCTGAAATATGAATTAATATTGTTATATATTGTGCATATTTAGCCATTGTGTGGTTAGGTTAGGTGTTTTAGGTTCTGTTGACTGTGTGTATTTGTAGTACGTGGGTGAAGCATTTGCATTTACCTCTGAGACCGTGAGAATGTCTTACCTTAGCTAGGCTGGGGCGTCGTGGGCCGCGTCTCGCTTCTAAACTTTGCTCTATTATGATGTCTACTGTCCAGGAAAAAGCCTTTTTTATCCTCTTCAGAGGGCGGAAGACCATCATTATCCTAATATGATGCCGTGTGATGGTGGTTTAGTTGATTCCTCAGCGGTACCGTGGTTTTCAGCGGGAGAGACGCCGTGCGGCTCACCAGCTGACGCCATGTTGTCCTGGGGCCAGATTCACGCATGCACTTACGAACGTATACATCTTTCCTCAATATTTGACGGCTTTAGTTACACTTATTAAACAGTTTACAAGCATGAAAACGTCCCATTTAACTGTTGTTATTGTTATAAACAGCCTCCTGGTGCTTCGAAGCTCATTAACTGTTTAATAATTGTAAACAAAGCCGCCAAAGATTGAGAAAAGATGTACAGGTTCGTAAGTGCTTTCGTGAATCTGGGCCCTGCCTCCTAACCTAACTCTAAAGTTACCCACTGATGCAAAGAAAACCCGATATGAACCGCTATTTTTTTATAGTACTTTGTATTCTGTACGTTGGGGACCATAACACACTAAATGACAAGTGCTAGTTGAGAGGAGAGGTTGTACAAGAACATTTGATTTGAAACAACCATTCTTAGCGTAGTCAGCTATTTCAAAATATGCTATACTCGAGTAACGTTAAATCAAAGAGGAATCAATGTTGTTTGCCCATATTTGCCTGATGGTATTAGCTAGACATATAATTCTGCAAATTTGTTTGTGGGTATATAGGTCTGCCCTGCCACATTAAACTCAGAACTTACTACTAAAACCATTTAATAACCTATCCACATTAGTATATATAGCCTAGCCTAATACAAATATCAACCCCCCCCCTCCCTCCCAACACACACATATTAATAATGTGAATTAATATGTATATACCACGAAGAAATTAACACGTGATGAACAATGTGACAGTGTCAGACCATGAAGGAAGGATAAAAATAGGAATTTCCTTAAGTACTTTCGTATTTAATAATACATCTTCAGAAGGGTTATTAACGGATTCCCACATTGTTTATCACGTTAATTTCTTCGTAATTTACACACAATGTCAGAATGTCCCCGACAAAAAGAATTATTATTATCATTTATATTTCGTTTGCTCGCTGATATTATATACAACGAATACGTTGGTTATATAACGATATGTATTTTGTAAATATATATATATATAAGATATTGTTATTATGAGGCATGTTTAGTTTTCAGTTTGTTTTCAGCCAGAGGAATATATTCGTCTCAATACATAATACAGTATAATAAAATAATCTTAAATTATATTAAATTCATTTATTATCCTCCACGCTACAAAAAAATATTGTTGAAACTCAAAACGAAGTTTTGCATATAACGTCAATTAGCTATAATCCTCAAATTATAATTATTGATAAAACTTTAATAATTTACCAATTTTTAATAAATCATCATGAATTTGCACAACTTATTACCATAATACAAGATTTTAATTCTGCAGCCCATATCGCTTCGCATATCTTCGGTATCGGGGTTTTAATCAATAATAATTATGAATAGCAAACAAAAAGTATATCACTACCTTCACTCAAGTGTCAAGTGAATGGTAGTATATCATTCAGAATGATATATTACCAAAATCTTAGCCAAGTATTCCAGGGTCGCGTACCGTGTGTATAAATTAAATGGGTATAAATTGGTTTAAGTTTAGATTTAAGGACGCCCTGGGTAAATACTGGTACAATAACAGGGGGGTGTTGATTTGTGGAACCAATTACCGCGTAACATAATAGAAGTAGTATTGATTGTTTCAAGCGTAGGTTAGACATATATATGAATGATTGGGTGGTTATAAATATGAACTGCCTTGTATGGGCCAATAGGCCTTCTGCAGTTACCTTCAGTCTTATGTATAGTACCTTCAGGTGATTGTACCCCCCCCCCCACCTGGGTTGGGAGGGGAAGAATTTCCGTTGCTTGATATATAAGTGAAAATTGTATGTAAACAGTTCATAAATGTAAATCGCTTTGCATAAGGAATATTAGGGTTCAGTCCCTGAAAACATTGTGAATTTGTAACCTTTTTTTTTCCACCATTCACACAATTGATTGATTGATGAAGGTTAAGCAGCCAAGGAGGAGGCACGGGCATGAATAGCCAGTAAGTCATACAATGGGAATGAGGTGCATAATATACTGAAGAACACACACAAAAAGACTTAACTTTCAGGTGTGTGGGGACGCGGCTGGTGTGGTGAGGCAGGGCGCTGTAAACACGTCATTACCACTCTTCAGCAACACAGGTTAACGCCTCGCATTGTATCATTGATAATGGCTCACACACACACATACGTCAACACGCAGCCGGTCAGCAACAACAGGGGAGGGGCAGAAACGCCCACACCACCTGGCGACAAAAACGGCAACCAACTCAAACCACCAGAAGCCAGGCGACATGTCTGTACCTCACGGCAGCTCTAGGTCGACTCATAAACAGTGTAACTGGTGGACCAAACCACACACTAGAAAGTAAAGGGACAACGACGTTTCGGTCTGTCCTGGACTATTCTCAAGTAGATTGTGAGTGGTCCAGGACGGACCGTGACGTTGTCGTCCCTTCACTTTCTAGTGTGTGGTTTGGTCAACATATTTTAGTCACGTTATTGTGACTCCTCGTCTGTAATGTAACTGGTCCTCAGGCTAATTGTGTCCAGGATTCGGCAACTCCAAGACGTATTCATTAATATCAACATATTGTGTATTTAAATAGGTTTATTCTCAGTTATACATTAATATTATTATATATTAAAGTTCTAGGTATAGTTAGATGTAGGCTAGGTTAGGTGATTAGGTTCTGTTGGCAATTATTTGTGTAGTCGGAAGGTGAAGCATTTACTCTTTTTGATTCGAGCAGAGGTCGTCAGCGAAGCACTGTTCGAACATCATCACTTGAGTCACTTGTAAACCGGTTTTTCATTCATAAACAAGGGGGTTTGGTGGCTGGATAAACGAGCATTTAGCCTTTGTTGAAGAGGACGGGCTGCAATTTAAACGTACTGTGTATTCAAAATGTCTGAATTGAACAGAGGACGTGAGTGAAGCTATGTTCGAGAAAAGTTCGAACATCATCAGTTTTGAGTCGTTTGCAATGCGTTTTTCATTAATAGATTGGGGATTTGGCAGCTGAATTAACGAGCATTTCCCCATTGTTTCTAAAGATAAACTGACAAATGACCAAATGATTGTTAATCCAGCCACCAAACTAAATGTTTATGAATAAAAAAAAACACTTCACACATGACTCATAACTGATTATGTTCGAGCGATTCTTGAACTGTGATTCACTCATTTCTATGTTCAAATCGAACCGCTATAATACTTTTATCCCGTCTTTATCTACAAAGCCAATATTCATTCCCTACAGCCGACAAGCCCCCCCCCCTTCCTGTTTATGAGTGTAAAACACGGAAGTGATGATGTTCGAACATTTCTCGAACAGTCCTTTGCTAACGACTTCTGTTCAAATCGCAACTCTATAATTACATCACTCACAGAAACACAGTTATAGTTACTGCCGACAGAAACTATAAATATGCTAATATATATTATTCATTTATATTTGAGAGAATTCATATTGTGAATAAAACAGCATGTTTATATTAATGAATGCGTGTGTGGGCTGTGGGGTCGGCCGCTGGATGGATTGGACATATCCTAAGGACGGGTTCATTTCCATGTACTGCGAATATAAATAATTGCCAGCAGAACAAAAACACATAACATCCTAGGCCTAACTATGCACGAAATTTAAATATACATTACACAAATATTATTATATTTAATAAAATATAGTTTCGGGTTAAACAGTCCGTTAATAGTGAGGAATGTGTCTTTGGGGTCGACCACATGCTGAACACTCATAGCCTGGGGAGGGGGTTGAACACGCACGCACGCAAACACACACACACACACGCCAGACTAGTACCCGAGCTGAGAGGTATGAGCTACGAGGAGAGACTACGGGAATTAAACCTCACTTCGCTGGAAGACAGAAGTTAGGGGGGACATGATCACCACATTCAAGATTCTGAAGGGAATTGATAGGGTAGATAAAGGCAGGCTATTTAACACAAGGGAAACACGCACAAGGGGACACAGGTGGAAACTGAGTGCCCAAATGAGCCACAGAGATATTAAAAAGAACTTTTTTAGTGTCAGAGTGGTTGACAAATGGAATGCATTAGGCAGTGATGTGGTGGAGGCTGACTCCATACACAGTTTCAAGTGTAGATATGATAGAGTTCAATAGGCTCAGGAACCTGTACACCAGTTGATTGACAGTTGAGAGGCGGGACCAGAGCCAAAGCTCAGCCCCCGCAAGCACAAATAGGTGAGTACAAATAGGCGAGTACACACACACACACACACACACACAGGAGAGGTCCTTGTTGCTGAGTGGACAGCACTCGGGTGTTGTAGTCCTAAGGACCCGGGTTCGATTCCCGGCCGAGGCAGAAAGAAAACAGTTTCTTTCATCTGATTCCCCTATTCACCTAGCAGTAAATAGGTACCTGGAAGTTAGACAGCTGCTATGGGCTGCTTCCATAGCAGCTGTCTATGGAAGCAGCCCATATGCTGTTCCAACTTTTTATGGTTGGAAAAAAGACTCCAACCGATCAACCAAAAGGGATCCAAGAGCTAATAGCTCGATTCTGCAGGCACAAATAGTAAATACAAATACTAAACACACACACACACACACATGAACAAATCCACAAGGGCCGTGACGAGGCTTCGAACCTTCGCCCGAGAGCATCCCAGACGCTGCCCTAATCAACTGAGCTATTTCTGTGTATAACACACACACACATATATTGGTTCTCATGGTTCACCTTATTCATAAGCCAATTTGTGTGTGGAATTCATCAGGAGGTTATCTTGAGATGATTTCGGGGCTTTTAGTGTCCTCGCGGCCCAGTCCTCGACCAGGCCTCCACCCCCAGGAAGCAGCCCGTGACAGCTGACTAACACCCAGGTACCTATTTTACTGCTAGGTAACAGGGAGTAAATCAACACATAACAGTCTACAGCGAATTGACATTAATAATGAATTATCACCACTACAATAATCTTTCACAGAGACATAACATTTTCAAATTAAATATCTCCATATGCAGGCGATGAGTCACAATAACGTGGCTAAAGTATGTTGACCAGACCATACACTAGAAGGTGAAGGGACGACGACGTTTCGGTCCGTCCTGGACCATTCTCACAATAGACTTGAAAATGGTCCAGGACGGACCGAAACGTCGTCGTCGTCCCTTCACCTTCTAGTGTGTGGTCTGGTCAACATCAATAAATATCTCCATATAAAAAAACTGAGAAATACCAGCTAACTTGTGAAGGAAAATATTTAATTAAATTCCGATGCTATTTTGCTGTCTAGTCCAATTAAATATTGTAATAAACATACTTAATATTTTCCATATTTACACTTAAAATGTATGATCATTATACCGCAGTTGAACATTATATTCCAGTGTACATGTACTAAAATATACATGAACTGCAAATGTACATTTATTGCAATATAATGAGATATACAATGCATCTTGAAATATGCATTGCATAATCTTGACAGCTCTGCAGTGCACATGCATTTTAGTTTGAACAAATCTGCAAAATGCATTTTATTATATATGGGATAATGTTGAAGCTTTAAATCATACTTATTTACAATTATCTAAGACAAATAAAGTAATCCAGCTTAAAACTAGCAAATGTACTGACACTTAACCTGACATAAAAATCACTGGCCAAAAAAAATACATACCAACAAACACACAGCAGCTTTGTGCGGTGCTTAATATTTCTTGTACATTTGGAGGAAAAACCATTTGACATAACCTTAAACTACACAGTGTAACACGATTTTTATTTCTGGGTAGTAAAGTTATTTCCTAATTTCTCATATATAAAAAAGGGCAGAAAATGGAGATATATTCTCCACAAATTTTGCTCTTGTGACTAGTAAGTCATATTTTGAAATTGACGTTTCCAATGAGAAAATAGAGAAATTAGGCTAATTTGAAGCTTCTCGTTTTTACTGATGTCCCTGTTGTATCAAAGGCAAAGATAAGAGGGAGACTTGGCCAAACAGGCCGGAGACCCCTCAGGCATGCCACAGTTTTGAAGGCGATGAGTCACAATAACGTGGCTGATGTTAACCAGACCACACACTAGAAGGTGAAGGGACGACGATGTTTCGACACAATCGACTTGAGAATGGTCCAGGACGGACCGAAACGTCGTCGTCCCTTCACCTTCTAGTGTGTGGTCTGGTCAACATACTTTAGCCACGTTATTTTGACTCATCGCCTGCACGTGGCTGAAGTAAGTTGACCAGACCACACACTAGAAGGTGAAGGGACGACGACGTTTCGGTCCGTCCTGGACCATTCTGAAGTCGATTGTGTGAAAAAAACCCACAGTTTTGAAGTCTGTGATGATCTTCCTGCCGTACTCATCATGCATCAAGGCCTCCAGCAAGGTCTTTATGCTGCTGTAATCCTCTTTGAGGTGCAGCCAGTGAACCAGATGAAGAGTCGGGTATTTGTCCCCCATTATGGAGTTACTCCAAGTTTACAAATCCACAAGGGCCGTGACGAGGATTCGAACCTACGTCCGGGAGCATCCCAGACACTGCCTTAATCGACTGAGCTACGACAGTCGATTATTTGTTCATTTGATGCATCACGTTAGTGTGATCTCTGTGTGTGATACTCCAAGTTTACTCAGCACTGATTCTATGAAATGTTGAGGAAAATAGATAAATTTCGCAATATTTCTGTCCTGGTCACAAACGCAAAGTTTGTGGGGTAATAATATCCATTTTCTATACATTTTCTCTATACAATTGCTTATGCCTCATAAGCAATTTGTAAATAATACTTACCACCCAGAATTGTTTTTTGTTACAGATCATTAAACTTAAGAGGTAATAAGTCAAATCAGCAATACATATGGCGGTCTGAGACACTTCCAACTGAGTGCCTCGTTTACTAGCTGGAGTAAAACAATAACATCATGGCAAAATCCTGCCATAATAACACAATGGTCATATCCTGCCATGACAATAACATCATGGCCATATTGTGTCATGTTGAACATAAACTAGAACAATTACCGAGGTGGGCCACCAAGGTTAATGTGGACCGCTACATGTCAGTTGTCAACACACTGTTAGCTTAGCTACATGCTGCTCCAGAGCAAATTATTTGAAAACCATTAAACAAAAATCTTCTAAACTGTTAAATAATTTATAATGTTTATATATATATATATATATATATATATATATATATATATATATATATATATATATATATATATATATATATATATATATATATATATATATATATATATATATATATATATTGCTGCAGTTGTGCTAAACTAAACCTATTATCCTAAACTTATCTGTATGATACCATGAAAAATATTACAAACACTCCATTAGTGAATATTGTGAGTTTGATATATTGACTTTGATGGCGCTTCAACAGTGTATGCTTCTATGGGCTACAGACTGGTTCACAAAAGATTGTACTAGTCTCCCTGTGGACACCGTTGGCTTAATTGAAATCCTCAGATTTGGCAAAACTGTAATTAATTTTGTCAATAAAGATGTTAATGATAATAATAACCGTTGGTCTCTTTCAACCCAACCCGTCCTCTTAAAAATAACGTCACTTTTGGCTGGTATGCGCGGCGCTATGGCCAAATTTGGACGTAATTTGAAATGAGATCGACTCACAAAAGTGACGTACTGTTCCGTTTTCTGTTTGAGTCGTCCGGCCCTGCTCGGACAGCTATTCAACCAACGGTGTCCACTAGGCTTATGACATACAATTTTTTATCAAAAAACAGAAACTTCTTTCATACGTGTAAGCATTCAATTTATAACAAGTTTTACATTCTCTGATTGTCTTTATATCTGTTTTGGTTAAATTATATTTATCGGTGACTTTCGGCTGTGTTCTTCATGCAAGTAGTCTAAAGTTACTTGGCACAGTTAACAGCCTATGACTCTTCTCCTGTTTGACCTACGTATGACAACGTGAGGCTGACCTCTGACAGGATTGTCACACAAGGAGGCACTGACTGCAACAATTCAACCCGTTCTCGCACTTTCGTATAGTCAATATTGACTTATTAAATACGTGCATATGTGACATACTAATTTATTGTGAATATTTTAGTTTACATTGAAAAGCTTCATAGAAAACACCGACCTTACCTAACCTTCTTAGTATGTTAAGATAAGCATCTTATTGCTTCGTAATTACAATTATTACTTAACCTATACCTATAATAGGTTATGAAGCTTATCAAGGTAAACTAAAATATTCACAATAAATTAGTATGTCACATATGCACATATTTAATAAGTCAGTATTGACTATACGAAACTGCGAGAACGGGTTGAACAATTAGCCCTTAACCTGAACACACTTCATTAATGAACAGAACGAGTCTCACAATGCCCACGATTAAATTAATACCTCGGAGCATACACCAACCCGTTCTCGCACTTCCTTACAGTCAATATTGGCTTATTTAATAAGTGCATATGTGACATACTAATTGATTGTGAATATTTTAGTTTACCGTGAAAAGCTTCATAGAAAACACCGACCTTACCTAACCTATCAATGGTATAGGTTTAAGTAATATAATTGTAATTAAGAAGCAATAAGATGCTTGTCTTAACATACTAAGAAGGTTAGGTGAGGTCGGTGTTTTCTATGAAGCTTCTCAAGTTAAACTAAAATATTCACAATAAATTAGTATGTCACATATGCACTTATTAAATAAGCCAATATTGACTATAAGCAAGTGCGAGAACGGGTTGCATACACCCACTGGCCGTACATGCTTCAATATTTCATGTAATATAAACTATGATCAACATAATCGACTGATATACACTTTGAAAAAATAATGGAAACATACAATTTTTCAGACCTTACACAATACTCCAGCTGACCAGAGGGCCAGATTCACGAAGCAGTTACGCAAGCACTTACGAACCTGTCCATCTTTTCTCAATCTTTGGCGGCTTTGTTTACAATTATTAAACAGTTAATGAGCTCCGAAGCACGAGGAGGCTGTTTATAAGAATAGCAACAGTTGATTGATAAGTTTTCATGTTTGTAAACTGTTTAATAAATGTAACCAAAGCCGTCAAAGATTGAGGAAAGATGTACACGTCCGTAAGTGCTTGCGTAACTGCTTCGTGAATCTGGCCCCTGGAAGATCGTTTCTCCCTTCTACCCATCACAAAAGCATATATTAATACTCTGTACTCTGTGATTAAAAGATTCAAAAGTTCCTAAATTTCCTCTTAACATGTTAATATTATTATTTAAAATGTATTCAACCATTCATATTGGCAGAAATGTATTTGTTTACAATCTTAATTACAATTTGTAGTAATAAAACCCAAAAGGGGTTCAGGGTTGCCAGCGAGAGTTGTGGGTGTGTGGAGCGTCGGGAGGAAAGCAGGGCGGGACGCAGGGCGGGACGCAGGGCGGGACGCAGGGCGGGACGCAGGCCGGGGCACAGGGCGGGACGCAGGCCGGGGCACAGGGCGGGGCACAGGCCGGGGCACAGGGCGCCGGAAGCAGCCGCAGGTCAGGGTACGCACTTGACCCATTACGATAGATTCTTTGTAGATTCTGTAGTGACGAAGATGACACTGTCCGCTCTAATATCTGCAGAGGGAAACACATTATAATGTAGATCAACTCTAATCATATCCTTTCATGAGCAAAAGAGTACAAATTGTGAGAAAAGTAACTAATATTGTGGGATATTTTGAGATGACAGTGTACCAAGAGGCCCCAAGCAGATGGCGCCACATGGACCTGTGCTGAGTGTCCACGCGGCTGTGGGAAGCAACAGACACCGCCTCCCTACTGGGGTAAAGCCTTCATGGTTCTCCTGTTGATGAGCACTGACAAGATGATGGCACAGCGGCACACACCCAACTGATCCAGGGTTCGATGCCCGGGCAGGACAAGACGTCTGGTCAAGTTTCCTTATATATATGACGCCTCTATTCAGCTGGTGGTAAACTGCTTCTTGGGCGTTAGTCTACTGTTGAGGGTTGTTTCTTGAGAAAGGTGAGTCGCTGCCCCTGATTATGAGAAACCAATCGTGTCCCATTAAACAATTACCTAACTCTAAACAGCATCTGAGTAAGGTTATTCTTTTAGCCATTCTAGTAATATACAGATCAGGAAATATTACAGCCCCTTTTGTAGCATAAAATATTAACCTTACGGAGATGGTAATCAAAGGTAGATAATTGATACAAAATGACACAATCGTTATCATCAAAGCAAGAGTCTCTGATAGAGCTCATCATCTGTGGATAGAATATAGAGGGTGGCTGTGTTACCTTCTAAAGCCACAGGTAAACAAAGCCGCATGGCCATGTGGCTTTGTTTACCTGTGGCTTTAGAAGGTAACACAGCCACCCTCTATATTCTATCCACAGATGATAGAATATAGAGTAAGCAGTTTACCACCAGCTTACTTTGTTTAAGCAAAGTAAACATGGCCATGTGGCACCGCTGCCAGGGTTCTATAACAATACACAAAGACACTATGGGAATATCCACAGAGAAATGTACTCTGCGTCTCACAGTATACACTTAAGTGTTGACTGTAGTCATGATCTTGGTTAAATAGATATATAGACAGAACAAATGGCATTTAAGATGCAAGAAAATGATTTACAAGACTAGGTTAGTTTAGTCATGTTAATGCAGAAAAGCTTGTAATTGTTTACATAACATTTTGGCTGTATTTTGACATTTTGTGTTTGATATACATTTTGGATACAAATTAAGGACTTGAGTATGAGAGGAGATGGGTGACTGTGGCTCACCTCTCCCCAATACTTCTCTCCGACAGCTTCCAGGTCGCACGACGCACTGTTGAGGGCTGCTACAGGTAGTCTCCCGTTGGGTAGGTGTCGGGGCGTTGCGTTACAGCTGTGCGGCGCGGACCTCGGTGTAGCAGCGGGACAGTTGCCGGCGTGAGTGACGGTGTTGTGGTGGGGGTAAGGCAGGTGTGGAGCCCCACCGTGCTGCGACACCTGCCCCAGGCACACCTCCTCGCTCTCCTCGTAGTACACGTTCCCGCAACACACCTGATTGGTTGATGAGTGATGATTAAGTCACGCAGGAGGTGGCACGGGCATGAATAACCCGTAAGACAGCATACACACCTGACGGCACTCTCAAACTCACTTCCTCGACTCTTTCACTTACTTCAAAACATCATTTTGAGTAATAATCTAACCCACACATGAAAAGAAAGAAGTGACGACGTTTCGGTCCGTATTGGACACTTATGTGACGACGTTTCGGTCCGTATTGGACACTTATGTGACGACGTTTCTGTCCGTCCTGGACCCTTATCAAGTCCAAGACGGACCGAAACGTCACCTATTTTTTGTGTTTATTTGGCTGTCTAAATTCTCAGCCACATTATTGGACTTGTTTTCGTCATTACTTTCATTCATCTTAATCTTTACTAATCTACACTATATCTTAATCTACATGACATCCCAAGGCGAAAATAAACAATGAGTCCTTGAGGACGCGAACATCATGCGGGGTACAAAAGAATAGGGACACGGACACTACTGTGTGGAGGAAAAGAAGGGAACTTTCAATAGAAGGCACCAAGCCATTACGAATACATAGCACTTGGAACGGATCAGGATAAGGATCTGGGATGGGACGGGGGAAAGGAATGGTGTTTAACCACTTGGACGGTCGGGGATTGAACGCCGACCTGTATGATGCTAGACCGTCGCTCTACAGTCCAGCCCAAGTGGTTATGTAGAGGGTGAGAGTGCTCTACAGATGGGTAATTGAAATTGACTTGAGAATGGTCCAGGACGGACCGAAACGTCGTCGTCCCTTCACCTTCTAGTGTGTGGTCTTGTCAACATACTTTAGCCACGTTATTGTAACTCATCGCCTGCATGGGTAACTGAAAGCAACCAGATACACACATTCCTCAATATCACAGCCAGTATTTTCCCCGTGTGTGCGTGAGAGATATGTGGAGTGATGTGTAACTTGTGACATAAGAGGATACGAACCCGGTTGTGAAGTGTCTCCTCCGTGGCCCGGCGGAATGACGCCGAGAGCAACCATAAGATGAAGATCACTACCACTCCTCCGCCGACACTCACCACCCACACCCCGTAGTCTAAGATGCCAGGGATCTGTGGGCACAAGAACACCCGTCACTCACACGTAATAGTGTATTAAAGTATAATGCTTCGAAGCTCTAATTATTTGTATAAGAAACAATTACGATGATAGTGAGTATAGTGGTGCTGGGGGGGGGGGGTGTGAATGGTGATGAATATTGTGTTGTGAGAGTGATGGTGATAGGGGATGGTGAGAGAAGTGACCAACGTGAGGTTCAGAAGGTGATGGTGGATGGTGAGAGAGGTGACCAACGTGAGGTTCAGAAGGTGATGGTGATGGTGGATGGTGACTGACCCTGGAGTTAGTGCAGGCGGCGATGATCTGCCGGAGGGTCCAGGGTGTGATAGTGATGATGAAGGATAGTGACACCACCGCCATCACTCTGCAGTTCCTCAGTCGCTCCTCACGCTCCTCCAACATGGCCTGCAACACCACACATGTTACCCCCAACATGGCCTGCTACACTACACATGTTACCTGCAACATGACCTACAACACCACATATGCTACACCTGCCGCCACGATAACTATCACATATAATCACTCTAAAATATGAGTTGTATTTACAAATGACAACATTACAAGTGCATAAAGTGTGACCTGCTGGAAGGAAGGAATTATCAAGGGAAAGCGCCAAGCCATTACGACTATATAGCACTTGGAAGGGGTCAGGATAAGGATTTGGGATGGGACGGGGGAAAGGAATGGTGCCCCAACCACTTGAATGGTCGGGGATTGAACGCCGACCTGCATGACGCGAGACCGTCGCTCTACCGTCCAGCCCAAGTGGTTGCGGTGTGACCTGCTGGAGTGAATGTCCTGGAGAGGTGATAGCACCCAACTGACTCTCAAATGCAAGGCATTTCACTTCTAATCCTAAGTTAACCTCTCCTGCTTCAGTAATTACCAGCATTAATAACACTGAGGACGAATATATGGAGAGTGTAATTCTATTAGACATCAATTTATTATCAATATATACTACTGTAAATGGGTCATCAATAACTGTTAATGTGGTAGTTTATCTCACTGAAGCCGTCAGCGGCACTTAACAGTCACTTTATTCTCTAACAACAGGTACCTAACAGGTGTGTAACGTGTTCCTGCACGGACGCATACCATCACAATGGTCGTATTATTCAACCCGCTGGTGCTGCCTTGTCTTGAGTACCTCTACCTCTCCATGGCCGCGGCCCGGGCCTCGTGGGGTAGAAGAACTCATAGAACCTCATTCAGGTACAATCCAGGTAGCAGTTATGTAACGGTTACAGCATGAAGGGTTAGCATTATCCTGACACTGTACAGGTAAATCCTCCCGGACCCAGACATTCTACAAGTTATTGATTATCACTGATAATCTCCGGCGACTTTTGCCTTCGTGGATGCGAATCATCTTCCTGCGGCTCACGGAGGTCTGTCTATGTGATCTGCTTCAGGAGTGCCGTCTTAGTATACCCTTAGTATACTTTATATAACTTAGTATACCTTCACGCTATGTTCTGGTGTTCATTTCTCACCTCCAGAGTTCTCTTGTTAATTTATTAATCTTTGCAACAACATGTACCCAGTCCATAGTGGTAACTTTGTTTATTGTTCATCACTCGCCTCCAGCAGAACTCCACCAGGGCTCCACCACTAACCTTCTCCACCAGGGCTCCACCAGGGCTCCAGCAGGGCTCCACCACTAACCTTCTCCAGCAGGGCTCCACCAGGGCTCCAGCAGGGCTCCACCACTAACCTTCTCCACCAGGGCTCCACCAGGGCTCCAGCAGGGCTCCACCACTAACCTTCTCCACCAGGACTCCACCAGGACTCCACCAGGACTCCAGCAGGGCTCCACCAGGGCTCCACCAGGGCTCCAGCAGGGCTCCACCACTAACCTTCTCCAGCAGGGCTCCACCAGAACTCCACCAGGGCTCCACCACTAACCTTCTCCACCAGGGCTCCACCAGGGCTCCAGCAGGGCTCCACCACTAACCTTCTCCAGCAGGGCTCCACCAGAACTCCACCAGGGCTCCACCACTAACCTTCTCCACCAGGACTCCACCAGGACTCCACCAGGACTCCAGCAGGGCTCCACCAGGGCTCCACCAGGGCTCCAGCAGGGCTCCACCACTAACCTTCTCCAGCAGGGCTCCACCAGAACTCCACCAGGGCTCCACCACTAACCTTCTCCACCAGGACTCCACCAGGACTCCACCAGGGCTCCAGCAGGGCTCCAGCAGGGCTCCACCACTAACCTTCTCCACCAGGACTCCACCAGGACTCCACCAGGACTCCACCAGGGCTCCAGCAGGGCTCCACCACTAACCTTCTCCACCAGGGCTCCACCAGGGCTCCAGCAGGGCTCCACCAGGGCTCCACCACTAACCTTCTCCACCAGGACTCCACCAGGACTCCACCAGGACTCCACCAGGGCTCCAGCAGGGCTCCACCACTAACCTTCTCCACCAGGGCTCCACCAGGGCTCCAGCAGGGCTCCACCACTAACCTTCTCCACCAGGACTCCACCAGGACTCCACCAGGGCTCCACCAGGGCTCCAGCAGGGCTCCACCACTAACCTTCTCCACCAGGACTCCACCAGGACTCCACCAGGACTCCACCAGGGCTCCAGCAGGGCTCCACCACTAACCTTCTCCACCAGGGCTCCACCGAGGATCTCCGGGGTACTGACGGTGGCGCAGACGAGGCGCTGGAGGGAGGTGGCCCGGGCCATGTGAAAGACAGTGCCGTAGCAGTACATCGTCACCTGCGGACCAGACAACGTCTTAATGGCAAGTACACCTTGGGAAGTACACGCTGGAACAAGTACACGCTGGGGACAAGTAGACCCCGGAAAGTACACCCTGGGAAGTACAAGGTGTAACTCATCACAGTAGCAGACAGCGTAGTAACTCACCATGGTGGTAGGGAAGTAGACGACGCAGACAGCGCAGTAACTCACCATGGTGGTAGGGAAGTAGATGACGCAGACAGCGCAGTAACTCACCATGGTGGTAGGGAAGTAGACGACGCAGACAGCGCAGTAACTCACCATGGTGGTAGGGAAGTAGACGACGCAGACAGCGCAGTAACTCACCATGGTGGTAGGGAAGTAGACGACGCAGACAGCGCAGTAACTCACCATGGTGGTAGGGAAGTAGACGACGCAGACAGCGCAGTAACTCACCATGGTGGTAGGGAAGTAGACGACGCAGACAGCGCAGTAACTCACCATGGTGGTAGGGAAGTAGACGACACACAGCGTAGTAACTCACCATGGTGGTAGGGAAGTAGACGACGCAGACAGCGCAGTAACTCACCATGGTGGTAGGGAAGTAGACGACGCAGACAGCGCAGTAACTCACCATGGTGGTAGGGAAGTAGACGACGCAGACAGCGCAGTAACTCACCATGGTGGTAGGGAAGTAGACGACGCAGACAGCGCAGTAACTCACCATGGTGGTAGGGAAGTAGACGACACACAGCGCAGTAACTCACCATGGTGGTAGGGAAGTAGACGACACACAGCGTAGTAACTCACCATGGTGGTAGGGAAGTAGACGACGCAGGCCAGCAGAATGGTCTTGGCATTGAGGGTGTGGTAGGGCTCACAGGTGTGGCTGGAGACGTGGTTGAAGTAGAAGTGTGGAGTTGGGAGGTAGACGGCAGCGTGGAGGCCAGCACACGCCAACCACGACCCCACCATCGCCACCACACATATCTGCCGAACCAGAAAAGGTGGTGAGATTACGGGCTATTCATGCCCGTGCCACCTTTTGGGTGGCAGACGGGAGACATCTCCCGTCACGCAGGGTGCAGTCGCACCTCCGCAGATCTCCAGTATCAGCTCTTGATACTGGTAATGGCTTAAAAGGGCCACCTCTTACGGGATATTCATGTCCGTGCCACCTTTTGGGTGGCTAAATCTTCATCAATCTTTTGGGTGGCTTAATCTTCATCAATCAGGTGGTGAGAGGGGGGAAGGTGTGGAAGCCACACCCAGCCTGCCGGGTGTGGCTTTTCTTTCAACAGAAGGAGAACAGAAACAATCAAGATGTTATTACCACAGAAAAGAAGCAATAGAGACGTTATTACCACAGAAAAGAAGCAATCAAGATGTTATTACCACAGAAAAGAAGCAATAGAGACGTTATTACCACAGAAAAGAAGCAATCAAGATGTTATTACTAGTGACAAAATTTCCAGTGAATTGAGCAGGAAGAGAAGATTGTGTTCCACCCTGTTTAGCATAGGCGGTACACATACATGGGGACACTGGTGTACTCTAAGCGGTCATGTTCCAATGCATTTCCGTGGAAACCTGCGCACAAAAGTCGATTGAGGGTTTCAAAGGCGGGTCCAAATAGTTGAGGCTCGTCCCCTGCAAGTACAACTAGATGAGCACAACTAGATGCGTACACAGATGTTGTTGTTATAGATTAAGCTACTCGGAACAAGTTCCAAGTAGCACAGGCTATGGTGAGCCCGTAACTTACTGGTAAGCCCGTAACTTCTTGCCCCATAGGAGCGGGGCAAGAAGCACGGGCTATGGTTAGCCTCGTGGACGGGAGATGTCTCCCGTCATGCGTACACACATCTCGGGGGACCATACAGTAGTCAGGAGAGATGTGCACAACCACTCCCACTCCATCGTGCAAAGGAAAGTGTTTATGGCAGGTTATCTTCTTGAGGTTATCTTGAGATGATTTCGGGGCTTTTTAGTGTCCCCGCGGCCCGGTCCTCGACCAGGCCTCCACCCCCAGGAAGCAGCTCGTGACAGCTCACTAACACCCAGGTACCTATTTTACTGCTAGGTAACAGGGGCATAGGGTGAAAGAAACTCTGCCCATTGTTTCTCGCCGGCGCCTGGGATCGAACCCAGGACCACAGGATCACAAGTCCCGCGTGCTGTCCGCTCGGCCGACCGACTCCCTGGATTTGGGTGTGCAAAAGAGTGGAATATCTAGAACACCTTACACCGAAGTAACTTAGTTTTAAATTTCAAACGGTGTAGAGAACTTACCAATGCTATCACGTCCAAAATTAAGCTGAAGGACGAAATTAATTTACACATAGTGGGCATGTTGACCAGACCACACACTAGAAGGTGAAGGGACGACGACGTTTCGACTTGAGAATGGTCCAGGACGGACCGAAACATCGTCGTCCCTTCACCTTCTAGTGTGTGGTCTGGTCAACATTCTTCAGCCACGTTATTGTGACTCATCGCCTGCATGTAGTGGGCATTTTCAAGGTTGGCTTTTCTCATACACTTTGGAACCCCCCAAGATGACTTACACCGCCTCATATAAAAGAGTTCCCACATATATTGTGAGAAGCATATAGGGCACCATTTATTTATTTATTTATGCATACACAAGAAGGTACATTGGGAATGTGAGGATACATAATATGGTAATTACAGTCTTATAAAGCCACTAGCACGCGCAGCGTTTCGGGCAGGTCCTTAATCTAAGAAAATTTTAAGTAGATAAATACTTGCAAAATTTATAGACAAAAAAAATGATAACAGTTACATGGAAAGAAAAAAAGATGAGAGAAAATTGTAGGTACAGTATATTAAAGCAGTAGGTAGCTAAGATTGATATATAACAGTGGATAAATGCAATACAGAACAATATAATAAGTGTAAGAGTGACTGACCGGCCTGGAGACGTGAGTGTTGTACTTGGCTGGGTAGAGCAGGCAGCAGTAGCGGTCCAGAGCGAGGAGGGAGAGGGTGAGAGCCGCCTGGTGGTGCAGGAGAGGCAGGAGGAGGGCCTGGCCGGCACACAGCAGGGGCGGGTAGGGCCAGCAGTGGTAGAGGGTCGGGTACACGCTTCCTGGCACCACCACCACGCCCTTCATCAGGTCACACAGCCCCAGCGACGTCAGCAACCACCGTGGCTGTTGGTAGGAGGCTCTGGTGAGAGGCAGGCAGGCAGGAGGCTCTGGTGAGAGGCAGGCAGGCAAAAGGCTCTGGTGAGAGGCAGGCAGGCAGGCAGGAGGCTCTGGTGAGAGGCAGGCAGGCAGGAGGCTCTGGTGAGAGGCAGGCAGGCAGGAGGCTCTGGTGAGAGGCAGGCAGGCAGGAGGCTCTGGTGAGAGGCAGGCAGGCAGGAGGCTCTGGTGAGAGGCAGGCAGGCAGGAGGCTCTGGTGAGAGGCAGGCAGGCAGGAGGCTCTGGTGAGAGGCAGGCAGGCAGGAGGCTCTGGTGAGAGGCAGGCAGGCAGGAGGCTCTGGTGAGAGGCAGGCAGGCAGGAGGCTCTGGTGAGAGGCAGGCAGGAGGCCCTCGTGAGAGACAGACAGACAGACACTAAGAACCCCGGCTCAGAGGGAGAGGGGGCCACACTAGGCACAGATAATACCCACCAATCCACTTAACCTACATCTTACACTCGTAGAATTCCTTTCACATGGGCTCTAGGCGACTCGAACAGCGGACCCCTTGTGTATGAGGCCGACGCTCACTCACACAGTTTTTTACACTCGTAGCCTTCACAGTCCACTCGGAAGGTGCCCATTAAACTCACTCACCGTCGCACAGTGCCCGCTGCCATCCTACCTCACAACACATGAGTAATAAGCTACCCCGATAACCTCATACATCATACAATATGGTATAAACATACTTAAATGATCACAATATGCAATAGGGAACCGGGTGAGGGAGGCTAGAGGTGAGGTAGGTGAGAGGTGAGGTAGGTGAGAGGTGAGAGGTGAGATAGGTGAGAGGTGAGAGAGGTGAGGAAGGTGAGAGAGTGAGGGAGGTGAGGCAAAAGGGATGTGAATTCACGTCACTTGTATTCCATCAAGAAGGATGAAGTCATGCCTACCCATTCGAAGTATGGCTAGGATAGTGAGTGCTGGATAGTCTGCCTTGGTCTTGAGGACGATAGAGTAGACCGGAGTGTGAGCTGGCTGCTGGTAGATGGTCGAGATTGCTTCGTATGTAGTGCTTCGTCCATGTCTAGTCATTTATTATCCTTGTATCTGTCGATTATTGTGTTGTTGGTCAGGATATCTGTAGTGGTGATCCGCTTGTTTCAAGACATTATACGTTCTTTCATGGAGTTTTGTTGTTTGTTAATTGGCAGGCGCCTTGAAAGATATGTTGTTGTCTTGCTTATATACTGACATGGTTGGGGATCATAGTACCAAGAGGGCTTGGGCATGTACCAAATAGTACCAAGAGGACTTGGGCATGTTCCAAATAGTCCCAAGGGGGCTTGGGCATGTTCCAAATAGTCCCAAGAGGGCTTGGGCATATACCAAGTAGTACCAAGAGGACTTGGGCATGTAGCAAGTAGTACCAAGTGGGCACGTAAGGGCATAGACGACATTCGTTTCTTTCAAACAGTTTTGCTTGTTATCGAGAGAATTCTTCATGAGCAAGTTAATGGTCCTCTAATTGCTCTGTGGTAATATATTGTCAACTATCTCCTGGTTAGCGTCGGTAGGGAGTCACCTTTCTCTCAATAATGTCTCTCACGACTCTTTCCTCCATTTTGTGAACTTTTGAAAAGAAATTGTTGTAGAAGTGTTTAATATAGAGTGTGGGTCCGTTTGAGCAGAGGTGGCCTGTACTCTGCTGTAACTTTCATCAGGTGAAGCCTAGACCTTCTGGCATTAACAGTTTCAACCAGTCTGTTTAACTTCGTGTTCATCAGCAGTGGTAACCCTGGTGACCCTTTGGAGTTGAGTTTGGTTAAAAAAGATGGGAGTAATGTTGACCAAACCACACACTAGAAAGCGAAGGGACGACGTCGTTTCGGTCCGTCCTGGACCATTCTCAAGTCGATTGTGGTCCAGGACGGACCGAAACGTCGTCGTCCCTTCACCTTCTAGTGTGTGGTTTGGTCAACATACTTCAGCCACGTTATTGCGACTCGTCGCCTGGTTATTTTCTCAATATATTCATCCTTGATGAGGTTGACGTATATTCCAGACTTCGTTATTACCTCTTCTGATCTTCGAATCCTCGTCACGGGCTATGAGTAGTCTTAAAAATCCTTGTTATATTTCTTCATTCACGTACACACCTCCACCATGCTGCTCCATACTGCACCAGGACGTGGATTTGTTCAGACCCAACAAATATGAACACGACACAATAGCCACCACGACACAATAGCCACCCCCCGAGTGCTTGAACAGAAAACGGACACGCCGGCCCGGGAAAAAGCTCTCTTATATAAAACATTAAAAAGGTAATCTAATATAAGCGAGAAAGCCTTGGTGATAATTGCATGTCCTGCATCCACTCTCCAACCTGATGTTGCACACCCATTGTAAGGGAACACTACAACAACCTGATGTTGCACACCCATTGTAAGGGAACACTACAACACGTTTGATTACATTTGTTTTGCAGGATAAATGTTATTGTATTTCTTGTATATATTAATTAAGTGGCCTAAGAGTAAGTAGTGTTTTTTAGTATTTTTATGTTTTTTTTAACGAGACGGTAAACGACTCCAACGAACGTTCTTCAACGACGATTGACTGGTTGATTGATGAAGATTAAGCCACCCAAGAGGCGGCACGGGCGTGAATAGCCCCGTAATCTCTCTTCACCGACGTCATCACTGGTGATGAACTAATCTCATGGACTCTTGTGGTGGGGGCCACCGCTCCTGTGTCAGGTAAGTCCACTACGGGCTCACCATAGCCCGTGCTACTTGGAACTTGTTCCGAGTAGCTTAATCTATCAGTGGGTCAGTGATGACATCACCACCAAGTTAGCGTGTTCAAGTTATCTTATCTTGAGGTTATCTTGAGATTTCAGGGCTTAGTGTCCCCGCGGCCCGGTCCTCGACCAGGCCTCCACCCCCAGGAAGCAGCCCGTGACAGCTGACTAACACCCAGGTACCTATTTTACTGCTAGGTAACAGGGGCATCAGGAGTGAAACAAACTCTGCCCATTGTTTCTCGCCGGCGCTCAGGATCGAACCCGGGACCACAAGATCACGTGTACAGTATTCTGTCCGCTCAGCCACCGGCTGAGTCTCACATAAGGCTTAATACAGGGAAGAAGTCATCTCATCAGAACGATAACTTCTGATGAGTACGATGACTTACACACTGGGCGAGTGCGATAACTGGCGCCTTTGGTGCAGCAGAGTTTGAACTTATAATTAGGACGATAACTTGAGCTTCGATGAGATAGGATAACCATTATTTATCCCAACTATTCCCACCCATGTATTTATCCAACTTAGACGGGAACTTTGCCGCGGCAAAGTTTGCTACTATTATGTAACTTGCTAACTTGTTCCACACACATCCCCACCCATACCAAGTTTCAGCCCCGCTCCTGTGCCAGGTAAGTCCATCACGGGATCACCATAGCCCGTGCTACTTGCCCCACTCCTGTGCCAGGTAAGTCCACTACGGGCTCACCATAGCCCGTGCTACTTGCCCCACTCCTGTGCCAGGTAAGTCCATCACGGGCTCACCATAACCCGTGCTACTTGCCCCACTCCTGTGCCAGGTAAGTCCATCACGGGATCACCATAGCCCGTGCTACTTGGAACTTTTAGTTCCCAGTAGCTGAATCTTAAACAACAACAACAACAACCCATCCAGCACTGACCTATTGATTTTATAGATACAATTACTGAAGTTATATGAACTTGTTCATATATATATTTATATGAACTTGTTCTATCTTGGGTTATATTATTTACTGTCTCGTAACATGATGTCCGTCCGCGGGTACAGGAAGCCTTCTGTCCCTTGAGGTCCCTGTCCCTTGAGGTCCCTGTCCCTTGAGGTTCCTGTCCCTTGAGGTTCCTGTCCCTTGAGGTCTCTGTCCCTTGAGGTCCCTGTCCCTTGAGGTCTCTGTCCCTTGAGGTCCCTGTCCCTTGAAGTCCCTGAGGTTCTGTCCCTTGAGGTTCCTGTCCCTTGAGGTCCCTGTCCCTTGAGGTCCCTGAGGTTCTGTTCCATCGCTTGAGGTCCTCTTAGGCCTGTGATTGACCTTTCCCAGGATATGACCTACAACAGTTCCCTATCTCCAAAGTACTTATTTACTTCAAGGTGAACAGAGACATCAGGTGTAAGAGAATGTATCCACACGCCTCACTGCAAGATAATCGAACTGAGATTCAATCACTTGTGAATTGGCTGCACTAACTACTGTACCACAGGTGAACCCTTGTTATATATCTTCCCATTCACCTGGGCTGTGTGGGTCTCGAACCCCTGAA